>NW_027286069.1:117342435-117942435 GCF_022747635.1 Hetaerina americana
ATGGTTGGTTCTCTGGGGGTTTGTTCTCTGGATTCAAATATTTGTAAATCAGCAACAGACATCACAATAAGTGCTTCATAGATGGCATTGGAGCATTTCTTAGTTTTGTCCTTCAAAAATCTTCATATTGTTGAGTTATTGATATTGCCCTAATTATCTATGTTTTGCAACGTCGCTAATATTTTACTGGTTGTTATATATTCCTATGTGCATCTACTGACAACTATCTCAATGGATGTCCTGCATTATTGCACCTGTAATTGTGTGAATATGCGTGTAATATGAAAAAATGCCTGGATTAAAATATCCAAGCCCATAGTAATTTACGACTCTTTTCGTTCGAAAGTGATTCGCTGATCAAGGTCACACTTTTCCGGCCCTTCTCCTTTCATCACTGGGTGACCTTACACCTTCACCTGTCCGCACTTCCTCATCAATCCCCTCCGTAAACAAAAGAGACCGAAGCAGCGTCAGAGCGGCGAAACGCATCCAACCGATTTCCCGCATTTTTTGGTGCTGCTGGTGCCATCTGGTGGATCGATTTCGGTCGATCGAAGTTTCCTTCCTTCGACTGATAACACTCACGCCTCTCCCTCTCTCTCTTCCTTTCTCTCTCTCTCTCTCTCTTGGTCAGGCGGCCGAGGAAGACAACTCACGGTCCGGGGCGTCCGACAAGCGGTCCGGCAACCTGGGCGCGGCGGCGATCGTCCCGGCCCCGGGCGCCCGGCCCGTCCTCGGCTGGTCACCCTGGTCCGAGTGGAGCACGTGCTCCCGCTCGTGCGACGGCGGCGCCTCCTTCCAATTGCGGCGGTGCAACGCACCAACCGGATGCAGGGGAGGGGATGCCGTCCGCTACAAGATCTGCAACATGCAGGTGCGTCCGCTAGGGAGGCCCCTCTGACCCACGCACTCGGCCGATCCACCTCTGACCTCTTCCTGTGGATCGGGTTACAGTTATAACCAAGTCGGCCCGGAGTCACATCCAGGCGAGGGTTTCTTTGGGAGCAGGAGGGGAGGATTTGCACCTGCTCATGTGTGCTCAAGACGTTTGTATTAGAAATTGTTTGCCTGCAATGCGTAAAGCTAAGAGCGATCGAGTTCAGCTAAGAAAAGAAGTGAGACATTGCGTTTACTTCAGCAATGTTTGTCTAATATACTGTTTTCTGCTTTAGTACTCCTGATTTCATTTTTCAGGGGATTAGGGTGGGGTATAAAGTTTCAAAAACTGAAATGACGCCTCTGGAAATGTCACTCGTAATGAATGGGACATCATACGTTCTCTATGAGCTCTTGGGGCCCTTTGTTGAAAGTATGCTTACAACCGACACCAGATTCCTCCTCACCCTCCCGCCACCCTTATAGTACCGACCTGAGGCTCATTTCTTTCGATGACGCGTTCCAAATAACGCAAATAGCCTCAGCTTCCTCTCAACCACCCGAAATGAATGCTGCGCTGACTTCTGATGAGTAGAACTCCAAAGAAACTGCGGGAGATGCCGCAACAGTAACTTTTAACGGAGTCATCCGCTAATGTGCATTTCAATGCAACAATTTCAGAGCGTAAAAATCATTCTCCGGTCGAGTGCTTTAGCCACTTAAGCTACCGAGGCGTCCTCTTAAACTCTGAAATTTTGGGGCTTTTTTTAAAGGAACTAGATGTTATGACGAAATACCGTGCATACAATGTCACATGTATTCGTAGTCGTGCGCGAGGCGCCACTGTCCACGAGGTTAAAGCCAACTTTAAACACGTATGGTGTTTTCCCTTTGACAAATTCCAAAGAAACTGCGGGAGATGCCGCAACAGTAACTTTTAACGGAGTCATCCGCTAATGTGCATTTCAATGCAACAATTTCAGAGCGTAAAAATCATTCGCCTTGACTGACTACAAGAGTAGAACTCTGTATAACAAGAGGTTCGATTGATATTCTTGATTAGAGACTCTAATTAAGCGTGGATTTGCTGGTCTGTGAGCGTTTGCTGCAATATTACTTAAAGGATCTTTAAAATCTGAGAAGATCCCGCGGATAAAAGTTATTCTGACTCTTGGCTGTGAACTCTTGAGGTTAAAATACGTGAAAATGTGTAAGGGTCGTTCACTTCATGGGTAAAATTTCCTTAATATTTTAATTCTCGGCACCTCCCGTGTGCTACAAGTGGTATAAGGGTCAACATCTTAGATAGGAGAGCAGCACTCTCCTGAAAAGAAGACGTCGTTTTTAATGAACCCAACCTGGTTAGGATCCCAGTTCCCCTTCATAGTATGTCACCTGCCATGCTTTGGTACTCAGAAAGTTACAAAACTTGGGTATAGTTCTCAGTTAACAGTGGACTCTTCTGACTTTAAAAACCTTCATTTCTCAGCTCGGTCGCAGAATTCCGTGCCCACTAGCTTTCATCCTCAGTTGCTCCCCAGAAAGAAATATAGCAGCGCATATGATTCCTGTCGAAGCATTTAAATCCGTCATTGTTTTTTTATTTTGAGTTTTTTGCTTCAGTTCGAGTCTACCGAAAGAATTTACAAAATTTTTTCGGTTACAAGTCATTTTTCACTGGCTAGCGGAATAGCGGAACTCCGTATAAACTAACATGATGTTCATGGTTGTAGTTTTAATGGGAGACGATCAACAGCTAATGTAATTTGCGCCAGTAGGATGGGAAAGGAAGGTTAGAGAGAAACACGGCGTTGGCATTAGCCTACTATTAACGAAGGGCGCCAAAGGGTCAAAGCAGTTAAGCATCCCATCCGATGGACGTCGTACTCACTCAAAGGGACGTCGTGCCCACAAATCACCTTAAGTAGGGATCGAGATACCACTGAAAAATGTTTGTTGCAGGATTTGAACCCGGGCCCTCCCGGTAGGAAGTCTGTATGTTAGCCACCGTACCATGCCGATCCCCTAAAATGACGTTCACCATTCAAAACGCACGAATGTAATCTCGAGTGATGATTGCTAGATGTTCTACCGGTGCATAGTGCATACGAGCCACTTCTCAAAGCACACCAAGATGAAATCTTAATTTTTCCATGAGAGACGTCTGATCGGAGGTCACTGGACTGCTGCATCCCACGCTGAGGTTGTGATGGCGGTGGTGAAGTTTCCGTCACATGGTTTTATTGACGTTTTTCATTCAGGCAGTACACTCTTTGCCCATTCAACGCCTCTGAAGTCATGCCTACTAACGGGTTATGCACGCCTCTTTCTTATGGCATGCTAATACTATCTCCCCTGCGCAATTTCGACCATGATTCGTAAAGCCATTCAAATTCGGTGGTCAGTATTTTCCAAGTGAAAGCATTCTGAAAATTTTCCTGAGTTCACTTGGTGGAGAGAATTGGGAACACCTCAAAGAAATACTTTTGAGCCATGTAAACTAAGCCAGTCAATATATCCATTGACTGTACACAGAAATGGTGAGTAAAGGAAAATAGTTTCTGATTTTCGAGAAGGGATGCTTTTCGGGAATTACATATTTCATTTAGATTTCAAATTTTACTCGAAAATGGAAAACTTTTCGCTCCAGCGTGATTATTGGGTTTCAATTTTTGTTAGTCTCTTCGGAACATAAATTGCGAGTTCTCATCTTTGCTATTGTATATCCTCTGGATCTGTATTTTCTGTCGCTTAACTGCCCATAATCTTACCTGATCTCTTCTTCTGCACCTATTTTGGCGCAAAAAACAGCACAATTCATATGCCTCCATTGACTGGAAATTCTAGAGAATTCGTTTGTATAAAACCACAGTTTACATGAACATTGTAATATTCATAGGTAAATGGTGTTCTTTATCAAAATATGGAAAAATAAAGCCCCATGGTCCCATCTCTAGTAGTTCCAGATTTATTTCTTCCTAAATTTAGTTCGCTATTCTCCCTCGGGTGGAAGGAACAGCGCCCTAAAAATCGTGGCATCTTGTTTTAGTGATCTTGATTTCCATTACTCCTAAATTGAGAGTTATTCACCATCCTCTCCCAAAATATTACCCGGACAGTACTGGAAAGGAAAAGTATTCCAAAAAGTCTGTGGAAATAATATATTCCGAATTTGATGATATGAGGCTCAACTTTGGGAAAATTCATGACCACGGAATAAATAAACTTTTTATTTTTTCACACAAAAATTTTTGTGTGAAAAAAATGCCAAGTTTATTTAGTCATTGATTACGCGTCCTATTGCTGATCAAATATTATCGCCATCAATATTTTAATTCCAAGATTTGTTTACCTCAGCCTTCCATTTTTCTCTAATCAGTGCGTATCATCTCTGCCCCTGGTAGCTTCTTTGTTTTACGTCCTTCTTTGTTTTTCATCGACACTCGTCTCTGGATCTTCCCTTCAATATCCAATTATTATATATTTATAAATATTATCTCAGGCATTTAATATTTCTATTGTTGTCTAGGTTTTATGGACTATGGTATTCGAAATTATTTTTTTCCCAAAAAGTATAAATAAGCTTTTGTATCCAAAATAAACCTCCACAACTGAAAGGGACCAAACTTGCTGAGTTCAGAATTCCTAAAAATAAGGAAACCGATTGTTAAACATCAACTACTTTAGCGGAATAGAATATTTTTTCTTTGTTTTCAAGCCTTTTTTCTTTTACGTTAACTGCCAAAACTTTTTTTTCATTTTCAAATTATAATAAATGGTATAATGGTAAACTAATGACTTTTTGAAGTCTCGTGATATTCGCCGAGAGTTCTAAGAAGGTGTGACCTTGGAAATAAATACTTCTGGCCTTTGTTTGTCAGCTGGAGCATGGAAAGCAACCTCGTGGAGATTTTCCCAATGCCCCTCCTCGCCCGTTTCCTTTTCAACCCATCCGATGGGTCTTTTTACTGGCATCTTCTGCTCCACTAAAAAAAATGTCCACATCTCTCGTATTTTTAAGTTCGGCTCACAAACTAATTAGAGCTTTGATCTGACAGTCCTGGCGACCCTAATTACATACAATTTGAGCGCAAACTTCTGAACAAAATGCTGGAAAAACATCCTAGTCTCTTTTTTATTTCTTTTTTATTTCTTTAACTTGTTCTTCTTCGCTGTTTATCCTTCTCAGTCCTGGGATTTTGTGGATCAATATTATGTATACATGGATTAAAAGTTAAAGTCTAAGAATTTTCGAGGAAAAATAATGCTTTGTGCTCTATTTATTTCTTTTGCTAAAACTTTTTAAGGAAAGAAAACTTAATCTTTATGTTGTTTACCATACAAGCATGAGCTCAAAGAACACTTGTTAGTAAGCTGGTGTTGTCGTATATCAATTACATAGTGGAGGTACACTTTTTTGCTCCAACGTGTCGTCTCTAGATGCCTATCGTCAGGTATGGATTCGGACGAAGGAGAACAGTTTTATTGCATAAAAGGAGAAAAGTTTATATTCTACTTCAAATATCTGCCAAAATGTCTTCTTGCGGACCAAAGAAGCGAATTTATTAATACCACCCAACGTATTAAGTTAAAAGCGAATACTTATATTCATCGTATGTTTATTGAGAGAAAGAGAGATATTAATGAGATTTTACGCCCTAAATATGTGGATTTTCTTAACTCTCGTAACAACTGTAGCATAACTCTCTCTTTCTCAAGCCAATTAACTTATATTTTCTCCATCGCACAACCACTATATAACGAAATAATATGTCGAAGAGAACCTCGTGTCAAATTTTGTATACGCAGAACTTTAATTTCGCTCTCACATTTTACTTTTTTTTTAAATTCTAGAATGGCATGTACCTTCAGTCTTTTACCGCAGCACGGTAACATTGCACGAGGGAGGCCATTGAATAGATTTTTAAATATTTATCTTGCAATGACTCATAAGATGTTTCTGGAGATAAAACAATACCACTAAGTCAATCTTGGTACTAAATTTTTGCATTTTATATAGCAGACAATGTTCACTTTTAGTTCCACTATTAGAGGGACAGTCGTGAGTTCCTGGAATTTCTGGAGTATTTGGTGATATGACGCACAGTACATAGTCTAATGCGCAATCATCAATCGGAACACCTGGACCATAAAACTACTCCTGATTGAAAAATTATATTTTAGAAGTGCCTGTAACACTATCCATATCTTTACTATGAAATCCGTTTCAAAAACTAGGTTATCCCAACTTAATCGCTCTCGTTCCACTATTTTCATCCTTCGTCTATAGATTGGCATTTCAATATGCCGAACATTTCAATGATAAAACATGACATATGTTACATTTATGTAATGAGCGAGATTTATTTCCTCCGACAGTTTTGATTCCAAGTCAAGTCACATGTAGCAGCAATTCTCTTCCTGAAAAGTCTTCGTTTTGACACGGGGTCAATAGCCTATTTCTGTTGTCATTCCTTCTCTGATTATCATTTTCTCATCACTCTATTCTCTTTGCTTAATATCGTGCATAGTAATTTTAACCCAATCAGTATTTGGTAAATAATCAATGTTCATAGCGAACACTTGCACAAGCTTGCGCGGGAATTTCACTAAAAGGTCCTCAGGAGACCAGCGAAGAAAGAGTTGTAACCGTTTTGAGCGCTCCCTTCTGTCGGTACGTATTGGGTGAGTGAGGGTTGTTTGGGAGAGGGGGCGGGAGATGGGGAAATGGATGGCTTTCAGCCGCCCCTCCACCACCGCCCTAACCCTTCTCATCCCTCCGTACACCCGCCCCGCGGCAGTGGGGGTCGTTCCGCTTGCTCGGGCCCCCTGGAAAGCGTCCGGGGGGGGGGGTTAATCTCTCCCCCTTGCCGAGCGCGGCGGACGTCTCCCGGAGGGGGAGGGAAGGGTGAGGGGAGGCCGGGCGCTAATTCAACCCTGTCTGTGTGTCTGCCTTCACCCATTCACCTCCATCCGTGTCTCTCCCCTTTTCGGCGCTTTGTCAGCATGGACGGGACGCATACACCCCCCTGATTATTTCTTTTGTGCTCATCGGTTTGCAGAGTTTTATTTTTGAAATGAAAGGAACGAAAGTAGTCCGCATGAATCTGATTTCCCGTATCGAAAACACTAGAGATAATAAATGGCCTTTGGACTGGTCTTACGATACTGGTGCTATTTGCTAATCTTTTGGTAAACTCGAATGAGAGTTAATAGCGTGATCGTTGATCACTCCTTAATCAAACCAAATAATTGAAATTAAATGCCATGCATGGAAAATCGTGATTTTTTTACACTTGAAATGACATACACCTATTTATATTTTTTCCATTTCAAATAATATTCAATGTCAGTACCTATCACTACTCCTTTTAGAAAATATACCATGTATGACAAAAATAAAAACGCAATAGTAAAATAAAATCACTCTGCACTGCCAATTTGGTGATTATTGTAAATTTTAGTATTTCAGTTCACAGCGATATGTTAGAGAACCGAAAGGTTAGTTGACTTCATCCGTTTTCATCGATAATGACATTAGTTGGGGGCGGGCGCCCGAAATGGACGGCGTTGTGACCGTGGCGATAAAACTCGTAAATGCCCCACCACAATGAATAAGAGACGCGTTATTTCCATTGTGCTTTGTATTATTTCGGCAGTAAGATTTCTTTCACAAAATTGCTGTTGCATAAATAGGTGTCAAAGTTAATATTCAGCCGATGCCAAAATTTAACTAAGATGTTCAATTTTTCAACAAAGTTATTTGAGGTCAATAAATTAAATATATTGCCATGCCTCCCTTTCCTTTTCAAATATACTCAAAATTACCATTGTGTGCGTTGAATGACATATATAAAACTATATTTCTCGTCAAATTTCAAAAAGTTAATTTTTTAATCAGAACACCAAAGTCAATCCAAATAGGGGTGTCACATTTTTCACTGTCAAAGTCATAGCTATGAGAACCCTTATATTGAAATATATGAAAGAGCTAAATACAAGTGAAGTTTTTGAATTGATTTATACCCTACAAAATACCATCACTACTCAACAAAGATCCTCATATCATTTGAACCTATAATTTTGAAAAAAGAACGAAATGAATTTTCGAGAAAGAACCCTCTTCAGCGACGATACAAATGCATAAAATCTCTGATTAAAACATTTTAAATACAGAAAAAGGACACTCTCGCATTACCAGTTTTGACGTTTCGAAGGCACGGTCGTCAACATCAGAACACTCCTTCGTCGCCAACACGATCATCGTCACCGCGATTACGGCCGACGATGATTTAACTCTTCCCGAAAGTGGTACGCTTGTGGCGGCGTTGCTCTTGCCTCCATGTGGAGTATCTCCGTTCTCAGCGCCAATGTAGTAAATGACAACTCCCCAGATGCCGATTCTGATGACGACGGCCGCGCCATCGAAACATCAGAACTAAATATCTGAGTGCCCTTTCTATCTGTTTATGCGTTTAAATGTTTTAATCAGAGTTGTTATATTCATGCCTCTTGTGGGTGTGATATCCATTGGTGAATTTGAAATTTATTTAAGGGAAGGCTGTCCGATTTGTTGAAAAGGTTATGGCAATAGGAAAGGTTTTCACACGTGCATTACGAATCATGAGAGAACTGTCATGAAACTAAATTGAATTCGCGAAAAAACCCTCGAGTGGTTCCATTTTTCACTTGTGAAGTTCAATTACTTTTTCGTCGCAAAAACTTCTATTTTCAGTTCTGATCCTGGATACGAAATCGGCTAAATAAATTTCATGATCAAAAGATTACGAAAACCTTTCATCGCAAATAGTTAGAGTTAGCGATAACTTGAAAGTTACCTATTCCTAATCCAATCCCTCCGACCCCTTCCCAATATGATTCCCATTAATGCCAGCACCGCGAGTCGTAAAACTTTATGAGAGCTTCAACATTCTTTAAGTACTCGTGGACGGAGGTCGGGGATTCGAATCCCGCCGCGGTAATCCGAGTGGTGATTGAACTCTGGAACTGAGCTGAAACTCTGGTGATCTGACCCCTGGGGATCCTGCTGACAAGAGAGACTTAATGATATCACGAGGGCGCACCGATGGAGTCGTTAAGCCTCCCTCGCCTGCCCTCTCTACTCGGCACTTCTTCTGATCGTCATGCAGTGAATGTAACTATTGATCAGGCACAATTGTATAAAAAGTTAGAATAATTCAATTTCCAATTGAAATATGGTTGTGCGCGCATGTTTTCTTCCACATAATAAATGTCTTTGTAGTTTTGTTGGGTTTGTCGGTCATTTCGTAGATCGCTTTCTTCCGCCGGTGGGTTTCAATGAAATTGAAATAAAATTTACACTTTCATTGAAAATAAAATGATTTAAGGATCAGTCATCATGATAAAAGTAATGTTTTTTCAAGAGAAAGGGCACATTTTTATGAAATGTTTATCCTCTGAAAACTGAAGGGAAGTTTTCGCGAGGAATATCACGCGAGACAAGTGCATAGGTAAATTATCAGGGGGTGCAGGAATTAGCACTGAATGGAGAAGAACCGAGGCCTAAAATAAAACAATCTTAGAATGATAATAATAATGATGATAGCGAACCATTATATACTCAAACTGATATTTCTCTCACAGGCACGGGCGTTTTCGACATACTATATACCCACGTCTATTTTGGTGCTTGACCCAAGTTCGTCATGATGTAGCCCTTTCTCCTGCAGAACTATTGCTTCCTTCCCTTGGTCATTTCTTGTCCCTAATCCCGACCTCACTCCCACCTATCCCTTCGCCCATCACCGTGCTCCGATCCCCTATCACTATCAAATCGCTCCATCCGAGCAGACCCGCAATTATTTTCTCTGGTTGACCATTTACAGCGTTTATTTCGATCTCTCTGTCGTCAAGTACACGTGAATGATGACCGATTTCGAAAGGTCAGATATTATTTCTACCAATGATATTATATCACTCGTCTGCTCGATACCCTACGCGCTTCTTTGTAATTTTTTAAAAATACTATGACTTGCTGTCACTCTCTCCCACCGCTGTTTTTTAATTAAATTCTAATTATCATTCCAGCAAACCCCACTATCCTTCCATCTCACCATACACAGCCCTAAAATACATTCCTTTCTCCATCTCTCGCTTTATACTTTATGGATTCTTTGCCCTCAACGTCACCCAGGCTCCCATTTTTTAGTTGTTTCAAGCTTCTTCTTTGTGTTTTTTTCTGCTGGTTCCCCTCTCGATTCTGCTATTCGAGGATTTCGTGAAATGACAGGATCGCAATTGCAGAAGCGTTTCCTTTCCCTCGTGCGGACGTGACATAAAGAGTCCGTCAAACTTGTAGCCCATGGATAGGATTGGAGTGTACAAAGAGCAGGCAGAAACACCTGCTCGAAAGTTTCTTTGAAAGCAAGAATCCTAACCCAACCTAGACTCATGTATCTTGTGAAAGTGATATATTCAAGGTAAGGAAGCATTTCTCTTCCCTGAGTCAACCTTTTCCACGAAGTTCTGCCTGCCTACACAAAATTTGAAAAATTATCCCCGGCCACTACAAAATGAAAAGTCGAAATAGCCATTCCCACCGTTCCAATGGATTATTTAGGAAAACCGTGTCTCAATACCTGAGAATTCAAATTTAATAGGATCTTCAAAACCATTTATCTCCGATATCTGAGCACTATTTTCAATTAATTTATACTCCAGCGAAGGAGTGCGAGGAGTTATTTGTTATCACCTGTTCAATATATTCTGGTACTGCTCGGTTTAGGGTTGTCTTGCTTCTACGGTTGGCAATCATAGCTCAAAATATTGGGGGTGCTATTTATATTTCAATATTAGTGAATTTGAAGGCTAAATTTATGTTATTCCTCGTATAAATATCGCCCGGGGGTCCAGCCGTATGTATACATGATGACAATTGCAGTGTAATTCCACGCCGTTTGTCCACATTAATACTGTTGCTCAACGAGAGGTGCTCATTTCGTTGGCACAAACGCATGAAGGTGTAAGCAAGCTCACTTTGGAGGGTTGAAGAGAGGAAAGCGGTTCCCCTCCCTTACTCTTCCCATTATACTCCACTTTCTCTGCTAATGGATTACTATTTGCGCATTTCTCCCCTTTTATAAATATTCCTTACCCTTTTTCCGAGATCCAACTACCCGGTAGACAGCTAAGTGCCGCGGAGCTTTTCATGAATGGACCCTGGTATGGCGTCGGTTCACGGGGAGGATTTGTGGAAAGAATTCTAATTCATCTTAGCTCTAATGAGTTGAAGGCTGCCTTTATTTCTTTTTCTCGCGTCTACAATGTGACTGATATCGAGGGTCCTCCCCCCCCGCAAGGTGTTCAATACCCTCTCCAATAGTTTTTACCAGGGTAAAAATTTCTGGGGTCCGGAAAAATCCGGATGGGGTAGCATTATCAACTGCTACAATTGGATTCTTCGCAACCCTGAAGACTAAAGCTTTCATAATTGAAAGACTCTGGTTGAAATATGTGAAACTTTTAAATTTGTAACAAATAAGTAATAGTCATGGCCTAAAGCCATAATTCATTTTTTATCCTAATTCATGGGTTTAATTCTTCCTTGATTCAAAACGTATTCCACCCACAGAAAAGTGACAATACCGCTCGTAAAGAAAGTTAATCGAAGATTATTTTGATAGGTGAGGATATTGGTGTGGCTGATTTGATAGTGACAATGTAGAAAAGGCATCACTTGAGAACCCACGGTGTGTGTGAAATTCAACCAACCTTGGTAAGAAGGTGATGCTTTCCCTATGACGCTCATTTTCCGAGGAAGATAGGCTTACAGGAAATCTGAATAATTGATTATAGCTGAGGGGGCTGAGAGATGTCACTCGGATTCGAACCCAGGATTGAAGTGAAGATATAGGCTAACAAATCACCCGTGGGAGCGCAGGACTAAGAGATAGCGTGGAAATATTTTGGTTCCCGAGTAAACTGCACGAGATTTTCGTTCGTTTTAAAATGTATATTGGGGATTTTGAGTGCGCCGTGGCGTGTTTTATCTCTAATAATTCCAGTGTTAAACATTTATATATATTTTTAAATCAATTACCAACTATTATAAACTCGTTTAGAAAAGGGCTTGTAAACAATGCCAGGGATAAAAAACCGTGTTTTACTTCGTGAAATAATTATACGAGTAGCCACTAGTTTTTATTTTTGTAGTGTTGTTTGAAAAGATTAAAATTCGATTGAGTTCCATAGCTTAATTAAATCTCAGATTTCCTGTAATGCTTCACATATTGTGCACTCCTCGGGATCTAACGCAGTCCAAAAGGAAATGTCGAGTCGTAAGATGTGCTTGCACTTGACTGAGCGAGGTGCTGTCTTCTCTTGCGTGCCCAGGTGCAAGTGGGCCCGGGCGCAGGGCCGGGCCATCTGCAACCGTTCGACACCTCTCTTCCCATTCATCTTCGGAATAGACCGTTCGTGTGGGTTCCCTTGCCCTCGGTACTTCGATTTGGGCGTCCGTCAATTCGGTGAGGCCGGCCGAATCGTTTGGGAGGGGGGGGGAGAGTTGCCCGTGACCCACCCTCTCGCTAACCTGCCTTCCTTTCCCTTGCAGCCGTGCCCTGAATCCCGTGACTTCCGGGAGCAGCAGTGCGAGGCGTCCAACGAGACCCCGCGGGACGGCCTCTACTACAAGTGGCTGCCGCACCACGACGAGTCCGAGCCGTGCGCCCTCATCTGCCGCGCAGAGCTGCGGGTGGCGCACAAGGGGGGTGCGGCGGCCCGCTCCCCTTCACCCTCCGGCGACCACACCCCCCGGGGCCCCGCGGCGGGGGCGGAGGACGAGGGAGACGAGGAGGAGGAGGAAGGCGACGAGGAAGACGATGGCTCGCCGTCGGCTGCAATGGCGGACGACCCCCGGGCCCCGCAGGGCCCGACCACGCTTCCTCCGGGACCCCTGAAGGCGGCCGACGAGGAACTGGAACCCGTGGATCCACCACTCATCGCTCGGATCGCTCCCAAAGTGCTGGACGGGACGAGGTGCCGACCCGGTAGCCTGGACATGTGTATCAGCGGACAGTGCCAGGTGGGTGAATTACTTTGTCGCGGTAATGTTCGCTTTATTCAGCCGAAACTCCTGCAATTATAATTTTGACTATTTAAGTCATGATTTATATAATACTTTATCATATAATTGCATGTAGATATTCATTGTGCCAACAGTTATTTTGAAAGCGGCAAGTGGTAATCTTAAGTAAAAAGTCCAAATCTTGTAGCGTCCAACAGTACTCGAATGATATCACGAAGTATGCCATTTTCCATTTTGATTGCTACATCAGGCTAAAAATATCATAACCCAACTATTTCGATCCACGGTTTATACATCGTACTTACGTACCCAATGCCCCTCAATCAACCTTTGCTGGAAGCCATGAGAGTATCAGGATGCCATATTTCCTGATTTTTTCTAAACTTTGGCCATTGTTTGCGATGACAAAAATGAATGGGGATCAATTAAATCATTTGAAAGAATTTCTTACGATATTATTACGAAGCGCTGGACTCATGCTAATCAACCCGATCCCAGGAGAAATCATGACTTTTTAACGTTTGATGTTACACAGCCCACAGATGCTCATACTATTAAAAAAGTGAGTGTTCATTGGATCTTGCTATTTTCTCTTCAATTTATTATTTATTTACACGTTCGTTTTCGTGATTGGGAAAATTTTACATTGGTACTTAGGTAAATTTAAATATGGCAGAATTTAAATCATAATTATCGGCAAAAGTAACAATAAAATATTATTGTATTCTTGTCAAAAATAAATATTTTGGATTTTGATAGATATTACCCATTTCAACCAGTCCCTGAATTTCCTTTTTAATTGACATTTAATATATTTGAAAATGAATTAAGTCTGATGAGTGATTTTTAACTCCAGGAGGCAATCATGATCTGATTAGATAATGATGACATTTTATGTTTGGGAATATTATTATTTGGTCTCCTTTTTACTTCAAACTAGACTCACTACACATAAGAGCACGTGCATACATGTCATTCAACTGATGTTTTTGCCGAAATACTTATTACATAACCACAAATTAAGAAGTTTTGATAGCATATGCACGAGGAGAAAAGAGGAAATTAAATTCCATTTTTCATGGGTATTACATTCGAAAATATTTCATAACTAAGTAAAAAGCCCTTGAAAAAGTATTAAAAACAACACAAATCCTGACATTTTCGAAATTATTCGATTTTCCGACCTGGTTGGATATGTCAGTCGCCAAATTTTTCTCGTGGTGGACTAGGCGAGAAGAAAGAATTTCACGCGTTAAGAAAATGATGTGCATGAAAACCAAAATTTTGATTGAGTTTACCGTAGTATTAATCGGGAATACATTTATTTCTGGGCCAAGTCACACAGTTATGAGTAAGTTAAATGGTTTCAGAGAGTTTAATTTTTCAAATAGTATTTTTTTTCCTTCAATGTACGCAGAAATGAGGCGATAAAAGATAATTATCTTTTACAAAAATCTGCTCAAAAAATTTTTAATAATTGATGAACCTCATTTCGAATTATTCCTTTATTCTATTGATTTAATCCGTTAAAACAATTAAGCATTGAGTGATTTAATATATTTGCTTTTCTATTAATTTTTATTTAATTTATTTAATTATAGATTGAAAATATGATTTAAATAGTAAAAGCAAGTGAAAATGAATATGTGTTGTTCTTATCAGAACGTAGTCATATCTCGTAGAAATTCATGGCCTAAGGGAGCCCTCCATTGTCGTTACCATTTTGATTCAATTAAATTTATGTATAACAACTGAGATTTAGGCTCAGAGATCAATTTTATTTGTCTTCTTCTTTTTTCTTTTCAAGCCGTATCACATTATCTAACAATTGAAGACGTTTCTAATAATAATATTTGTTGACAGGAAACCTAGGATAAACGGACTTTATGAATGTTATTTCCTTTGATTATTCGCACAATTGCAAATAGGTATACTTACCTTGCAAGTGTTAAATATTAAGTGACGAAATCCAGTTAATACCGCAGAGATTTTCAAGGATGTCAGATGGAACTCAGGCTCAGACAATGCTCCGCCCCAGCATATAACCATTCTGTAATCTGGTTCGTCTGATGGAATTTGCTATCGCTTTGGACCAAAGGACTAGTGTCGGCTGGAGTATGTAATTCATGCCATTCCATCCATCAATAATTGTTTAATCAGCCCCGAAAGTCGAGCTGCTTCAGAGATAAACTATTTCCTTAATTCGGCTTCAAATCTTTGGTTAAAATTATTTTCTTCAAATTCCACGCTTGTAGTAGGTTTCCGATGGACATAAACACGGCTACAATTCTTAACCTCGCCTCACATGACATGAAAACTAGAAACCACAAGCTACAAGGAGCCATTCTCAAATCTAGCACTCTTTCTACCTCCCTTTATTCTGTCCATTATGCATAGCCTTTTTCTTCTCCGTCCTCCATTACCTTACGTCCTCTATCTCAGTCCTCAACATTCTATCACCAAACTAAATGCTCTTTATCCATTTTTCCTGCTTTCTTTGAATTTTTCCGTACGATTCCCTCTCCTCCCCCACCTCAATGAGAAACAGACTCTCCGCATCGCTTTGTCTTTCGTCTGCCTGTAAGCATTCGGCCTAAATGACATTGGTGACCCATCTAGGAAGAGATATCATTGGTCTTGTCGGTCATGAGAACTCAAAAGCTGTTCCACCACGTCAAGGCTAAGTCAGTGATCAGATCAGGATTACGAGCTTAAAATGTCTTGTACCTCCGCCTTCTAAATGTGTGAAATCCGTCGATGCGAATAATAAAGTCCCAATATAATGGTATGTGATGGTGAATATCTTATTACAGGGTATGAAATGGTACAATCGGGTTTGATTCAGGAAAACATTCAACGTGATCCAATTTATTGGTATCCACGTTTTATTATTTCTGTTCTAATTATTTTAAAAAAATGTATCATGATCATCGCGAGCTACTTCCTGAGCATTAAGTTTTAGTCCAATACGTTGAACTTTTTTTAAGTCATTGAATTTTTAGTTCTTTAAGAAACCTTCATATTCATATATCTTTTGAATTAGGAGTCGTCCGAGTCAACCTGAAAATTTAAAAGGGTCATAAACCGGGACGTGATTCATCATATGTTTCAAAAGAGGTTCGTAAAACTGGAATTTCACACGAAACTATGAAATGGGGCCGTGAGAACACCCATTTCAAAATGATGGACTCCCAATTTTTTATATGGCCAACCAGAAGTCATAAAAAGGCGCGTAGATTGGCGAGGAATCACAAATTATTCCAGCAGACGCAAACACCGTGGCATGCCGAGGGATGATCAAAATCAAATATTATTCCCCCGGAGTCTTGTAGGCGGTCTCCGTTTGTCCAACCTATTCCTTCCTACCCTCGGGTGCGGCTGAATAAATTGAGTCGTCTCTCCTGAGAGGCCTCTGCCGCGATTCAACTAAGTTAAGGGGGTGCGGGGGATGGGATCTTCAACCCCTCGATTTGAGCACCCCGCACTACACAATAGGTTGACTGCATGCATCGTCCCCACCCTCCTCGGGGTGATTGCTGATCAGAATCCAGATTGGAAGCAATCACGAGACTTGACTGCGTTGCGTTGAGACGCCGCCAGAATGCGGTTTGGGTGTTATTTTTGGCAAATTGGACAGGAGATGAGGCGGGAAATATTTTTTGGTCTTTTTCTTTTGCGCACTGATGGCTTCAGGGCACGGCATCCACGTTTTGGTGTAGACGGGGGCGACGAATGAAAACTAATAATAATATGAATTCGATTTCTTGACCCTTCGGATGAAATGCTTCTCTTTACCAGCCGAATTGGAGATTTTTCCTTTTGTTATACAATCCAATGTGTAAGCACACCACTTTATATTACTTTGAAATATCTTTTCCTGATCAACCTCATCTCATTTAATAATTGCAAGTTCATTCATGAAAATCCACACTTTTTCAAAAATATGCAACCTATGTTCTATTATATCTTTCGTATTTTGTAGCAACTTCGCTCATGCTTTATGACGAACAAACTATTTTGCACCGAAAACGCAATGCATATTTTTAATTTTTGTCCTCGTTAAATACTTTATTTGATTGTGCTTTGCAAAGTGGAAATATGTGAATATAGTTGTAAAAATAGTTTGACCCTATTGATAAATTTTAGTTTTCATTGATATTGGAACCAGGTTACAACGGTGAAAAAGTGAATTCGGATATTTAATACTTTATTGTAATAGATAATGGATCCCAAACTCGATAAATATTATTTTAATTATTCCTGCGACTCTGAGAGTTCTTTTCACCCTTATGTCAAGTCGATGAGATGGAATGTCTTTCAAAAATTGCAGCATCACTACCAGTTTTTTGAGTTATTTCGCTCGGGCAGACTTCCAACGGCGAACATCAAATATTGCTCATTCTAAAGCGGAGGAGAGAACTGCTTAGCCATTCTTCTATTTTGCCTGAGAGGAAGCAGGCGGAGGAAAAAAAGCCGACTCCCTTCGATTCACAATTTCGGCGTCTGCCGCAGTTTGACAGAAGCTTCAAAAGACTCAGGAGTGTGTGTGCCTTTCCATTATTTCATTCTTTTCCCTGACTTTGTTTACTGTGGCATCGTAAAGCAAAATGCCAGAGGATTATTATCGTTAGTTAACAAATACTGAACTTAATTGAATTATAACTGGGGTATTGTTTTGATAGAATAATAAATTCTTAATTAATTATATTAACCAGCATACTTTTTAAATAAGTTAATCCACGAATGAAATGAAAACTTGTGCATGCTAAAGTTACTTTTTACTCTTTTTTTACAAATGGTTAAGTTTTTAGTAAGCAGTCAAATAATCTACTTTAAATATTTATTGACTTCACCTATAAATCTTAGATTTTATTAATAATTTAATAGTGGATCGCAGCTTCACGCAGAAAAAACTGAATTTTTTTTAGATTATTTTATATTTTTTTGATATAATTTGGTTTCATTTTCACCTAATATGCCTTAAGGTAGCTGATGTAAGCATTATAAAATTAAATTATTGACGAAAATTACACTTAAAATAGAGCGAGAAACGTGAAAATAAATTGCTCTAAAAGTATGCACAACAAATGAGTGTG
Source organism: Hetaerina americana (assembly GCF_022747635.1). Taxonomy (NCBI): domain Eukaryota; kingdom Metazoa; phylum Arthropoda; class Insecta; order Odonata; family Calopterygidae; genus Hetaerina; species Hetaerina americana. The sequence continues at coordinate 117,360,475 of NW_027286069.1, forward strand.
TCATTATGAAGAGTACCCGCGACCATCATGGAAAAATCACTTGAAAAAACATTGAGTTCTTGCTCTTGGGCGAGAAAAAATTTCGGTGGATATTCCCTGGTAAAACTCCTTCAATAAGGCAGTGGAGAATTCCTATGGATTGTTGGTCTTTGAGCGACCCTGAAAATGAGAGAGAGAGAGAGAGGGGGGAAGGAGTGAGAAGATAGACAGCCAGACGTAGGGCGGAAGAGAGTTGGGAGGGTGTGGGCATGTGGCGGTAGTTGGGGGGAGGGGGAGGGAAGCGCGGCGGCTCTGAAGGGGAGGAGTGGCGAAGAGGCCGGGGGGGAGGGTGGCGTGAAATATGGGGTCCTCGGACGCCAGAGACGCCGCCGTCGAAAACGGAGTCGCAGTGCGACGAAAACGCGTTATGAAGGACATCAATATTCAGCAGCATCCACGGAGCGTGTTCGCCACTTTTGCTCACTTCGGCGTCCTCTTTCTCCACATCACCAAGAAGCGGTAATCCCTGATAAATATATGCTCGCAACTTTCTCGCGCTCTACGATTTCGGACGAGTTCGTTTTCCCGGGAAAGGAAAAAAATCAAATGCTACGACAGAAACTGTACAGTGCTTGAATCAGTCGTTGAGCGTAATATCTAATATGGAATAGATTTTTTGCGTAATTTTAAGGTAGGTTTATGATATTCTGCTCTTCTTTTTGTCTTCAGTACTTTAATTTGATGGTACGTATAATTTGTCACTGCTTGACATGGTACATCTTTGGAAATTTAAGTTTTAGTTTTCTATTTAGTTTATTACTGATTTTTTATCCTAAAAAAATGTGTATTTTTTTAATGAATGAGCAATTTGTATGTTAAAAATGAGAATGTGTCGGGGGTATTGCTTGTATTCTGTGAGTTTGATAATCGGATAATAGGATTGTCTACAAAGCTTGGCATTGTATCGCAAATGCATTTTGTAGATTTCATGCATTTCGTTGCGAATTGGACCATATCCTAAATAGTATACTACCAGTGTGCCTATTAAGTAATGCGTGTTGCTTACAATCACGGCGGTATTTACCAAGATGACTCCGTGCTGTCTCATGCTTGACGTACTACTATGTGATCTGTTATGGGTGGACGGGTAGGATTTGGAAAGATGATTCTTTGGAACTTTGACCCGCTTTCTATATTTGTCTCTCTATCTATATTTTTATCCCACCTTATTGTGATATCCAGTCTTATGATATCCAGTATATTTGAATCCCATATATCTCAATCTATCTTTCTATATTTTTATCCCACCTTATTGTGATATGCAGTATGAATGCTTTCTGAGTTATTTATGAATGTTGGGATGCATTCATCGATTCTTGGCTCAGATGTTTGACAAAACACTGTTGCTTGATAGAAAGAAAATGAAAAGGCCTGTGGGAACACGGAGACACGCTCTGAAGGCTGAAATCAATAAAAATTGACGTGACTGCGGCATTGCGGATTGGTGTATATTTTATAGAATTTCCTTTTGACGATTGATTAGTAATAGATTATCATAGATTGGGAAAATTTCAGCGTCAAATACACCAGTCTGGCCGGATGGAAGGGTAATATAATCAAAGTATCCTCGCTTCAAATTCCACATTTGAATTTTTTTCATAAGCTTTTATGTTTCGGGTAGTAGTAGCAGACGTAGTAGTTTTAAGGGGAGGCGACCAACAGCTAAGGTAATTTGGGCCATTAGGGATGGACTGGAAAGGATGAAGGGTGGAGAGAAACCCGGCGTCGCATTAGCCTACTTTTAACGAAAAGTGCCAAGGGGTCCACAGCTTGACGTCCTATCCGACGGATGGCGTACCCACTCAAAGTACACTCTGACGAATTAGGGATTGAGATACCACTGATAAATATTTTATTCATCCTGGGATTCGAATCCGGGTCTTCTGGGTAGGAAGCCAGTACGATAGCCGCCGCACCATTCGGTCCCAAGGGATCATGGCAAATCAATAGTGGCTCTAGGGCTAAGAGAGATGTTTATTAACAAAAAATAGATAATAATATCTCCCTTGTGACTGATTTAAAAATCCTAAACTTCAGAAAAATAAAATAAATTGGATTTAAGTTATATTCAGTAAATTTTCCCTCAGATAATGGCTCGTAATTAAAAGTTTTTGCATTTAAAAAAGCTTAAAGCTATCAGACTTGTCATGGAAATGGCCCTTGTTCAAAATAATATATTTGGGTACAAAAAAAGCAGGGTAAAAAGAAGGTTTACACTCCCACAGTAAAGATTTAATATTTCATGACCAGGGTTTCGATGCTGCGCATCATCTTCAAGGGATGATGATGTGAAGCATCGAAAACATGGTCGTGTGAAATATTTAATCTTTACTGTGGAAGCGTAAAGTTTCTTTATCTACCCTCATAATGAAGGAATTCCACAAAGTTAATCCTGAAACTGTTATGTTTAAAAACAAAAAAATTGTTTGACATAAAAATTACAAACTTCATTCTATACGGACCTTGATTAAAAATTTGTTACACGTTTTTCAGCTTAAATTACTTCACTTTGCTTTAAATGTGTTTGCAGCAGCCAGAGGAATTTCAACGCAGAGAAATGATAACAAGAATAACACGCATTAACTATTATTCCGTTATATGTTCATAAAAAATCGTACGAATACATTTTATAAAAGTTTATAGCGCAATTTTATTCCAATTTGACGTTCAATATGTGAATTATGCGTGCACAAAATCCCTAAAAGAAAGCCATCAGTTAATTTTAACATTTAGCCAAAATGTGAAGAGTAATCAGAACCCTGGAAATATTGTCATTTCTAATGTAAAAAATGAACGAAAGTTTGCTAATGAATATTTTTTAAATATATTCTAAGAGAAGAAGTTGATAAAATTGTTCCTCGTCAAAACATAAAAATAAAGTAAAACGGATTCATCCTTACAATATCACCCCCACGGGAAAGGTGGAAGATATCTCGTAAAATACCATGTTCTCATAATTAATTCATTGTGAGATATATTGAGATGCTGACCACCATTTTAATATCCTTACAGGACCCAATCAATTAGTTTGTGCAATTTAAAATTTTGAAGTGTTCAAAATTCACATCCAAACCATCGCACCACAGGCGTTTAACTGCATGAATACCCTGTAAAACCATATGCCTATTTTTACCGTAAATCAGTGGTGCGTACTTTTCATATTTGATCATATCAAATTATCCTGGCCATCTTAACACATTCTTCAGCGTAACCTATTTCCTCTGGTGGTTTCTCATTTATGTTGTCATTGTAAAACGGAAAGTTGGTTACACAATATACTATAACATATTTATTTTCTCCGAGATGTTTACTTCCTTAAACAATATTTAAAACTTCCTTATACCTTTAAAGTTAGTTAAAATCCATGCAGTTCAATGATTTCTATTTGATAAATTTTGTACATTTTTATGAAGAAAAAGTAACTTATTTTCCAAGCACCTTTAGCAAGGGCGTAGAAGACGAAAACGCCATGAAGAGGACCCTAAACAATTGCAGTTCATACCAAGAATATTTTAGTACGCCGGGAATATGTCAAGCTGATTGGAAACATAAACGTCAATCAAAAGTTAAACCTGATTTCATCAATGTATGTCACGATACTTCCAACAATTAGCATGAGAATTACAAATTAATGCTGATATTGATTCGTGCCACCTCTGGGAAATTCTTTTATCCCTTAACTCGACGATTATCAAAGGAGATGGATGAGAAAAGGAGGGAAATTTGTTCAAACCACACTCTTCGCAGAGGAGGGAGGTTCTAGGGTGGTAACCCCTTGCTGCTTTTCCTTGTCCTCGTACCCCATTCAAAATGAAAACTAGGCTTGATGCTATTTTAAAAGACTTTGACAAAACCTTTTCGTCCTCTCCCGGAAAGTATTCCACCATGCTTTTCGGGGAGACCTCCGTTTTCCTCATCTCCTCTCTAAAGTTAATGTCTCTCTCTCTTTTTTAAGCATTCATTCATATTAACTCTGTAAAGTAGTAATATCAAACAGGCGCCGAAATGGACTTTGGGCGACGTTTCAACGAAGAGTGAGTGAGTGCGTAAGGAGAAGAAGGGAAGCTGCGAGAAGTCTTGGCCTTTCCCTCTTGGTCTTGAGGGCCTCATACGGAAAGGAAAGTCAGGGCGGATTCGGTGAAAGGCAGAAGAAAACTCTTGGAATTCTGAAAGCAGTGAGCAGGTTTAATCTGAGGTTTGAAATTTAAGTGCGCTGGGATTAGTTGCAATATATTTTTCGGGGCTTTTGTTTTGGAAAAAGGGGATGAACGAACTATGAACCCCACCCTTGACTTTTTTCTGACTGTATCAGCTATTTTCCATTAGCGGACTTAAGGTCCATACGTACTTACTACCTTGATCAAAACGTTCCCGGAATAACCACCGTGTGGCGCTCCCATCGTTCCGATTTGAGTTCTGTTTTTTTTGTTAAATTGGTACATCTGTTGTTGATATTCCCATTAAATCTTAGTGTCATAACTTGACATTTGCAAAAGTTACGTAGCCAAGAGTACATCTATCTCTGTGTGTGTTGGCGATTTTTTACAATTTCAGAAATGGATTTAAATTTGCAACAACGAACTTGTATTAAATTTTGCGTAAAAAACGGATTTAGTGGCGCACGGACGTTGGAAATGTTGGAAAAGTGTTTCGGCAACGATTCTCTAAAAAAAACGGTCGTTTACCAGTGGCACGAGCGGTTCAGAAGTGGTCGTGAGTCAATCGAAGATGATGAACGCAGTGGCAGACCATCGACATCGAAAGTCGGTGAAAAAATTGATAAAGTAAAAGAAATGTTGGTCAATAACCGCAAATTAACCATCAGAGAAATAGCGGAGGACTTGAACATTGCCTATGGATCCGCCCAAGACATTGTGGTTAATGATTTTTTGGGTTTCCGTCGTGTAGCAGCAAAGTTGGTGCCAAAAGACCTCATTTTCATGCAAAAAAGAGACCGTGTTGACGTCGCAAAAGACATGATTTGCGAGGCTGAATCCGATCCCACATTCATCAAAAGGATCATTACTGGAGACGAGACGTGGGTTTATGAGTACGACACGCAATCCAGACATCAGGCAAGTGAATGGCGTTCACCAAATGAGCCGAGACCAAAAAAACCACGTCGTTTTCAGTCAAAAAAGAAGGCAATGCTGACGGTTTTCATGGATTACAACGGTGTAGTGCATCATGAATTTTTGCCAGAAGGCCAGACAGTAAACAAAGAGTATTATTTGGGCGTTATGAGACGTTTGCGTGAAGCAATTCGCCGAAAGAGACCAGAAATGTGGGCAGAAAACTCGTGGATTTTGCACCATGATAACGCACCGTCGCACAGTGCTATCATTATTCGTAATTTTTTGACGAAAAATGCAACAAATACCATCCAACAGCCACCGAATTCACCTGATTTGGCTCCCTGTGACTTCTTTCTGTTCAATCGAGTTAAAAAACCATTACGGGGAACGCGTTTTAGCAGCCGAGAGGAAGTAATGGAAAAATCGCAGGAAGCACTGATGGACATACCGAAAACCGACCGTAACTTTTGCAAATGTCAAGTTATGACACTAAGATTTAAAGGGAATATCAACAACAGATGTACCAATTTAACAAAAAAACAGAACTCAAATCGGAACGATGGGAGCGCCACACGGTGGTTATTCCGGGAACTTTTTGATCAAGGTAGTATATCGTTCATGTAGCTGAGTAAACTATTTTCATGGTTCTAAGTACTGTACATGTAGACGAAGGATCTATGATTGATTGAGCAGTCCTGATATTATTTCAGCGTCTAAGCGTTGTTACACGTGAACTTGTTTAAGAAGGGTATTTCTTCCTCCAACGTGCACCTTTAAACTCATTCCCTAATCTCCGTCTTTCTTTCTGCTCCCCTGTGTCAGATTGCCTCGGAGATATGTTTTTCAAGCTTCTGCCCAACTCTGTAAATGTTCACTTGACCTATGTGTCTGATCGCAGGCAGGCAGCAGTCGCATAAGTCGCTGTTGTTGCCGTAGATCGACTGTATTGTATTGGCTAGCTTGTGCATATGAATATGACGTGGGAACGGGAGACCCGTGGCCTTGGCGCCGACGGGCCCCGCCTCCACCCCGCTCTCTTCTCTCCCGCCAGAGGGTCGGCTGTGACCTCCGCATCGGGTCGACGCGTCGCGTGGACGAATGCGGCGTCTGCGGCGGGGACGGGTCCTCGTGCGCCCGACCACTCTACCACTGGGAAGAGACGCCGATGTCCCTCTGCTCCGTCACCTGCGGAGGCGGTGAGTGCCCCCCCCCCCCCCGAGCCCCTACCACACACTGTCCTTTTGGTTCATGGAGCTGCTTTGGCATCCAGCCTGGGAGTTGCATAAAAGTGGTGTATCCAACGATGCACGTATGTAAGAGGAGCAAGTTTCAAGGTTGGAAATAGATCGTATGAATAGGCTTCTCAGTGGAAGTATTTAAAGAAAACTTGCTTTGTCCAACCAAAAAGAAGGAAATTCATGACGGTGTGGGTAGACGTGAAGAAAATATTTATATTGGCTTTTGGCTATCTAAGAATTTGAGGAAAGTAAACTGAGCTAAAGGTTTAAAATAACGTGGAGCAAGCGGGTGGTTATTGAATCCCATAAAAGCAACATCAAAATAGAAGAGATTGCATAAGGTTGGATGGGGATTTGAGTCATTGGTTTGAAATTGAGCATGCATTTAGATAATTAATCATAATGTTAGCATGCCCGTGCAAATTTATCGGAGCACAAATACGTGAGAGAGGTAGATGAGTAAGTATGTAACAAATGGGAATGATTGGATATGTGAATGCACCCATGCACCCATCCTTGTTGGGGGTAGAAAAAGAAACTTTGCACTTATGCATAAAGATTTAATACTTCACACGACCATGGTTTCGATGCTGCACGTCATCATCAAAACCATGGTCTCGTGAAGTATTAAACTTTATGTGGAAGTGCAAAGTTTCTTTTACCACCCTCTAGATGAAGGAATTCCGTATAGTTAAGGCTGAAACTGTTATTCGCCCATTCTTCTTCACGCCGTTGATACAATAATATTGCTGTCTGAGGAGCCAAATGATTTATAGTCTTCTTTGGTGAAAGGTACTACAATTGAGGATACATACTCATAGTGTCCATCTCAAATATTTTCATTTACACTTTAAGTTCAACATTTAAAAAATAAACTATATTTATGCTGTATTGCTGTTGAAGTGTTATTCATGCGATCGTGATAGGAGTGTGCAGTGTCATTTGTTATTTTTTGCTAGTTGGTATCGTTTTCTTCCCCTCTTGACACCTTTCCTCTCTACTTAGTTTTTATTTTGTTCTCTAAAGTTTTCTTTCCTTTGTCATAAAAAATGCACTGCCCATAGAAATTCTCTTATCTTTAATATCCATATTATTTGATGTGCTTGTTTCCATTTTCTTTTAAGTTTCTGTGTTGTCAATTGTAAATGTCATAAAATTATAACCTTAACTGTCACCTTTATTTTCTATCTTCATTAGTATCCTGAATGAAGCCATGTCTACATACATGAATCATTTATATATGCACTTGTTGTGAGAGTTCACCTCTTGCTGCTTTTTAAATCAATTTTTCTATCAAATTCACTGCTTTCCTATGGTCTAATTTCCAAGTCTGTATGCCCCAACTATAGTCCCACATCTCCCTTCACTTGATATTTCTTTCTATTACCATGTTAATTTCTACCAATTTTTTTCTAAAGGACTAATCTTATTATTTCCTGTCACTGGCCACATCAGCTCTGAACCCCGATGATTTTTTGTCTGCAATTATATGTAATTGCAAGTAAATATGTCGGCTGTTCTTTTTTTTTACCAATATAGATTCTAGCATTCACCTCTATTATTTAAAAGATCCAAGCAATGCAATAGGTTCTATTCTCTTGCTGATTATCTCAACAATATTCCTGATTATTGAGCCAATACTTCTAGTTTGTAGCAATGCTCCAAGTCTAATTTATATTTATATTCCGTGGTTTTAATGCATGTGTGTATATGTTTCATTTGCTATTTTCAATGCAATCAGCACCATAGTTTGTACCCCAATTGAGCCTGTATGAATTGTATTCCATTTTGGCATGTCTTATATCATGAACATACTTCATCCACCTGGTATTTTTGTAATATTATCATTGGGCAAATAAAATTTATTATTATTATTCATGTTTTAAATGTCCTGTAATTATTGCTTGAAAAGTCTCCTTTGTTTTTCTTCCTCAGTTAGCACATGACTATGTATCCATGATCCCTCTTTTCTATTCTCACTTGGTATGTCTTGCTTTGCGTGCCATATCCCTCCTTTAATGACTGTTGCTCTTTTTTTCCTCTTCTTTGAATACTGATTTGGTTGTGGTCCATCTTTTGTGATCAGAATCATAGTCTCTGCTGTTCTTTCATTCACCCCAGTGGGCCTGGTCCTAAACCTGATGTTATCTCCACATCTTTTTCAAGTAATAATCAATATTTTTTGCATCAATATGTTTCATCGTTGCCCCCTCTAATGAATTCCAGGGTGTCACTGAAATTTCGGGCAGTGCCTTTTATCTTGAAAAGATATCCCTGCATGCTTCAAGAATTTCATTTCAACTTTTACAAAAGTATTTCAGTGCTACAAGTTCTATTCCAATGCATTGTTTTTTTGCAATAATAAAAGCAGGATTGTCATTATATTATTATTATTATGCCACATATTATCATACTAACCTATAAATCAATAGTTGTCTCTGTGACATGTATATCAACCTTGATTTAATTTTTCTGTTCAAGGATACAAGATGTCAAGACCAGTTTGTCGCAACCGTGTGTCTGGTAAGGAGTCAGATGAACAGCTGTGCAATGCAGCTCAGAGACCAGCACCTAAGATAGTGGAATGCAATACCCAACGATGTCCTGCAAAGTGAGTTCTTGGCAGAAGGGCCTTCCTCTGATTATTTTATTTTTTTAAATTTTTATATGAGGCATCTTAACAGTTGCCCTTATAATCCTTGAATGAATGTTCAGTGTTTAGAGAACTACTATGCTTGAATATTATTTTTGTTGAAGCTTGTTTTGGGCCATTTGGATGAATCAAATGCAATTTTCTACAATGAAAAATTCAATTTTAGAAAAATTACTATATTAAAGGAGTTTGTAATTTTCCACAGACTTTATTTTAAGATACAATGTGTTTCGCCATCTTGCAGCATCATCAGGTACGAATTTCATTCAACTGCAGCAGTTGAATAAACACCCTAAATAAGGTCTGAGGAAAATTACTGAAGCCTTTAATATGGACGTTACACGTTTCCACAAAGTGAAGCCTTAAGGGGTCAAGTATATTATAGAAAAATTAATTTAATTTATCCAATGACTGATATATTTTAATGCCACTTAATACAACTGGACCATTACGAAGTTGAAGTCCATTTTGTTTGAAAAATGTTCAGAAGCAGAGTTATCCTAAAAAATAATGATGCATTTTCTCTGCATGCTGACAATATTAGGTATAAAATATTTCCTACAGTTCAATTGGTTCTGAAACTTTTTATTTAGAATATGAGTCATCTTATTCCTAATGATAATATTCAATGTAAAAACTGATAACTCATTATTTTTCAAATCCAAAATAGGTTCAATTAAATTTTTATTTAGTGATTTACACTTTTACGTTAGGTACCAGAGATAATGTAAAATTTCCATAACCAGCATTTCAATGAGTAAGCATTGACATTGGATGGTGTAAAACCAAAAAAATAACTTCCTTTTATATCTTAGGGGAGGATTAGGAAGAGGAAGATCAAGAGAAGTAGGAGGATATGTGAAGGGCATTTAGGTAGTTGATCTCTTTCTTGACGGATGAAAGCATTGAGAATTGTGTGAGAAATATACAGTGATGGATAAGGGTAACTTAATCATCACAGCTTCTTTTTAAATGTCTAGCTGTTCTGAAGGAGTGAACTCTCATCAATTATTCATAAATTTATGATAAATTCACTTAAAAATCACTTAATGATGAGAGGATAAAAGATATTTATTGGAGTTATTCTTATTGTCAACAACAAAATCGAAGCTCAGTAAATTAAAAAATATGCATATATATATATATATATATATATATATATATATATATATATATATATATATATATATATGTATGTATATGTATATATATATATATATATATATATAAATTATTGTGAAACCCCCTTATTTGATACGTTTGGGAACACTGAGGGAAAATTTGTAAATAAAGGGTAACCATAATATACTGGGAGTGAAAGCAAAATCACGACCAGATGTCTCATAACTTCATTTAATTTCCCTGGGAAATGATGGGCCAATGAATTTTGACAGAAATAAACAAATACAAATTAACATAGCTACCATAAAAACTGCAATTAATACCAGAAATGTATTATACACACATATATATATATATATATATATATATATATATATATATATATATATATATATATATATAATAAACAATGTTATATTGAATTTTTGAATGGTCTATTCAGTCAATTAATAAAATACAAGGAAATAATCGAACACTATGTTTCCATAGGAAATAATCAGTCCAGATGATGCCACAGTGTAGTGAAACTAGTTGACAACAATCACTTCTTTACTGTGGAGATACCAAGTTTTTGATTCTTTAGTTGTGTTTTACAAATGAATTTCCACAAAATATCAGCCTCAACTACCTCTCAGATTAGCCATTTAATATTTTGAAGTAATCAGTGGCCAGTCTTACTTAAACATGGGAATGTCCAAATCAGTAAACCAGAACCAGGAGCTCATGAGTACTGGTATAAAAGCCCTTAGAAGAAGTCATGAAAAATACTTAAATGAACTCTGATGACTCTATAATTTGTCTTTAGTAAGACTCAGTGGGTGTCCTCTGTATATTGCAAATACACATTACAGATTCAGCCTTTTTCAACATATTTTTTAAACTACTTGAATAACTATTAATACAATCCTTCTTTTAAAAAATATTCAATTTCACCTCTACCTTCCAGGTGGTCTGTGGATGAGTGGGGACCTTGCTCTGTAAGTTGCGGTGGGGGATCCAGGTTTCGACAAATTCACTGTGCTGAAGAGGGCAATGGAACTAGAGTGAATGTGAGTGCAATCCTCTTTAAAGTCCTGATTTAACAATATATTCCTTGAGTGTACCAACATCCGGTGTCCGAATGTGATCTTGCCTAGATTAATTAAAAAAATTGTTTGACTCTATAGTACTGACTCTATAGTCCTGACAATAGAAAAGGTATAACCTTGGCATACATGAAACCAAGGAGACATGATATCTTAGGGAATAGAACACACAGCTGCTAACTTAATAGCCAAGTGTTGATTCCCAGTGACTTTGGACATGCCCAGTTTCACCCCACCTCTTTGCCTTTTTCGGTACCAGATACACCAGGGAAACTGTAGACAACAGCAAAATAAACTGGCCGCCATAACCTGAATGTGTGAATATGACATGCTGTATAAAGATTACATCTCTCTACGATCACCTATCAAACATACCTTTAGGTTGATTGCTGTGGTTTGTAGTTGTTTTATGAAATCACTTGCATGGTGTAATCTCAGTTTTATCTACCTTGGTTTATCTAGTTAATTAAAGTAACTGCATTTTTATCTCAAAGGCTGAATCATGATGCATGCAATAATTGTCTCCAATTCCAAACCAAGGGGAAAGAATTAATTCAATACCAGAAGGACCAATGAGACTCTTTTCAGTTTAAAATAACAAGAGATTATCCATTTTCTCTCATAATTAGATTTGGGGACTTAAGCTGTCAATCAATATTTATCAATATAAAAATACCAATCCTCTCACTCAAATATTTTACCTTTTTACTCAATCCACTTGGAGTATAGCTGAGTATATAGGTAACACACTATATAAAGCTGCAACACCTGGAAAATAAACCAGAAGAAAAGAAAAGCTGGAGGCACTCTAAATGTTGTGCTTAAGAAAAAAATTAATAATAGATTTAATTTGTAACATTAGCACAGAAGAGCATCTTATGGAATCAGAGAAGAAAGGCAGACTTGGAAATATGATCAATGAAGAGGCAAACTTATTTTCACCATTATATGCTATGAGAGAGCCGTAAATATTATATGAGAAGGAGACGTTGGGAGGAAAATATGCAGGTGAAGACCAAAACTTCAATGCATGCAGCAAACAAGACCTGTAATTCCATTTCTCTAATTTTTTAAGTCAGAATTGTATTATTGAGAGATGAAATATTCAGCTTCACTTCATGGAAGTTTTCATCATCATCAGTATTTCAATCCTGGGATTGGTTTACTGCAGCTACTACGCTCTACTCTATTTGAATGCAAGGCTGCATATTCTAGGTGAAATAATGTGGTGGTTTCCCATCGCCTTCCACACGGCAGTACTGCGGCCGTGAACTTCACTCTCACCTGCAGCTGTGACAACTAATGCCAGGCCAACTTACTCTAGGCTAGTGCCTAATGGTGAAACTGCTGCCTTTCTTTTTAGTAGGAGTCTATTTTTCTCGTTGCCTTGTTCTGAAATACCATTATTGTATTTTTCTGTTAATGCGTCGTTGCCTCATTCTGGTCAAACATTAACAAACTTTTTATAAGCTGAAAAATTTTTACTGATCACGGGCATTGAACCATCAACCTTCAGCTCCACAGACAAAAGCGATGCTTCCATTTGGCCCCCACCTCCATCTTTAAATATGAAAGTTGTGTTTATCCATATTTTAAATGGCATCCTTTTCCATGGATTTTATGATGCATTTCATCATGATGTGGAATTGAAATGTATCACAAATTCTTTGGGAAAGAATCTCTCTCTTCCATTAAAAATATGGGGTTGTGCAAAGGTTACTGTGTTGAATACCATCTTAAAATCTATGAAGAAAACAAATACATCCTGGTTATATTTTATACTTCCTTCTATTAGTGGCCCCAATACTATAATGGTATCACATGTATCCATTCTCTTTCTAAATACAAACTCACCTAAGTACTGATTTGGTCTCTTCTCTAATCTATTGTTGATGATCCTAAGTAAAACCTTTGCCACCAATGTGAAATCAAACATATAATCCTCACATGCTGCAGCTTATCCTACTCTTTTTTTAGATTGGTATGTAATTATTATTGAAATAACAATCATTAAAAGTGTAAGAAAATGCCTGTAATAAATGCATTGGGAAATAAACACAGCATATAAGTTTGACAGTTTGTTTTGCCTCATACATAAAATACGTAAAATATAACAATTTAATTCTTGAGTCATTTTAAAATTTAAGAACTCTATTAGGTAATATTACCAACCATTACCATTACCATTTAATGTTATACTTACTATAGCATGTAACTTGCATTCAAAGGTACCAGAGCATCTTTGTCGAGGGCACAAACCAAGATTTCAGGAGCCTTGCAACTTCCAAGATTGCCCAAGATGGTATGCAGGTGATTGGACTGGGGTAAGGATCTCCAAAATATTGCTAAGATATATATTTATTTCATTCCACTTGATATTAATAAATAAATAGCTGATTTAATATTCCTTCAATTTGAACAGCCATACATCTATCTTTTTTTGGATAAAATACATTGAATAAATATTACATGTCAGATATATAAAATTCCATTTATGTCTGCATAATTATTTTCTTAGTTATTTCTGAAATAAAGGGAATTTTCCATTGTTATAACAATATGGCGTACATATTTCTCAGGAATCTTTTTCGAGAAAGAGGGTGTGCATCTTTTGATAGTTCAGGTTCCTCAGTTGTCTCTCTTCTCAGAAGGCATTCAGGTAGATGTGTAATTCTTCTGAACCCTACCTTTCCACCCAAGGAATTTTTTATACAAAGGGGTGAACTTAACTGATATTAGGGGTAATCATATGCACTGGCAAAATTGTCAATACCATGATAACATTCTTGCTCAAGACATGATTCACTTAAGTTCAGGGCTCGCAAAGGACATACACAGACAAAACTGCTACTAGGAAATTAATGTCCATAGGTATAGTTAGAGTATTGAGCGAGTTCCATTGCAAATGAAATTGCTGGAAGAAAGAATTGTAAAAGCCTTAATGATACGAGATAGTTTAGGGATGAATGGGACAAGAATTGGGGAAAACTTTACTGTAGATTCAAGGCTAGACTGCAGTAGGAAGTAGTGATCATGAATTATAGACTGCATCAAACAAATTCAAAAACATAAAACACAGTTAGTGAAGAAATATGAACAGAATTTTGGAAAAAAATGATGAATTTGAAATGCATGCATTTGGCTTCTGAGGTTGTCAGAAGGAGAGGTATTTTTCCATATGCTGAGCATATGTATTGTAATTGTAAACGTGTTTAGCTAATGGTCACTAGCTAGTTTAGGAGTACTTTGACCACCGGAAGAGAGGGTATTTTAGCGTTTACCACATGGCAATGGTCCTCCCTTGGAGAAGATGCACTTATTCATCCAAAGTTGCATTTCATACTTAATTGTTATCTGAGGGCAAAATAGAAATATATTGAAAGGCTCTTTCTTTACTCTCAGTTCTATTTAATTTTGATATGCTAAAATTGTGGTATATTAGTATTAAGTGCAGCTCAAGGGTATTTTTTTTTATATGTGGTAAGGCCTATTTTAGTGAGATTAAATCCCAACAATCATGCAATTTGCAAAGAGGGAAATACTCTTGGATTCTCCTCTGCAGAACCATGTAAAAACAAGGGAATCACTGAAAATTGATTACGAGAAAAACAAAATGTGCACTTTTCCACAGATTTATTTGTAACATACAACACATTCAATTGAACCATCTTCAGGTACAAAAAAAGATTCAAATTGTGATATGTCATATTTATACCTGTTTGAGGATGTGGCGGGGGAGGGAAGAAAAGAGTGAGGAGTAAGGTACGCATGGACATAGAGGGGAAATATGGAAAACCCAAAGAAACAAGGAAACTAAAGAAATGGAGAGGTAAAAAGCAGAGCAGCTGTGGCCATTATTTGAGAGGATGGTGGCAGGTAGCAGCTTGTGTCATGGCAGTAGGGAGGAGGGAAGAATAAAGAAGGGTTAAGCGGGAAGGAGACATGGAGGGGATAGAGGCAGGTTGAGGGATGAGGTATAAGTGATTCTAAGAACAGACATTATCAGGGAAGGGTTGTTTGACACATGCTGAGAGTGGAGGGTGGTTAGATGGGAAATGCTTGAAGGGGTGGAAGGAGAGAGATACACTGTTTGCTGTGGAAATGAGATTCTGAGGATAGGAGAGTGGTTTATAAAAATATTGTCGTTTAAAAGAACATTCATGTTTAATCAGCATTGATTAATTCATTAATTGATTAGCCTAGTATGCTCTTAGAGGCATCTGCTGAATGTATGCAAGGGCATGAGTTGAAAGAAAAAACTTCATCACAGTTTTTGGTTGACCATTTAATTAAGTAACATTTTTTAATGCCATTACAGTCAGTATCTTCTCAGCTTGATGTTGCCATGTAGATAATGCAATTAAAATTGAATGGGAGAAAACTTAATAAATTAAAAACAACACCTATTATGAGTTCATGTCAAGCATTGAAAAGAAATGATAAATAATTTTTCATCCTTTCCTAATTGCATGATATAATTTAGGGCTTGACAATATTCTCCCTCTACTTCCATTTGTAGAGCTATCTTTCTGATTTCAAATCTCAAAAGCCTTACGTAAAATATAGTAGGAGTCAAAATTTTATTTTCTTGTAGTAGATGGATAAATTAGTTAATTAAAGACCTGCAAAATCTCAAATAACATATTACAAGGTTATGTATTACATTAATTAGGTCATTGTGGGTATAGCAAATAATTTTTTTAATTGTGTCTATATGGTGTGTACAAATGAAATGTGGATACCCCGTTTCACTGAAGAACTAGTACTTACAATTAAGGTGATAAATTATTTTTCTAATTATTTCTCAGTGCTCTGTATCATGTGGGGGAGGCTTACAGACCCGTGGAGTGATCTGTAAGGATGCACGGGGGCAGCAATCAAACCTTTGTGAGGATTCAACAAAACCAGTTGCCACCCAGCCATGTAGAACCGGCATTCCATGCCCAACTCACAGGCATCGTTATGGTTTTGGCAGCTTAGGTGTTCCTAGGCCAGGTAAGCCTAATAGGTCATTGCCTTATTTAAGTGAATGCCCATTCGTTTAACTTAATTAACTGACTACAAAGTTCTGGTGATGCAAATGTTTGAAAAAAAGGATGTAGTTTTATAACTGCACTGATAAAATTATGTGTGTTGATTTTGTGGTTAAATTCAGTAAATGAAAACCAGCTGTTTTAAGATTAACGCCTGTTATAGTTGGCACTCATTTTCATATTTTTTTAATATACATTCATGGAAGAAAGTGTTTTCTTTCTGAGCATAGCACAAAAAATTGAATTACCACAGTAATTTTCCAGTTGTAATAAACACCCATTATAAGGCACACTTGTGTTTCAATGAGTAAGGTGTGAAAAATGCAATCATGTATATCACCGTGTATAATATGAGTTGGAATACAATGAGCAGCACTCCTTACTCCCTTCTCTTTGTTAACTCAAGTGTGCCCTGGGGGGGGGCTTTTCCCTATATTGCAGAAGGTGTTAATAGTTAATGCTCAGTGAAGATTGTCATAATGTGTTCTAAATAATAATAGCCAGCACTTGAATGCAATTCAGATATGCACTTCCAGTTTGCACTTTACACACACTTTATACTAAATTTGTTTTACTCATAATTTTCATGTGTAATGTACACTCAGTATAGGATGAACCTGTTCGAAGATGGGCAAATGGCAAAACTTTTCTTATCCCAATGTGTTATGTGGACCTTGGTTTATGTGGATGATATAATAAGAGATTATCACATTTTATTGGGAGATGATTGCATTACATTGGGTGGGGCATGTTGGTAAATGATCACCATCGCTCTCTGCACCAGAGATTAAATGCCACTGACATTTCCTCTTACGCATACTCAACTCCTCTGTGGTGATAATATGATTATAATCATAATAGTTGAAACTAATGTTCTGACTTTGTTTAGGCTGGTAGTCTGTGGAAGAGAGTTCCTCTCCACCTTACGTGCGAGGTCAGATTTTGTGATAATTTTGTGTGCAGAAGGGTGGACCTCTAAAATTTAAGTTCAAAACCATTTGTTCCTGCACCATCGATAACCTCTCCTCTTGCACTTACATTCCTTACTTTCTTGTCATGGCATCCATTCTCACACTTAGCAGAGGGCTCTTCCCCACCATACTTCCAGTCCACCTTGTGGTATTCTTTTATTAGCTACATAATGTATAGTGTGACAGCCAGGTTTGTAGGTGTCATACGTTAGAACTTAATGAACTTAATGACATCAAATACCATGCAATAAGGATATACTGAATGAATATCATGCTCATCTTCTCATTCCAGGGGTATGACAATCCATTCCAAGTGTTTGATGTTAGCTGAAATTGACTTAAAGATCACATAGATTAAAATGGAATAAATGGCTTTATGCTATTAATTCCATTTTATGGCTTTATTGACAGCTTCTAATATTCAAAAGAAGTTCGACCAATTGCTTATTAGCTGTGGATTAAAGCATATTGGGATGCAGAATATCTATCCAGTATTTATTGAAGCATTCTTAAATGTTACCTCATAAATACCACAAATGGCAATGAGTATTAGGAATGATGAATGTGATGTCTATAATGAAGAAGATTAAGACTATGTTGTCGGAAATACATTACACAAAACTTAAGAATATGAAATCTATATCTCTGATGGACATTTATAGTAATTAAATAACGGTGACTTTTAAATTGAATGGTTTAGTGATTAAGAGAGTTTAAATTATATCATTTTTACTATTTTTCAACAAATTTAATTAAAATATAAGATATTAATTACCTATATTTTATGAAAAATATTATCGGCAAAGAAAAGAATTACATAGATTGCATTGCACTTTAGATGTATCTATAATAAGTGTATTAGTTTTTGGATGAAGTTATGCTGCAAAATGTGTATTTTAGGTACATATGGAAATCCATGGTTTGAAAAAATAAAACTGAAACCATCCTCCTAAGTTTAGCATGGTAGCATTAAGTAATTCCATTTTTTGTCTCCAGTGTTTTTTATCATACCCTTATGCTGATCATTTCCAATTATAGTACAGTTGCCTTGAATTTGCAGTCTATCGATTGGTTGTCAACTGACAATGCCTTGACTCTTGCAGGCCATGGGGGAGAAGAAGAAAATGAGGGAGAGGCTTCTTACTTTTCTGGTGTTGGCCTGTCATCTCTCCCTCTCGTTCAGCAGCCGTATGGAATACCTCATTCACAGTCACAACCTCCCCCTCAACCACCTGCAATTGCAGAGCGACTTGTTGGGGAACAGGTTGTGCCATCTGAGTCCACGTAAGTGCTGGGAGAGATGCTAGAGATGTCCATGACTGAGTTCAGGTCAAAGTTCATCTAACAGTTTCCAAAAAATGAGAATAGAAGAAGTAGAAAGTATGTGCTCTCTTTGATTGAGTTCATTGAGATGGTCTACATGCATACGAAGGCTTCAAAGGTTTAAATAATTCATCCTTACTATGGCTTACCTATGTAGATAAACCTCTAAGTATGGGTTGAAATGCGTTCCTAGCATCAAAAATTAGTAAAAATTTCAATAAGTTTAAATAGTTGAGCTTGACATTTATTTCAACTTTCAAAACTCTTAATTTAATTACACTGGATTTTCTCGGTGTTTTTATTAAATTCAACTCTTTTTGAAAGAAAGAAATTGGCAGTCCTTGGGATACATCATCTTGAGATGCAACCTTTTGTCATACACAATTATAAAATGGATGGGAAAATTTTAGGAGTTCCATTAATGCGTTCAGTTGTCGTGATATTTTGGGTTAAGTGTCAATGGATGCCTTTCATAAAGTATCTTGTGTGCAGAGGAAGTGCTTCTCAGATGTATCTCTGGGACTATCTTTATACTGCATGCTACTATGGGCTCAAAAACTAATATTTTCCATTCAAACTGATGAATGACTTAAGGGATGTTTAGCATTTCCAGTTCTCTAATCTGCTCAGTACTCTTGAAACATGAATTAATAATGCTAAAATTACTCATAACTCAAACCAACATTTAAACTACATTTTTTTTAAACAGAATTCAGAGTAAAAGGCCATTACAAGTTCTATTACAGTATGCATTCTAATTAACCAGATTTGACAGGAGAGGTGGGATTAAAAGTCAAATTTTAATATTTGCTTGCAATTGATACATAGAGAATGAGGTTAATGATTCTCCCTTGTGGTTGTATTTATATGGCATTCAGCCAAATAGTCACACATCTTTTTCAGGCTCTTTTGCCAAAATATACACATTAAACATTAGTGTGTATTTATTTCAGCTGCGTGGCATTTTAAAGATTGTGGTGGTATTAACTGATCAGCATTCTTTCTTCTTAAAAGAGAATTTAGTATCGTAATTAATTCTGTTGGCATCTCAAAACAATAATTTTGTTCTTTAAGTTGTAAAGTTTATGAATTGTTTGGTAAGTACAAGACATGAGCTTATCTCTATTCAAAGCCTGAAAATGGTCATGTGTGTGGTTCAAAATTCAATCCTTGAATAAGGCATAGTTAGTATTTTAAGTTTTTGAGTTAATTGACTGTGAAGTGACCCATAAGCAAGTTGCTGAAGTAAACTTTAAGTTGTGCATTGTAGCTCTTCAAATTCACCTTTTAGGATATCACATGGATTTAATTTCAACCTTATCCCTGCAATTTATTTTGATTACCTGGCAACAAAGGCTTATTATGTTTTATTTACTTTTTTCCTTATGATTTTATGATTTTCAATTCAATCACAATTCTTCCTCCACTGTGGCTTCACAGTAATGTGTATAACTATCGGTCTCCACCGAATCTCTTCTAGCACAACCTTAACCTGAAGGCCTTCCGTTGTGGTTTTTCAGCAATTTCAAAGTGTTCTTTGCGTGCGGCTGGTTGTACTTGAGGTACAGTATGCTCCGTCCTAATTTGGACAGCACACCTAATACTTTAACTTCTACCACATTTTACCACCATGTTCCTCTAGGGTGCACCAACGGCACTGACACGCAAGACCATAGCTTGCTACCACAACACCACCACCAGCAAACAAGCACCATCACTAGCACCAGCTTCATGGAGCACTGGCAGCAATTAGGCAGCACTCCAACCATTCTCTTATATATCACCTCAGTCACTCTTGCTTCTCTGGAATGCTAGCTTCAATCAAATAAACCCAACCAAGCAATTAGAGCAAGCCATTCGCATGAGTTTATTAAGACACTTGGAAACATTCCTCATTTAGAAATCTTTTCTTTGTTCAAGAAGTGCCATAAAATTTTTCTGTGATTAAATGTCAATGTGTATCAGTGGGATCCTTTAAAAAGCAACCAAGTTAAGAGGCATGCTGATTAATAGGATTTGAAGTGAACACTCATGTTACTTGTGGAAGAGTCAATTATAGAAGTTTAGGTATCCACTCAAAATATTATGGCTGATATCTTATATCTTGCTTCAAGATGGTATCTTTCTTGAGGAGCAATTCATAGGTGTCGTGCTTGCTTAGTGTCATCCTCTTCATCATAGGTTTTCATCATCAACTGTGCCATTAGCTGTACCTTTTCTTGAAACATTTCTAAGCTGTCCCTTCACCATGAGATCACACTTGTGAAAACTGCATTTCTCTATGCCAAAGCCTCTCTAGATGTACCTACCAAAAACCATTTCTTCTCATCCCTGCTACTGTTATTGAAATCCTTTCATTGTTCACAACTTAAGAATTGATGTTTATTGGCAGAAAACACATCAGTGCTTGAACATTAAGCAATCGCAGCTGCATGAAGCATGTGTTTACGCGACATGGGCTAAGCAATAATCACATGCCTTTTTCCAGAAATCTCACTTCCTACTTTCCAAAATCATTTCTTTCTTAATTACTATGTATTGAAATACCACTTCTTTGAAGGTTACATGTTCTTTCATTTAATAACTTCTGTATTATTGAAATGTTATGCTTAATTTTTTTTCATTTTTTTACATCCTAGTAAATGGAATAATTTCTATTTACTGTAATGAGCAAATATATAGCAGTTTTGGCACTGCATGTTTCATAAAAAAATGTGTATCTATATTCGTGAAATAAATGATTATTTAGAATCAGTAAGTGAAATGGGTCAGTAATTTAATATTTCTTGAGTGATTATGTTTATTTAAATAATTAAATATATCAATTTTAGTTTTTTTTATATTATATGATAATTGTAATTTGTAAAATTGTGAAACATATATTGTTACATAATGTCTGCATCCTTTTTAGCAATGAAAGATTTGTTTGGTGTTAAAAGTTGATACACTGGCACTAAAAATATGCATTTCACCAGTTTCAACATTCAATTGAAGTTTTACTGACACTCAGTAACAAAGAAATGGTGAAGTTTAAACTTGTATTTGGATGCAGAATTGAGAAATTTATTAATAAGTGTCACCATTCTGGTGTGTTTGTTGAGATTATTTTGTTTTTTTATAAAGTGTCGTATGAATACTAGGAAAAACTTAGTCAGGAATCATTTTCATTTGTTCAATAATGCACAACACATGGCCATAAATTGGTATAATCTGGGACAGCAATGTTTGCTATAAGGGTGCGTAGAAACATTTTTGAATATCTCCATTTTGATGGATGCCTTTGAAATACATGCAAAGAAGTTATCAATTGCAACTATAGGTTACTATTCTGGATGAGAATGTAAACTTCCAATGTATCATAATGGCGTCTTGAGCTGCTATTTTTTTATTATTCCCACTAGGTGATTGCCATTCTGAATGAAGATATATGGAATTGGTGTTTAATAACATATCCCTGCTACAGTATACAGGGTCGCACCCAAAAGTGGTAGGACTGATTTTTTTACAAGAATTTTATTGACGATATACTTACATCAACTTAATAATCTTCAAAGTATGCTCCTTGAGCTGCTACACACTTAGTACAACGTTGCTCTCACTCCCTGTTCGCCCGCTGGAAATTTTCTTTGGGGATGCCCTTGTCGAAGCCTCTTGAATGGCCTTTATTGAGTCAAAACGTCGTCCCTTGAGCTGTCTTTTCATCAGGGGGAAGAAGAAGAAGTCCGGTGGTGCCAGATCGGGAGAATAGGGCGGGTGCGGCAATGTGGCAACACCGCATTTGGCCAGGAACGTGCCATGGCAGAATTTTCGGCACCATCTTGGCGCACACCTTGCGCATGGCCAAATCCTGTGAAATTATGCATTGGACGTTGGATGCAGACAGACCCAACTGGTCTGCAATTTCTTCACTGGTTAAGCGTCGGTCTGTGTTCAGCAGTGTCCTCACTCTGTCCACATTCGTGTCGGTTCTTGCCGTCAGCGGCCTTCCGGAGGGATGGTCGTCTTCAACGAGCTCCCTACCCTCTTTAAACAACTTGTGCCACTCAAACACTGTGGAACGGCTTAAGACAGTGTCCCCATAAGCATACTTGATCATATCGAGGGTCTCAGTTGCCGTCTTCCCGAGTTTCGCATAAAACTTCACAGAATAACGTTGCTCTAAATTCAGATTCATTTTGTTTTTCGACGCGGACAAAAAACTTGCTTCACTAAAAACGGTGTCTTCACTCAACGACAGCCCGCAGGTGACTGAGGTTGGTGTCGGTCTGTTGCTATTAGCCCCCTCCACCTTACCCTGCCAGGCAGACCCCCCTCCACCACTCCATTCACGCCAGAGAAAAACAGTCCTACCACTTTTGGGTGCGACCCTGTAAAATCATGAATTTTGTGTGGTGATTTTCATTATTTTTATTCATTGAGAGTGTAGTGTCATAGCTTTTGACTGAGAGGGGCAATACTTTTTACAAACCTGTTTTCTAATGCAAATATGTGAGCTGAAGAGTAGATAGCGTGAGTTTTCGAATTTTATTTATTTGGCACCTATACTAAATATTGCAAAGTGGATAAATACATTATTTGTACAATGACATTAAGACATTTCCATTTTTAATGGATTTAACAAAATGAAGTTAGCTGGCCGTGAAGTCATGTGTCTATTATTTTGTCTGTTTGCAGTAGAATTTGAAAAATGAAATATCCCTGTAATTTATGCGGGTTTATAGAGTTCATTTTTATGTGCTGGAGGACTTTATCATTCTTCTTATTTCATATGATATATATAGAGCAAAACCAAGTACCTAATATTGCAATTCATAGTATTCACCTACATGTATTGTCTCCCAATTAATCAACATTTGGCAGCCACGAAATTGTTTAATTTATGATACAATGTGCCTCTTTTTAAACTATAGTTGCTTGAGGACATAGTTTCTAATATTATCTGTGATAAGGGTTCAGGAATGGATAATGGCTTATTGGCCTAAATATTTGCTTATATAATCTCAGTACAAAGAGCAATGGAATTGTTGAATTAAAAAATTATCAGCAGCTCTATCATTTTTTATTCATCATAGGCAATTTGCAATCACTGCTGCTAAATTATTTCCGTGGTAATTTTCATGAGGGTTGTCACTCCCCTCACACACACAATCTTCACTTCCTTCTAATGCATTGCTAATTCCACATTATCTAAAAGACAATTATCTTCTCACTTTTCACTTTCTGCCGGGACTTTTTCAACCAATCATGACCTTTAAAAATCAACAGCCATCTCAATCTTTCCATTGATGCCACATCATGAGTTTGTGCCTTATAGCCTTTTTTTTGTATTCAAGTGGCAGTTTTTTTGCCATTGTAGATCTGTTATGATTGCCTGTAGTTATTAAAAAGTACTATTCTGGCGATTTTTATAACTGAAAGGAAAAGGAATTATTATTGGGACTTTTTCTTCAGAAATTTATGGCCCACCTCTTGTCAGCGTCAATATTTACAACCTTGAGGAAATATAATGAAATTACTGCTCATCATTATACACACAATAGACTCTTACATACAATATGGATATTGGCATATAAATGTTTGAACCCTAGTCTTCGTGTGAATTGTAGCATTTGTTTTCTGGCCCTGAGTTGTCTTGAGTTTGGTGCCACTTAAATCATTATCATAATTTTTCACAGTGTAAAGAGTTGCCTAAATAATGAATTGAATATAGTCGTAAATTCCTTTAAATATTCTTAGTGTATGGTTATTATATTTTATTGCATAAAAACTTAAGATAATTAAATCTATGCTTATAAAATAAGACATACCTAAATTGATTGAGCTTTGTATATAATTGGTTATTTGAGTGGGGTAGTAGGCAATTTACACTTAGTATAATTTCCTGCATAACATATTATAATGGACAGATTTTTTCATGATTGCAGTTAACTTTTAATCATAATTAATTCATTTTCAATATTAATCGTTAAAACTTGGAGGATATAGTCATCCAAAATTATTTTTCTTAGGTCATTTATGTGGAGGCAGTGTCTCCAATTACATCATCAGTTGATCTTCAATTAGCATTTATTTTTGCATAGCATGCAGTTACACTTGAAACAAATGCAATATGGTGCTTAGAACTCATAAGAATGTGAATAAGCCACCCACAAAGTTTAAGAAGATTCACAAAGGAATGTTAATGCACTAAAAGTATATTATGTGTATTTGAACAAACCACACAAAATATGGTGTGCTCCATGAACACATTTTCATAATAAGAGAGAGCTTTACATTTTCTTTCATTGACAGTAATTTAGCAATTTATTCTTTGGTAGAGGCTGGACAACTTAATGTGTAATGTTAACGCATTCATTCCCAAAGGTAGATGAATTCATAAATCTTATCCAACAAAGAAAATTTCATTGGGTACCCATTGTAAAATCCTGATCAAATGAATATATGCTTTGTCATAAATTCTAATGTTTCTGCAGTAGCCAGTATTTTGTATAAAAATAACCAAACTATCCTGCAAGTGTCAAAAACTTAATGGTAATGCTAATATACATGGGTCATTCTATTAATTCTTAGGAAAAAGTAGAAGATGAAATTATTTTGGGTAGATTTTTTATATTTTTCAAAATAATCTCCTTCTCACTTGAAGGATTTTTTTCCGGCATTTTTTTCAACATTTTTAAGTTATCCAAAAAGTAGGATTTAGGAAGGTCCTCAAAATAGGCATCTGTGTTAGCAATGAACACCTTACTCAAACTAAATCATTTTCCACAGAGCCATTTTTTCAAGCTTGGAAGTAAAAAAGAAGTCACTCGGGGCCAAAATCTGATGCATGTGGTGGAAGTTGTAATACTACCTTAATCAAAAAGTTCCCGGAATAACCACCGTGTGGCGCTCCCATTGTTCCGATTTGAGTTCTGTTTTTTTTTGTTAAATTGGTACATCTGTTGTTGATATTCCCTTTAAATCTTAGTGTCATAACTTGACATTTGCAAAAGTTACGGTCGGTTTTCGGTATGTCCATCAGTGCTTCCTGCGATTTTTCCATTACTTCCTCTCGGCTGCTAAAACGCGTTCCCCGTAATGGTTTTTTAACTCGATTGAACAGAAAGAAGTCACAGGGAGCCAAATCAGGTGAATTCGGTGGCTGTTGGATGGTATTTGTTGCATTTTTCGTCAAAAAATTACGAATAATGATAGCACTGTGCGACGGTGCGTTATCATGGTGCAAAATCCACGAGTTTTCTGCCCACATTTCTGGTCTCTTTCGGCGAATTGCTTCACGCAAACGTCTCATAACGCCCAAATAATACTCTTTGTTTACTGTCTGGCCTTCTGGCAAAAATTCATGATGCACTACACCGTTGTAATCCATGAAAACCGTCAGCATTGCCTTCTTTTTTGACTGAAAACGACGTGGTTTTTTTGGTCTCGGCTCATTTGGTGAACGCCATTCACTTGCCTGATGTCTGGATTGCGTGTCGTACTCATAAACCCACGTCTCGTCTCCAGTAATGATCCTTTTGATGAATGTGGGATCGGATTCAGCCTCGCAAATCATGTCTTTTGCGACGTCAACACGGTCTCTTTTTTGCATGAAATTGAGGTCTTTTGGCATGCTACACGACGGAAACCCAAATCATTAACCACAATGTCTTGGGCGGATCCATAGGCAATGTTCAAGTCCTCCGCTATTTCTCTGATGGTTAATTTGCGGTTATTGACCAACATTTCTTTTACTTTATCAATTTTTTCACCGACTTTCGATGTCGATGGTCTGCCACTGCGTTCATCATCTTCGATTGACTCACGACCACTTCTGAACCGCTCGTGCC
The DNA here is from genome assembly GCF_022747635.1 of Hetaerina americana. NCBI lineage: Eukaryota > Metazoa > Arthropoda > Insecta > Odonata > Calopterygidae > Hetaerina > Hetaerina americana. Next base: position 117,386,843 of record NW_027286069.1, read on the forward strand.
ACTGGTAAACGACCGTTTTTTTTAGAGAATCGTTGCCGAAACACTTTTCCAACATTTCCAACGTCCGTGCGCCACTAAATCCGTTTTTTACGCAAAATTTAATACAAGTTCGTTGTTGCAAATTTAAATCCATTTCTGAAATTGTAAAAAATCGCCAACACACACAGAGATAGATGTACCTACTCTTGGCTACGTAACTTTTGCAAATGTCAAGTTATGACACTAAGATTTAAAGGGAATATCAACAACAGATGTACCAATTTAACAAAAAAAACAGAACTCAAATCGGAACGATGGGAGCGCCACACGGTGGATATTCCGGGAACTTTTTGATCAAGGTAGTATTTATGAATTTATTTCCACATTTTAGCCATTAAAACTTTGCAGATGGGCACCCTTGCACTGTCTTGATGGAGGATAATTTTTTTCTTTACCACATGAGGCCATTTTTTTCTTGATTTCTATGCTCAACCAGTCCAATAACAATGCATAATATTCTCCGTTTATTGGTTGTCTTTTTGAAAGTTATCCATGCAGACGATTCCACCTGCATCCAAAAAAAACCATAACCATCTCCCTGCCAGACGATTTAAGTCTTCCCCTTCTTCAGAGCTGGACTTTAAGAAACCCACTGATTTCACTGTTCCTTCATCTATTGAGTATTGTAGTGTACCCATGGAAGGGTAAGGTCCACTCTTACGTATCAATTATGAAACCTGTCAGGTTTGCAATGGAAAAGCTTCAAACAAGCCTTTAAATAAACCAGATTCCGTTTATTGTCCATTGAGAGCAAACATGGCACTCATCTTGCTGAGAGTTTTTTCATTCCCAATTGTTCATGCGAAATGGAAGACATTGTGCGTAGTGATATTCCTGTGGCTTCTACTATTTTGCAAACTTTGATTTATCTATCGCTCAAAACCATATCATGGGTTTTTTCAATCATTTTGGAAGAAGCCACTTCAACTGGACATCTCGAAAGATGTTCATCATTTGTTGAAGCACAGCCATGTTTAAACTCGTTTACCCAATTGTAAATGGTCATAAACATAGGAGCAGATGTACATGAACTCCATCCAACTCAAATTTGATCTCTTTCTGTACTAAGCCTTTTAAATAGAAGTGTTTAATCACCACACAAAACTCATTTTATCAATTTTTCCAAATAAACAAAAGTTTTTTCCTTCAATCGACTATGAAAATCAAACCATGTAATGGATATTGTTGAAACTTAAAGAGCAATTTAGTGAGAGATGGGGCTTACTAAAAGCAAAACTTTTCTGATTATGAGCACGCCATCTCTTGGATTGGATTTTCTAAGGACCTATTAAATGACACTCCTATAGTGAAATGAGTAAACTTTTCAATCCTTGATAAAACCTCAGAATAATTTAGTAATACTCAATCATCCTTGTGTTGGCTTACATTAAAGATGAGAAATACTTTTGGGCAACATTGAGACAGTAGTCGCTCACATGACTCAAACTAAGTACAATTCTAGTGATTTGGTTATAACTCTCCAATTTATAATTATTAAAATATTATTTGGGAGGCATTTTAACCTACTCATTTCAACCTCATTTTAACCATCACTTTGTCTAATGATGAATAGAAATTGTTAATATTTTTCACTTTATTTTACCAATATATGCATACTAGGGTAAAAGAATTGTGAAGGTTTAATTGCATGACATTACATATGGTAGTACCAAAAGCTTCCAACAAAAATCAATAAAAGGATACTGAAAGTTCAGTAAATATTTCAAAGTCATCTTCATGAAAGAATAAAAATAGTATTGCGCAATTCAAATTCAGCAAATTTAATGTATACAGTTTAGATAGATTTCTCCTGTACTGGCCATGAAGACATTTATTTGTGTACTGCAAAGTGAAAAGAATTTGAAAACATTAGAACCATGATTATTAAATATTTCTTTTTTCTTCAAATAACCAAATATATAAGACTTGGTGCACTTATGTTTGCTAATAGAATGTAAATTATAGTGTAATATTTTTCAGATACATTTATCGACAAAAAGATGCATCAATATCATATAATCATTTATTCACCAGCAGACCATGTGACATAGGTTTTGCCAAAGCAGAATAAACATATATGTATGTTAAACAATAGAAACATGAGGATATAATTCAATCTGAATACAGACACATTCAGTGATTATTCTTTTGAATAAAACATTCTTTTGAATAAAAAATATCTGAATTTACTGTTAAAGGTCACTAAACAAATATTAGTTTTCAGAAAAATAGGAAGTTTATTCTACAAAATAGATCCTCTGACATGAATCTCTGATTAAAGCTCTCCAATGCAAACATCTTACAGTGAGGACCATCCCTATGATCTTTGTATACTTTGCTCATTTAGTTTTCTATTACAATTCTGATAATTTTTATAGAAGACAAACTGTGAAACATTGTGTTTTTTGAATTGAAAGGAAGTTAGGATTACCTTATAATGTTGAAGACAAAGCATCAAACAAAATAACATGTATTTAATGCATAAATCTTAGGTATTTTCAAATGTTATTTAAGTATGGAATCCATGTCAATTTATTGGCCAGAAAATTTGTAATTCTTGTTTAATTATTCACATGATCCTGAAATAAAAGGGTATCAGTGTATGTTATGAGGAGGATAAACTGGTAATGCAATGAAATAGCTGATCAGTATATGCCACCGTTTAAGTATTTTACAACATTTTGAAATTCCTAGCTTCAAACAATGCTGAAACTCCAATATCTTTATGGCCTTTAATTTAAATTAGAGGAATTTTCCTTTGAAAAAATGTCTTAGAGGTCACTGTGATTTCAATTACGTAGCTGGTACCCAATCAGAATGAGAAGTCAACCTCATTTGAAGGTATGTCTTTTTAAAATAAGTCCCTAGAGCTCTCAGTCTGACTGATCAGTACCTAATTATACTATTGAGGAAGTGCTAGATTCATGCGGAAATTGTTATTTCCTGAGTATGTTTATTGTCATGCATGAAAATGACTTAGCTTTTTAATGCTATACCTTGCCACAAATTTCTTTTTTCCTCTCTCTTTTACTGTTATACTTTCTTATACAATAATACCTGAACCAAATTTATTATCTTCGATTCAAATTCACTTTAATGATAATACCAAATGGTTTTGTTTGATACATGATATGTATATCAAACAAAAAAAACTCGTTATTTCTTATTCAATTCTTCATCTGACTTGCATTGTGCCAAAACTATTGATTATACTGTCATCTCCAATTTAAACATTTGTCCCACTTGTATGCCTTGAAATGTCTGACTCTGGCCAACTACGAATGCTTGGTTGCATGAAAATGTCTTCTTCTTCTCCTCGCCCTCCCCTCCTTCTTCTGACTCCTCGTGCCCTCTTCCAACTGCATGCTCTGTTCCCTCAAACACACAAATCCCGTAGCTTCATCGCAGAGGAGTGGGGCCCATGCAGTGTCACATGTGGTGAGGGGACCAGGAAGCGCCAAGTCCAGTGCAAGATCTTCTTGGAGTTCTCTCGCACCATCGCAACATTGCCCGATCGACAGTGTCAAGGACCGAAGCCTGCGGAGTCAGAAAGATGCATCCTCCCTTCATGTCCACTACCATCTTTGTCAAGGTTCGTACATTTCAATTAACTATTATTCTCTTCATAAACTTTCTTATCGTGAGAAATAAATATGTACGTAAAACTGATATTGGGGAATGGTTCCCTTAGAAATGCCACCTGTATTTCTTCTTTGAACATCAGTATATCTGTCCATATTGAAAGAATTTATAAATTTCCACAGGCTATATTACACAGTACGGCACATTTCACCTACTTTCGGCATTATCAGGTACAAGTGACATTCACAGCTATTGAATATATATCCATTGGACAGAGGAGAAAGGGGGAAGTTGAAGGCAGGGGGGGGGGGGGGGTTGCGGGGACTTCAAAGTCAGTGATTGTGGCTTTTTCGGTTGTAGGAAGTAGAGGTGGTGGCACCTTGGTTACAACTAAGTAGTGGGTCTGCTCCAGGGGTATTGGGGGGGAAAGGAGAGGACAGCTACTTAGAACTGTATGATTTATTTACCCTTGGAGTTTACGCCAGCTGTGTAGGGTCGGGGGATTTTCGTAAGTGAAAGTTGGTGGTTGAGGAAAGAGAAAACAAAATGGAAGAACGGTGCTGTTTTGGTTAAGATGTTTCATAGGGTCCGGTCATGGCATGGATGCAACTAAGTATGTTGAACCATTGGATTTGTTTATCCTCGAGGTCAATTTTTTTGAAAGGAGAGGGGAGGGATATAATTGCTCATAACAAAGTGTTGTATTGGGATCTGCCAAGTGCCTTTGAATCTTAATAAGCTCTAGAGCATCCATTTTCAATCCTTTAGGGAGAACATGTAATATTTCCTGGACAAAATGGCTATTACGGTTGCAATCTAAGAGGTGTTTTGCGAAGAGGGAATTAGGGTTTTGCGTTTTGTTACACCTTGCGAGTTCTTTGGCTTGGGTCTTGAAATGCCTCCCAGTTTGGCCGGCATATTTTGTATTGCAATTATTGCATTTAAGTTTGTAGATGCCTGATTTATTTAATGTACCCTGTTGGTTTTTGCCATTAGCAAAGAGTTTGGAGAGAGTAAGGGGTGTGTAAAAGGCTGCTTTGAGTGTAGTTGAAAGGCGATTTGAGATTTTATAGGAGAGATCTCCTAGGAAAGGGATCGAACACCACTTCAAGTCTTTAGAAGTGGAGGATTGGGAGGGGGAAATGTGACCTATGGCTATTGTTTTCCGCTTTTTTGGGATTATTTTTCCAACCAGGTTTGGATTGTATCCATTGCTGGTGGCTTTATTGGGCCAGCATAAAGTCATCATCAGCTTTTGAGCCCAAAAATTAGATTAACTGTTTAATTCTAATCCTTAATATAAATGCTAGTGATTGGACATTGTCTGATATGATATATGTGTGTTTATTAGGTTCAGATAATAGGATATGCTTGCTCATCATTAGAATTTGAAAAGCTTTTTCAAGAAAATTTACCTGAGTCAAAGGAAAATTAGTATATATGCATCACTTAACAAATGACAGTGTTTCTATTTTTAGTGTGAATGTCTTTCCTTTCCTGTATCTATATGCAAATGTAATGTGGCTTTTTTAAATTTGTCCATAATTTATTGTGCAACAGAATCTTATTTATACAAATGACATAAATAACAGGTTTTATTGTAAACCTCCTAAAATTACACATAATGCAAAAATTGTTATTTGATTTGAAGATTTCACTTCTCTATGATTGTGAAATTCCAGCCTCAGTTTTTTTTTCAGAAATATCAGCTCACTTATGTCATATATCAATTTTCAGTTTTAAATTTTGCAGTAAGTGCATAGACAAATGAATTGAATGAATAATTACCATTATTTTCTGTTATTTATCACATCAGTATTGTTATTCCAATGCATGCATACTATATCCTATAAAATATTTTTTAAAAACCCTTATGGTAACATTTATGGCATAAAACTTGTCATTCATTTAATGCAGTAGGTACATGAAGATTTTTACAAAAAAATATAGTCAAAAAGTGAAAGCTTGCTATAGAAATTAATTTTAGCATTTTTGTTTCAGTGGTGATTTTGATAAGCCTACAATTATGCACTCTTTCTACCATCCTCCCGATAGAATAGACAATTCCCGTGATGTCTATGGAAAGACATATGCAGACAATGTAGCACCTGGAGGAACCATTCAGGGTAATCCACCGGTAATCAAAGTGGCTACTGGAGGGCGAGCTCATGAAACGTATTCTTGGCGAGAGCAGGGATTCACCCATTGCAGTGCTTCTTGTCTCGGTGGTAAGTACACAGTCCCTCCTTGAAATATTATACACCCATCGATTCACGTTGAAGTCGATTGAAAAATAAGGATGCATGAAAGTCTCAGTAGACTACTAATCAACCCTAATGCCTTAAACTAACCCTATTTTTTAGAGTAATAATAAGGAATACTCACTACGTATGTGTGTGTGCATCACTCACATACGTAGTGAAATCATCTCATGATTTCCCATCCTGATTGGTTGACATACATCCTTCTTATTCCTTGTTCAATCTTCTTGAGTGCATCCATATCCATTGGGCTTCTTTTGGGCATTGGGAATGGGATTCTTTTTTTCATTCACTTAATGGCAAAAAAAAGCCATGGGAAGCATTGGAGCAGTAGCTTGTTTTCACTTTGACGGTTCCCTATATTCTTTAACTTTGACTTTTCTAGGTCAATCCTTAATTAATTCATGCTTGACCATACACCGTAGCTCATCTGTAATATGTTTCTTTCAGTACAGTCTTCAGTAAACTGTTGTGATTCAAAATGCCAATTTTATTCTTCCAAGCTAATGCTAATTGTTGTCAGTAGCTTTTTGCTCAGAGTAAAAAGCCTGTTTAACTTGTATTAGTCCCATTATCTTCCTTCCTCTTGATACTTCCATCCCTATATAGATTATTTTACTTTAGTTTTATTTGAAATATGTGTTTTGAACTTCAGTCACAGATGTTTGTCTTTATTTTGTGATGTCTTATTTTGAGGAATTACTTTTTCATTTCCCCCTCTCTAAAAGTTTTTATCCTGATCAGATTTTGCTCAATCCAGCATATTTTTTCTCTTTTTCCTTTTATTAAATTATTGTTTATTTTCTAAATTTCATCAATTCAATTTTCATCATATTCTTAACCAAGTGTCCCAACAAAGGGGAAATCAGAGAAAATCAGGAGTATGGTGGGAACTTAGTTCAAGGAAAAATAAGGATTTTTTTAAATAGTAATATTCTTTTCACCAGTATAATTTAACTTCTTTTGTAGCTCTTCCGTAAAATACCAAATAGAAAACCCCTCCTGCTTACTTTCCATTATCTGTCCTAAATTCAAAACTCATTTGTTAAACTGGCACCAACTCACAGAAAACAGTGAGAAGTATATACGAGGTCTATTCAAAAAGTATCGAGACTTCTTTTGTGTTTTATAAAAATTAATCATTTATTCATGAATATCTATTTTGTCCCTCCAAAGTATTCCCCATTGGATAATAAACACTTGTGCCAACATTTTTTCCAATCCTAGAAGCACTTAAAAAACTTCTTCAGCTCCTCTTTCGATGCAGTTTTTATCTCGTCTATTGTAGCATAGCGTAGTCCTTTCATGGGCCTCTTCATTTTTGGGAGCAAGAAAGTTACTGGGGGCCAGATCTGGGAAATATGGTGGCTGCGGCATCATTAGTGCGTTGTTTTTGACAAAAAATTTTTGCACAAGTAACAATGTGTGAGCAGGGGCGTTGTCATGGTGCAAAAGCCAATTTTTTGTTTTTCCACAAATCCGGGCATATGTAGCAGGTTGCGTAACTTGTAGGTAATATTCCTCATCTAGCGTTCTATCCTGTGGCAAGAACTCATGATGCACCACCCCCCTGCAATCGAAGAAAACTTTAAGCAAAACTTTCACTTTTGACCATATTTGGTGTGCTTTTTTTGGTCTTGACTCGTGCTACAGCTTCCATTGGGATGATTGGGAGTTTGGGAGTTTCCACGTCATAACCAAAAGCCCATGATATGTCGCCAGTTATGACTCTCTGGAACAAATTTGAGTCCAATACCTTATTAGCAATGTTAATGCGTTGCTGTTTTTGGTCGAAATTGAGCAATTCTGGTGCAAATTTCGTGTCATGCCCAAATCATTGGTAAAAATCGAATGGCATGAGCCAATCGATATTTTTAGGTCCTCAGCAACTTCTCTAATGGTGGTTTGACGACTGGGCAATACTATTTTCTTCACTTCATTAATGTGTTCATCTGTTGTTGACGTGCTCAGGCATCCGGCACGCTCTCCGTCATTCACATCTTCTCGGCCTTCTGAGAACATTTTGTGCCACAGATAAATGTTGCTTTGGTCCAAGGTAGCTTCTCCATATGCCACAGTCAACATTCCGAATGTGTTCGTACCCTTAATTTCGTTTTTCACCCAAAATTTGATTCTTTGATCCATTTTTTGGAACATGCAAAAATCGAAGACAAGCCAAAACACGTCCAAGCAAAACAGCTGTGAACAATTAACTGAACATTCAAAATCGCCGAACTTTTCAGCATAAGGGAGAGACGTAAGAACCATACATAATGCCACAAAAAATTGAAAATCAAATATACGTAACCCGTGAAAATTCAAAATTTGCGATACTTTTAACAGACCTCGTACATATATGTGCAGTCATGTACTATTTCATGGTCCCTTTCTCGCTTCAGCTTGCTCACTGCATTGGATTGGTTTTGTATAAATAGATTTTCTTTGTGCACTAACCTGTGTGCTATCCCTATTGTATCAGTTTTACTTTTTTATTTGGAAGGATACCTTTGGATAGAATTTGCTTAATTGTGTTGTCCAATTGTTCAAGACTATTTCTTCACCTACATAATGTCATTCTCTGTGTCCTAGTTGCCAAAGATGTAGGGCATATCTCAATAAATGTCATGTTACATTTATAAAAGCAAGTGATATTTAAAGTCAATATAAATTCAAACTTTTCATTTTTTATAAAAGTGGAGGGATCAACGAAAGATTATTACTAAGGTGTCATTTTATAAAATGCAAGAATTTCACGGCTCATGTTCAAGGCAAATGATTTTTGCACAGACTTTTCATGCATTTTATTTGCATATCAGTAGGTATTTTACTAAATACCTGTATACTGTCAATGCATTTCCCACAACTCTTTGAAAATGTAATCCAATGGTGTAATAAGCATAAAATGGACCCATAATTTTGCCTTCATTCATTAAATTTAATTTCACTCTCATTGGGAAATAATGTGGCATATTTTTCCAAAATAAATTTAAGTTTTCCTGCAAATCCACCATCAATCCATGAAATAATCAATTAAATAAATGAATTCACAATTCAAATGGGGAGTAATTAAATGGGTAACCATCAAAATGCAAAACTCCAAAATTACTTGTTCCACTAATCACTATTCAGGCTTTCCTCTTTCCTTTACACTTCAAAACGTAAAAAGAGAGATTTTGACAATAAAAAATAATTATTAAATTGATTACAAATGCTTAGAAATTGTGTTTGGTAGCTAACTGATAAAGGAATCATGTGCTTTCATGGCACATGCACCCGTTGTCAATAACTACTTACAGTATCCGAATGGAGGCGACAGGTAGAGGAAATCTCCCCTGAGGGAAATTGTACATTTTGGGATTGTCTTAAATTTTTTAGGTTGATTCAAAGACTGGTGTGATGCTTTTCGTTTGCAATCCTGATGAGTTTCTGTACTTGTCCAGCTCCGAAGGAGGGGAAGATGGTGAAATCGGCATGAAAGGAAGATGGCCATGGTTTTTTTGGGACACATCTGAAATCACATGTATGGATAACTTTCAAAAAGGACGACCAATAAATGGAGAATATTATGCATCGTTATTGGATTGGTTGAGCATAGAAATCAAGAAAAAAATGTCCTCATATAGCAAATAAAAAAAATATCTTCTATCAAGACAATACAAGGGTGCACATCTGCAAAGTTTTAATGGCTAAAATTGAGGATTAAAATTTATTAATTTTACAACATTCACCGTATTCACCAGATTTTGGCCCCCAGTTACTTTTTTTTACTTCCTAGCTTTAAAAAATGGCTCACCGGAAAATGATTCAGTTTGAACAAGGTGGTCATCGCTAGCACAGATGCCTATTTTGAGGACCTTCCTAAATCCTACTTTTTGGATGACTTAAAAAATTTGGAGAAACTCTTGGAAAAGTGTATTGAGCTAAAAATGGATTTTGTTGAAACAAAAAATCTGCCAAAATAATTTGTTGTTCAATTTTTTCCTAAAGAATTATTGAACAACCCACATTCAAACTAATGTTTGTGTGATTCTTACTTCTCATTTTCATATGAAGAAGATTCATGGCCCTGCATCCTTCCTTTCTTCATCTACTTTCTTATGAGAAGAGTGACAAATGACCACGGACGGCATTGCTTATCTCCATATAACTTTCAAAAGTTAGCCCCTTCTGGAAATATAATTTGAAAAATAAATCTTTTTTAATGAGTAATTGAGATAGAAACCTGTGTGGCCAATTTATGTTTTCTATTACCACCAAGTTTGAAATGAAATAGATCTTTATTTGCATTGACTTTGTTCATTTTATTTTTTTCTTTCAAATTACCAAGATTGAAATTTCTTGTATTTTCAAATAACCTCAGTCTGAGAAGTTGCAGTCCTCCATTCTAAAGCTGAATACCTATAATTCCTATTTAACATCTTCGTAAGCATATTTGCATAGATAGTTTAATTTATTCCCACTACACCCACCAAGCTTATGAGACAGCTACTCTGTTTTATTGCCACTGTCCTTGTGTATCATTGATAACACTTATTTTTTAATCTGAAAATGGTGAGTGATACAAGTTAAATCACTGACTCCATTTTCAACCTTATCCATTATCTGAAGATTCATCTTCATCATTCTAATACATACTAAGTGTGTGTGCAGGTCTATTAACCCCTCCCTCTTCAATTTATTTTCTGAATATTGTGCCCCTATCCTCTATTTATTTTTTATGTGGTTCTTTTAAAATGGTATGGGAGGTAATGAAATGATAATTTGTAGTTGGTAGTCAATGTGGAATAGTAAAGTAAAAAGTTATTATTATTTCATATTGTATAGTATCTAGTTAAATGATTTTGATTCATCAAGACATTTTTCTGTTTAACTAAAACTGTAATAATAATAATAATATTAAATATTAACAAAAAAGAAAATTACATTTATGTCATTGAAAAATCTCAACATAAAGTTAATAATTAGGAAATATTTATGTTATAAGTAAGACAACATTATTATTCATTAGATTGGAATACATAATATTATATACATATATATATAATTAATAATCAGAGAAAGTATGATACTTCTCAAAACATTCTGGCAAATGTGAAGGTACCAAGCAGTGCTTGCACTGCCAAATTGTCTCACTTATGACATTATTTTTGAAGCATACAAGGCATCTGTTTGTTGGATGTCGTTTCTTTGCTTTTGATTGGATGTGTTCAGGAAAATGAGCCCAATTTTTAGCTTACAATCGGACTGGTATGTCACCATGTGGAGGTCATCCACGAGCATTGTAATTTGGCAGAGTGACCTTTGCAAATAATGCCTCTGCAACATCCAAATGAAAACTAGGTATACCTTTCTTCTTTTTTTTGTTTACTTTCGATAAAGTGTAAGAATTAAACAGTGCATTATTAAACACATAAAAGAACATATTTTTATATCCTTCCATGAACTTTCTCATCAACGGGAAGCATGCCAGCCGCTGATCTTGTTTGTCCACACCTCCCATTCCTTGATTATAATCAATCACGCTAGCTGGTTTTGAAACAAATTCTTCGCTTCCATCTCTCCTTCTCTTCTTTTCAATGCTCCCATCGTCACTTTCACATGCACAATTTCTAATTCTTTTATACATTGATGGGTAGTTTTCACCTCACTATATATACACAAAAACGTGGACAGAAACCGAAACGATACCCTGTGACACACTCCATCTAACCACATGAATGATCGCATTCAAACTAAGTTTATTGTGAAGGAACCACAAGATGTGCTAAGAAGATGACTCATTGTGTCATAGGAACACCATTTTCGAGAAGGCAAACTCTGTACAAACTGTAGTAGAAACTTGATGGTCGAAACTTGCAACTCTGCAGTAAAAACTTGATACTTGTATGTGGACACCCAATACGAAAATGAAAGAAAATAATAGTACAGAAGGATGGCTAAACTAACAGTTTGTCAGAGATTCCAATATGTAGCTTAGTTTCACCAATTATGTAGCCAAATGTATACTGATGAAAAACTATTTTAAATTTTTGTGTTGCAATAGCATTTATCCTTTGAATTAGTAATATGTATGGAAGAGAACTCAATTTATTCATTTCCACATTTCATGGCGATCAAGGCAGTAGTTCCTGAGCAAGTGCGATTTAAAATCCGATGCCCAAAAGTGGGATTTTAAAAAGTTGACGAACGAACCCTCTTCCCGTAAAAAATCGAGACACAGCTATTGCTACTCGTAGAAAATCATTTTATTACTTCCAATGCATCATATTTCATCAAATATGAGTTCTTTATGTACATTAGTGACGTTTTAACATTTTTAAATATTCAAATTAATTATGTTGTTCCCCAAAATAATGCTAAAATTATGAAAATCTGACTACAAGCTATACTCGTCATTGCGTGATTTGGCATTGGAAGATCATGATGAGCTAGGCTCGTCATTTCAGTGCAAGGGGTTAATTTAGATGGATTAACATTAGTTTTCACCCAAAAATTTATTATGCCAGCTAAAAATTTATAGGAATTTATTAGTCAATCTTAAGTTAAAAATTGTCCTGCACATTTATGTAGCCACTTACTAGCAATACATTATCAGTCTTTGTTTGAACAGTTGTTCAAATAATTTAGCAGCTCCATGTTACTTATGAAATCATGTTTTCCTGAAGTTTTTAATTTCACAGAAGCATACAGTTTTGGAAATCCATTCAATTCAATGGATTTTATTGATTATTAATTATTGAATTTAATTAATTATGTTTCACTGAAAATTTTTGTCAGCTATCATGCCTGAATTTTTATGAATCTTCATGGCTGTGGTTTACTGACGTATTATTTTGACATTTTTTACAGGTGTCCAGGATTCTATTATTAATTGTGTGAGAGACATAGACCAGAAAGTAGTGAGTCCATATTTGTGTCCCCTGGAATCTCGTCCGGAGGGCATAACTCGGACCTGCAATGACCATCCCTGTCCGCCCCGCTGGAACTATTCTGATTTTCAGCAGTGCAGTAAATCCTGTGGCCTTGGAATTCAAACGAGAGATGTTAATTGCATACATGAAGTTACAAGAGGTGGTGGAAATACTGTTGTTGTGCCAAATAGCATGTGTCCCCAGCCCCCTCCTCCAGACAGGCAGTACTGCAATGTCCTGGACTGCCCAGTGCGTTGGCATCTGACGGAGTGGACCAAGGTACATGAAAAACAAATGCTATGTATACGATTTCCATGCTTGTTTGGAGGGATTTTTCTATTAGATTCCGGATGGAACACATTTATTAATACCTAACATGAAATAGTTCCTATTAAATTGAAAAACGTGAATACAACTGTCTGACAAGATCGGTAAACTGTCCGATGACTTCTTTGGTATGTTTCATTTTTGAAGGCTACTATGATACATGCATATTTTATATTTATGTGACACTATTCACATTTTCTCTCCTCATTAATTTGAAAATATTCTTTGATATTATGTTAACATGCTAAAATTTTAATGAGTTCAACTCTAATTTAAAAATTCTCTTACTCAAGACTAAATAATTTCATCCTTGATCCATCGAAAAATCCTTCTAAAGTTTGGTAAAATATGTGGAGAACACTTTGTCTAGTCCTTTATTCTTTTTTTCATCCAGAAAAGTGTATTATGGAAGTCTCCTAGTGGAAAATGTGTTGAGTTCCTTTAACTTGCTTGTAACTCTTTTCATAAATTGGAAACTATTGTCTCTTAAATGGGAATGCTGAATTTTCATCCATTGCTTTTGACAAATGAGAACATAAGCTGTTACTTATTGCCAACTTCTAGCGTTACTCTGAAAGAATCATGCCAGACTGCATTCCGATAAAATAACAGGGTCACAGTCAATTATATGTTGTTCATAATTCTGCTTGCTGTTATTTCAATTTTCCTGGATGACTCATACCTAAATTTTTAATACATTTGTAGCAATGGCATAGCTCCTGAGTGGAGAGGTGTATTCTTGATGGCATGCACATATGGATTAGGTGTCATGCCAGGGCCCCCTAATTCCATTCTCATCATGGGCATTCAATGGTTCCAAGTATGCTCAAAGGAAAAGGGCATTTAAATTCTTGTGTTTTGATTCTCACATTAAGATACTCAAGAATCAAACTTTCATGATTTGGCAAAATTCTGATAATTTCATATTAATAAAGCTGGTAGATTTAATATCCAATGGATATTATCTCAGAATGGAACCAAGGTTTTCTATTTTTAAGAGGACCAGTGAAAAAACACAAAAAAGTGACAGAATGGAAAAGTATTTTTAATGTGTATTTTTATGTTTTACAGATTAAATAACTTACTAGATTAATATGTAATAAAGAATATAAATATTAATAATTTGTTTACACAAACAGGAGTAATAAATTCAAATCAGAGTCAGACACAAAGGAGTCAGTGAGACCCAAACCGAGATAATTAGTTTGAATGAGCACACAGATGTAGTTGCTCATCCCTTTTTTTTCATTTGTGAAAGACTTGTAAACTTAAGCAAATAAATATACTTTTATATGACTAATGTACCATTGCCTTTAACACCTTGTTCTCTTGTTCAAAGTGCTCTAAAAGCTGTGGTGTAGGATACAAGACAAGAAAAGCTGAATGTAAGCAAGTGATGGCTCAAAGCCATGTTGTTAGCAGACCTGATGCAATGTGCATTTCTGGAAAACCTCCAGAAAAGAAGCCATGTAACACAAGACCTTGCCAAGAAATGGAGCTGCCTCACATAGCTGTGACAAATCAGTCATATGTTCAGCAGAGCCCTAAGAAGAAGGTGACTCTGAAGATTGGGGGATCTGCAGTGGTGTTCTGGGGAACGCAAATAAAAATAAAATGCCCTGTCAAGAGGTTCAATAGGTAAGTACATGCATTGTTTTTAGGTTTTTTTTTTCTCTTGAACCAATCTTTTTATACTATAATAATGTGAAACTCAAGTTACTCTTAGTAGAATATTTAAAAGATAAATTCTAGCTCGGGGTATTTTGTGCTGAAAGACTAGTTACTCTTAAATATTTCTTGTGACTTTAAGATGTGATCAATTTGGGATAATGTTGTGGTTCCTCTGCAGTGATGTGTTGCACTTAAGGCCTAAACACCCCCTAAAAATGTTTTTGAAAAATATAATTGTAATGGAGGAAAATAAGGGCTGAAATTATGTAATATCAGATCCCCAACACTGATTTGGAACTAAATGTACTTAAATATTGTCTTGCAGTCATGGGATAGAGCTTATTTTATGCATGAAAGACTTTCAATTATGACAAGAGTTTATTTTTTCATATAAGGCTAGATTGACAATTTTTATTTAAATACAAAATTTATTGGTTTTTAAGTGATTCTATGTCACAAAACTTAATTGTTATCTGCTTCAACATTTATGCAAGGAAAACTCAGTTTTGGTGAGCCTTACAGAAAGAGTAGTGACATGATGACCAGGAGATTCGCTTTTAAATTAAGTCTCTGAATAGACTACTATCATGAAGGATTACTGGAATGCTGCTTTACCAGTAATATTAAAAATTTTTGTGTCAGCGTGTATTATTGTCATAAAATATTTACTTGGTCAATAGTGTAATGAATGCATATTGAAACAATTGCATTTGTTGTTACTGCTCTGAGCAGTAATAAAATTTACTTGAAAAGTCATTCATTAGGATGTTAAAGTAGGACATGTTACTTGCTATTGACTTGGCTTCTCATTTTACATTTAAGATCACATCTAAGATTTTGTGACATAGGCCTGAATGGAGAATATGTTCCCACACTAAGAGCTGCAGTCACAAGTGGCTGATATGCACACCTAATACTTAAAACCAAGAGGTTTCCCAGAGATTGTTTGGATTGAATTCATAGCCTTTACGATATTTCCCCATTCATGTACTCCCTGAAATGGGAGTTTGTTCTCAAACGCTTTAAAATTAGGTTCATTCAACCTGCTCTGACCGTCTCACTGCAAACTTCCATTGTACACAAGGGATGCTGGGAATCTTTATGACTTAAGATGTAAAAATTGGGATGAGAGGGATAAACATTTACAAATTCAAACTTTGCCTCGGGATACCTGTAATAAATTAAATAGACTTTTGAGTTTACAGTAGTTTTTGCTCAAAGAGAATGTGTGACTTTACAAGGTCTGTCCCAAATGTAGCAGTATTGAGTCTAGTAAAAAAAAATGTATTGCCAATGTCAGTTTTGCCCAGTTTCAAAAATTTGTCAAATTTGAGGACACCTTGTACAAGGTTCAATATAAAAGTAATGCACATTTCCTGGGATTAATAGATTTATTGATCGTACTTGTACAAATGCTTAAAATTCTTCAAAATACTCTCCCCCTGCATCATTAACTTGCCGAGATGTGTCTGGCGTGCCCGTATGGCACCCTGGAACTGCTCGACGGGAATGTATCTCAGGAAAATTGTACCATGCTTTTGGATGCTTTCCACGGTCTCTTACCAATGCTTTCCTTTCAGCTCTTTTGTCAGTCGGGGAAACAAAAAAGAGTCGCTCAAAGCTAAGTTGGGATTGTAAGAGGGTTGGGAGACCAGTTGGTAACGATGAAGGACATATGGCTGGGTGCTCCATCTGGACACCATATTACAAAGTCAAAAAACACACTTCACGTGGAGGCACATCTTTCCATTCAGACTGCTTGGAGCAAACTAACAACCGGCTGGGTTGAAAGGGCAGACCCCCCAACTTAATTTCCAAACTGGTTTTACCACGCTCCCATTTATAGCTGCATCACAATAAAATCATACCATTACTTTCATAAGTAACCATGTATGTCTACTAATTCCATTTATAAATTTACTCTCAGCAATTCAACTAAAATTTTTTCAGCGCATTTTTTTCTGCCGGTCATCTTTATTAATTATATATCTATGAATTAAGTTCCATCCGTCGGATATATGCGGTGTGATGTCTTGCTATGTTTTAGTAAATAAGTGCTTTCTTAAATTGCAAAATATAATGCTCATGCAATATGTAGTATATCTCGTACACACCGTTTACTTTTAAATGGCTTAGCTATAATTCATATGTACTAATTATAAATCAGACACTTTTATATCTGTTTAAAAACTAAATGTGCTTCTGGCAATATAAATTAGGTAATAAGTGAAGCAAGCTAAGTGTTATTCATAGCATGAAATAAAAAAACTACGCTCTCATACGATGGAACTATGTGGACTTCATTGATTTATTTTGAGGTTTTTTGCTGTGTTCAACATTTTGATATGTAATTGTCAAAGGTAGAATTATAAAATTGAAAATGTTTGTCCACATTATCCTGAAGAAAGATCCACTGGAAGACAGAACCTGTGAGCTGCTAATGGAAAACATTTCCTGGACAAATAAGTTGAAACTTTTTTCATCTTTGAGAGTTGATAATAAATTATCGATTCTAATATTTTTAGCTGGAAAAATCAGAACTAATTTCATTGATTATTTTTTGATTGTGGAAACACTTTTCTGGAATATTTTCAGCCTGAGAAATTCTCATAGAAACTGTTGAAACAAACTAATATTTCACTAAGTTTCTATCGTCTTTTCCCAGAAGTAAAATCAATTTTGTCTCTATTTTTATTGCCTGCACTTCTAGTAATTACATCTCCTCTTCACCTTCCCATACCAAGGGTGGGGATGTGGGTCAAATGTAATTATTATCAATTTCCAAGTTATCACTCCAAATTCTAGTGAATTGAACTATGCTGGAAAAAATTTATTATCTGAAATTAGGGTTGCACTCAAGTAAACTTTCTTCCATGTTAAATTACAATTATAGGTCAAATTAATAATATTGCTAGATTATTTTGTGTTGTTTCAAACACAAAGGAATGTGACACAATATTGCAAACGTTTCCATGAAAAGTGGTGATAGAACATAAATACAGAGAATCTAGGAAACTTGAGCTCTATAGACTCATAAATTAACAAATTAAAGGAAAACTCCAATAACCATTATACGATATTTTCCCATCAATAACCCGCACATTGTCTATAAAAAAATGTTCAAATGATCGAAAAAATGAAGATACGCATTATGTAATTGAAAAAATCCAACCATTGATGTATTTTTTCACACACTATATATATATATATATATATATATATATATATATATATATATATGTAAAAATTGTATGTATATACAGACGCGCGGCATCTTTACACGTTCAAGATAATTAACAAGCCTTTGGCGCATGGTATCTATACAAATTCATGATAACTATAAGTTCTGGATGTGAGTTATACATAAGATGCGCGTTATCGAAGGGGAAATACGATAATTATTACTACGGCTATAGGAGGTTTCCTTTAAGTTAGAGTTTTCCTTTAAGGAAAGTAAGAATTATTATGGGCCCAGGAGTTTTCCTTTAATTTGTTAATTACCAATACACAGTGTATTTTTCAAAATACTAAGTGGATTTTGCCTGTGATAGATCGAATACCAACACTTTATATGCATTTCAAATCATACCCTTGATAATAATAATATTCATCAGATCTGTACAGGAAATAATTAATGAATAACGTTTCACTTGGCAGTTTGTTGCATTTTGCTTCTAATTGAGACACTTGATGAAGCATAGATAAGATCCCGCAATTTTTGTTATCCACTTAGAAATGCAATGGGCAAAATAATCATTAATTCATATTCATCTGATAACACCTCATAGATAGAATATATAGTAATAGACTTGGCAGTTATTTTTTTGTATTTTCTGTGCATTTTTCATAAACAATTTTCACTATCAACTATTTTGAAATGAAACGGGTCAGCGGATATCTCGCAACTTTATTCCTAAAGTTGGTTTTTCATTGGTAACTGAGCAATTTTATTTCTTTTTTCTAGAACGAAGATTTTATGGGCCAAAGACCACAAATATATCAATTCTTCCAAGAAATATAAGATATCCAAGAAAGGAGCCTTGAGAATTCAAGATGTTGTGTACAGGGACAGCGGAGTCTATACTTGTGTTGGTCAGTGAAACAAATTATAATGGAAAAATATAGATTTTGATACAATTCCACTTTTGTTATTTATTCTTATCTTATGTCTTTTTAATAATTTACAGCTGGTAGGTCATCAGCTGATCTTTCCTTGTCAGTAAAACCGAGCCCTGGTCACTTTCCTACATCTGAGGAAATAGAGAGAAATGCTGACAGAATGATTCCCCAGCATGCTAACACAGTCGAGCGGATCAGTTATGCTTCAATTGATGACTCCAATGGTGAAAGCTATTCCAGGACTCATGGTAAGCCTTAAAATTATATATGCAAACATAAAAAATAAATAAATAAATAAATAAATATATATATATATATATTTATTTATTTATTTATTACATATACATATAATATGTAAAAGTGTACATATACGAATGTATAAGTATATGTATATATAGAATATCTGATGTGTGATGATAAGCTTAAGCTTGTCATCACTGTTACCACCCATGATGCAAATACTGCCTTATCCTAGGCAGATCAAATATCCCTTATCCTATCCACTCCCATTTAGTGATCTCCTCTTCCACATCGAATCATTTTCGCAAGTCTATGCGATATGCCCCATGCATTTTCAAAAATTTTTAAAAATTTCATTTAACACCTTTTCTGCAACTTCTGCCAGGCTATCTGTGTGGGACAATGCTCCATCTCTCCCTCTATCTGAATTAATTTTACCACCCTCCCATCTCCAAACATCCCATTCCTTCGCATACTGCCTCCTATCACCAAACGTTTGATAGATGAAATATTAAAAAATGGTACATCAATGAACTATCATTTAGAAAATATATTAAACTAAATTTCAAGAACAACAATATCAATATACATTGTACTTATTTTTTATTAATAATATGCATGATGTTGTGTTAGTCATGGTAGCTATTGGGGGTGGCTATTAGCAGGAGACCATGCTCAAACCTCATTAAAGGCCATTATAATCAACGGAACGTTATCTTGATGGCATTGGCTTCGATTAAAGAGTAACTCTAGATCACCTCAAGCTGCATCACTTAAAAATTTTGAGAGCAAAATTGAAAGTGAGATGGATTCAGGCAGTTATTTGTAATTGATAGACAATAATCATCAAAACATTTTTGGAAAAATTAGGAATGCCTAATCTACATCTGATACCTATGTCTTAATGAAAGTTATGTACAAATATTACAGTCAATATCAAAAACACTATTGATCAAATATCAGTATTGTACATATATGGTTTTAACCACATCTTATTACAGATATTTGGTTAAACAAAATGAATTATTCTGAATCACATGATAGCATTGAGAAGTAAGAAAAGTTTTTAAAAATGCATGCATAATGGAATCAAAATATGGCTAGACTTAATAACCAGCAATGGAATGTCATTGACATGATTTATGTTGTGATATTTCAGGTGCTGAAATGCTTCGTCCAGGTGACTCTTCAAATGGTAATCGTCAGCAACATTACTCCCTCCCCCCTGCACCACCAAGGTCCATAAACACATTAGAAGATCACAGTCATGAGCTGAGGGCAGGAGAAGCAACTCCAGTTCCCCTGATGAACAACCGGTTAGGTGCTGAACAGAAAGGTCGAGGAAAATCGTGGTCTGGTTCAGGACTGGCCCAGCCAACAATGAAGCCATCACTAATAGAAGGAGAGCAGGTAAGGAAAACTAGTTAACAACTTTATGATTTCTAACTAGTATTCATTTGAATCAAATGCTTGACTTGCTTTACTTTGCAGCAAATATAATTTCATTGACTTGATTTTCATGTTGATAAATTCTAGTAACACAAATACAGTTATACAGTAGAAACTCCTTATCATAAAATTTAAACATTGAAAGAAAGGACTCAAACAACCAGATTGACAATTCAGTTTCATAGTTGAAATGCCTTGAAATATTTCAATGTAACAATTTCTAAGTGTAAAAATCATTCACCTTTACTGTGATCCTGGTCAAGGTGAATGATTTTTACAATCTGAAATTGTTGCATTGAAATGCATATTAGCAGATGACTCCGTTGAAAGTTACTGTTGTGGCATCTCCTGCAGTTTCCTGGAATTTGTCAAAGGTATAAACAGCCTAGGTGTTTAAAGTTGGCTTTGATCTCGTGGAGTGTGGTGCGTCGCGCACGAATTGCCTGTGACATTGTATCGTATGTACAGGTATTTCTTCACAACATCTAGTTCCTTTAAAGCCCCCAAAATTTCAGAGTTTAAGAGGACGCCTCGATAGCTTAACTGGCTAAAGCACTTGGCCGGATATTGAGGGATCCAGTTTCAAATCCTGGTCAAGGTGAATGATTTTTACACTCTGAAATTGTGACATTGAAGTGCATATTTGCAGATGACTCCATTAAAAGTTATTGTTGCGACATCTCCTGCAGTTTCTTGGAATTTGCCCATGAAATATATTGTTAAAGCAGCTTATCATGAGTTTTTCTACATTTCATCCATATTACTCCGCATATTGATCTAAAAAATAAATGCTAATGATAACTTTTGATGCAGCAAAGGCTCATCGTTTAAAAGTCATTGAATCAAAATATTGGATTTAAAATGTCCAGGTTCAAATAAAATAAACTTATAAGTATTTATTGCAATTCCATATGGGACCATTAAATGATGATACAATTTTATCTGCCCTTCGTAATGGTAATAAAAACCAAAATAACTCGTATGCTCTGCTTAGGGAGGTAGAGCTATCTGTCATAAGCATTGAAAACATTTAAAATTGAATTCATAAATGTTGGCAGTAGTGAAGAAAGGGTTTATGTAATACATTGACCTTTCCCACCAAATCAGCTCAACAAATATTAGTGGAATGGATATAGAAGGAGATGCTTATTTTAGTTGTTATTGCTAATTATAAAAAGTTATACATCACATTGTCTTTTCTTCTCCTTGCCTTCACCAAATTCTGTTTGAAGGAACAAAGTTGATCAGTTTGCATCTTGAGATATGGCAAGATTCTCGTTGATTATCACTCACAGAATTGGCACTGTGATGACCCACCACTCTGGGGTCACTTTCACATTTTCTTAAGAAGAGTTCTGTTTAATAATACCAGCATCTTAATGATAAAAATAATAATACATTTTATTTGTCCAGCGATCAAGTAATTACAGCTGTTACACTTGATATAAGACCTGTCAGGGAAAAGTGACAAAATACATTTGTGGATACAAGACACATATTAGGTATTATTAAGAAATTAAGCAATTGAATAAAACATTTTTAATTTTAAGAACCTAAGTAGATTGACTTTAAATGCAGCCACACTTTTATGGGCCTTAATCTTAGCTGGGAGTTTATTATAAAGCTGAAGGCCCATAAAATTTGGGCCAGCACCTGCAGTTTTTGTACGCATCATATAAAACGTGCAGCTGCTCATTCTGCCTTGTAGAATATTTGAGGATATTACAATTTTTCACATACTCAGATAGATTTCTTTTTGTATGTACTACTACATGAAAAATATAAATACATGGCACTGGCAATACATTCAATTTTTTAAACAGGGGACGGCAAGGGGCATTGTCTTTTCCAAAACTCATTAGCCGAATGGCTCTTTTTTGAACCGTGAAAATAGCCAAAGCCTTAAATGATGAACCCCAGTAAAGGGTACTATAGGTGAACATCTGTGTATCAAAATCAATAGTATCCCTAGTTGCTTTGATATAAAATGCAGTTTATTTTAGCCTGTCATTAATTTTCAGTATTAAAGACTGTTAAATGTTGTATTGTTGCATTGTATAACAATTTTCAAGACTCTGTTAGGGAACTAAATGCCCAATGCCAAAAGCAGGCAATGCACATCACCACCAATAAAAATGCACAAAAATAATTGGTTAACAGGCAGGGTACCTTGATGGTGTACTGAAATATAACAGTGATGTAGAAATTGGTTTTACAAACATATTATCCATTTATATTTTTGTATAAATAGCATTGTCAGTGAGACACCTAAATTGCATTGTGACAGCCACCACCATGATAGGTAATGAAAACTGATTATACAAGATCATGATAAATGTATATTAAAGGGGTTTTATATTTATTACTGTTGAAGTAATTTTTATTTAATGAAATCTGTTCCCATTTTTCAATTGATATAAAAAATTAGCACCTTGTAAATAACAAAAAAAGTTAATTTTATTTTGAATAAAGTTTTGACCCGAGAAATATGTAGTGCTCAATTATTATATTTTGGGTAAATATTTTCAAATAAATTATATTTTTACTAGCCATAGTGCTGGATCATGGCTTTGAATATCATATTCTAAGTATTTTGATTTATTCTTACTAAAAAGCCTGCAGAGTTGTAGGCTTCTGGTTGGGGACCACTCTTAATTTTAAAATGCATGGGTTATTTCAAATTCACATGACACATAACATGAATTGATAATAACATAAAACATATTTCAAATTCTATGTTCAAATTAGGAAGGTTTTACTGTAATTGGTTGGCTCAAGTGAGGCCTCAATACATTCAAGACATTTTGTTAATGGATGGATAATATAACTTAATAACTTATTGCTGTGAAGAGACATTTGAGATTGCATAATCCATTCCATTTGGGAGATCAATCATTGCTTGCTCACTGATGCTTTTATCGACATATCCTTGAATACTTCAAAAATTGTCTAAGCCGTGAAACTAAAATTTTTAAAAAGTCTCTTGAATATTTCTTAAAGTCCAACAAAAGAAACATTTTTTAACTTCATGTTCAAGTAATAAAATTAATATTTTCTATAATTTCTTAAGAGTTATTTCAAAAGTGTGGCTGCACATATTACCTGTACCCCCTGTAATTTGAAATGTAAAATGCTCAAGAATATTCCTTAGAATCCTCATAATCATGAGGCATTTTTACCTCCAGAGAGATAATTTTTTTAAGACTCAACGAAATAATACCAAAATTGACCATAAACTGTGACATAATATGAAATCTCTGCCAGGAATCAAGTTTTTGAATTGTAAAATGCTGTCAGTGGCAATGGGAAAAACAATTGTAGCTTGGTTTGGTAGAAAAAAGAGTGGTGAATTTTTTAATGTTGCTCTAATACATCTAGATCTTTTCTATTTCAATAAGCCATTTATAAATATATGATCCTACCAATCAATGTCATTCAATGCAAGTCTTTTACCTGACTGTGTAAATTTCATTCATCATTCTTTCTTGAAATAACAATCCGAAATACAGGTATGTTTCATATCCTGTATCCTGTGGATCAAGTTTATTGGGTAGCTGTTCTTAAGGAATCCATGAAAAGCATGAGGAAATAGAAATTAGTTTTCTGGCTCTTTTCAGCATATACATTCTCTGATAAGGTAAAAATGTGGATCTAGTACCTTGCCATAATATAGGTATAATATTTTGATAAATTACTCTGATTTTCTTCAAACAGCCAGCCTTTGAGGAATAGATGTTGGAAATTGAAAATGTGCTCCACATTAATCATTTATTGCCATAGGTTATCAATCAAAGGATTGGTTTGTAGCAGCTATTTATACTATCCTGTTCCCTGTCAATCTCTTTATCCTGCCGTGTCTTCTTCATACTAGTATTTTCTTTGCCTGCTACTCATTCTAGGCTTTCCTTTGTAATCCTTCTCCTATATGTTTCCTTATGGTTTTCATCAAGCAATCATGCATCAGGCTATGAACAATTAGTTTTTCTTCTTGTTAGTGTTCTCCATAGACTTCTCTTTTCACTCACCCTTGAAAGTACTTCTTCAAATGTTGCTTGGTTTACCTATTTTATTTTCAGTTTTCTTCTGCAACACCACATTTCCACTAAGTCAAATATTCTTTTTATCTGCTGATCCATCATCCAAATCTAACCTTTATAGAAAAGTAAATTCCATATATAACTTTCAAAGAATTCCTTCATTATGTTTATACTATTCCAATTTATTGTTATTAGTTCCTTCTCATTACATAAAACATTCTTTGTTATTCCTTTTTTGTTTTCTTTATCTCTTTTGGTTCTTCTGCGACTAATGTTCCTGCTCTGGATGAATGGAAAACTTCCTCTACTTGTTCCAGTGTGTCTTTCCCTTTTCTTACTTGTAGACTTTCTTAGCCACTTAAACTGAATATCATTATCTTCATTTCGATCTTGCGTATCTGAAGGTGGTAGTTTTTCTTCCCCATCTACATATTTGCATCTACATTAAATCTTTCAAGGTCATTTTTTGTATGAATTTTGCAGCACAAAAATCATTATCCTTGTCTAGATTTTTTAAAAATAACTTTAAATTTATTTGACTTGATTGCCTGGGCATTTGATTTTATGTTGTGCAATTCCTGCATACTTGTAAATGGTGACTCTGTTAAAATACCTGTTACAGTATCTTCTCTCTTAAAATTGGTCTTCTTTCTTCTCTGCCAGTATGGATATGTTATTGGAATATCACAGCTTACTTATCCTTTCTCCTTGAATTCATGTACATACTATTCAACTTTCCTTAATCTCATTCATAACCTTCTCAATAAATACATTGAATATCAATTGTGATAATTATTAGCCCCTCTACTCCTTTCTTTATTTTAGCTTTCTTTATTTACAAACTTTCAACACATCTCACTACTACTGTCTGTTTAGAGCATTCATCAATCTCCTATCATTGTACTGTACTGCGATATCCTTTAGGGAATGTAGCATCATATTCCATTTCTTGTCACCATAGGCTTTCTCTAGACAGAGGAATTCAATATAAGTCAGTTGATTGTTCTGTATCATCTGCTCTATGATTAGTCTTAGAGCAAGAAAAACTTCTCTTGTTCCTTCATGTCTTCTAAATTTAAATTGGTCCTCACTGAAATACACTTCTGATTTCTTCTCAATTGTTCTGCCTCTTCCTTTTTTGGTATATGAATGATTACATATGATATTTGTACTTTTCTCTCTCTTCTATTTGGTCCAGTACTTTTTCTCTGACCTGCTACTAAAATTCCAGTTTTCGTTGTTTCCAGCTATATTTCTTCAATTGATCCTATGCTTTAATATTTTTCCATTTCCTTTTTAAAATGCCTGCTGAAAATCCAAACGTGACTCATTTTCCTTCAACCTGCATTCTGTAATCTGTACCACTGAGTCTTCATTCTCTTCTTAATCTTCATAAATTTCAGCTGGCGCTTCATTAGCACTAAATTGTGGTCACTGTCAATATCAGTCCTTAATAGCATTTGCAGTCCTTTGTATGTCTCCTAAATCTCTGCTTAATGAGTATGCAATCAATGTGATGTATTCTTACATCTTCTGGTACTTTTCACATGTATTTTCTTTGTGGATGGTATGACCACTAATGCACCACTAGTTTGCTTCATTCATGGAATTCTTCCAGCCATTCTTCTCTTTCATTTTCTCTAGATCATATCCTTGTAATGCATTTCCTTAATGGCTTTCTCTAACAATTACATTCAAATTTCCAAGGGCAATTAAATTTTCTTCCTTATTTGCATTTTTTATTTCCCTGGCGTTATTGTCATTTGCCCCTCCATTCCGTCAAATTCATTGTCAGTCGCTGTCATGCCAACTTGCACCATTACAGTACCTGTGTATTTCATTGCTATATTCACTGTAATGATTCTTTCATTGCCCTGTAGGGGTCTTTGCTCTCATTGCAGCACTCTTCCATAATATGATATTCACTTGCAAATTTCCATTCATGAAGCCTCTCTGTGTGATCCTCCTGTTGCTGCCATTCTTAAAGTCTCCTTCTTCAGGCCATTTTCAATTCACTTACGCCTGAGATGTCTAACCACATTCTGCCTTTACATTCCCCAACCTCCTGTATGCCTGGAGTGACCAGACTTTCCAAGATCTGATACTAAAATGATTGACACTGATGTGGAGTGTGTCAGTTTGACCCACCATGCATAGGCCAGGGGATTCACTTTACCAATCAAATTTGCAGAGTTTCACAGTATTCTTGAGGAATATGGGGAGTGCATATGTGATACAATGATGAAAAGTAAATAATAATAAAGAATTAAAATTACCACCTTTTCATACTGAATAAACTGTTTTTTATAATGTGTATTATGGTTCAGTGAGCCATCAATAAGTACAATATCTTCACTTAAGATACACCTGAAGACTGTGTTGCACATAAAAATGGCTCATTGACCAAAATAGACATAATAAAAAATAAAAATTTTGATTGATGGGAAAAGTACAGAATTTTTACTCTCCATTATGGATTCCTTTTATATCATCTTGCCTGCAACTGTGAACTAAGAGTCAATAGTACATTAAAATGGTATATTCATAGTGCTTCGAAATTATATTGCCGGCCGAACTCAGTGGCGGCGGGGTAACGTCGTCGTCTACCAATCCAAGGGTCATGGGTTTGATTCCCACCTGGGTAAGTTTTCCTCCACCTTGGGCTTGGCTGTTTGTAAACATCTCCTCTGTTGATAGTTCAATGTAAAGACCAAAAAGTGCTGTTTTCGGGCTAAGGCTAAATAAATATATTTTAATTGAAGGTATAGAGACACAAGATTTTTGGTCTGGGAAACCTGAAAAAATCAGCAAATGTTTCAGTCAGAAACGAGTGGTTACCCCAAATAATTGTGACTCACATTTAGCGCAAAGGTATCTTTATAGAAAGGAATTAGTTGCAAAAAGGGAGATATCAAATATGTCATTCGATGATAGAAAGGATTAAGATTTGATCAATCCTTACTAAATAGGGATGGAGGAAAATGTTCTAGTATTAAACAAACTATTGTGATCCAAATTCAAGATTTAAAGTCAATGAAAACTGGATTAAACTTATTTATAGATATTTTCCATTTTCTTGTCACATAAGTTTTATCTTTTTATTGGCAAATGTAGCCCCACAAACAAGAGGTGAATATTTATATCAAGAATACTGTTTATATGAACAATATGAGAATGGCTACTGAACTGGTATGATTCATAACTTAGTTTGAACTGCTTCAAGCGATTAAATTAGAGTAAATTTAAGTTACTGCATTTCCTTGTAACATAGTTGAAAACAAACAAATATAAAAAATAAACTCCCTCTAGAGTTTATCCCTAAGACAAACCCCTGTTGAAGACAAACAAATCCCTATTGGAGTCATTCAATGAAATATAAAAATCAATGTTACAAATACCAAACAGATATGCTTGTGTATAAAACATAGTACTAATACAAATTAATGTCAAAAGTTCGAAATAGATATTTAGCACCACCAGTGAAAAGAGAAGAAATTCTATAGGCTGCATACTTCCACTGGATAAAAACCAGCATTCAAGGATCAACAGTGTACAACTATAAAAATTCCTTTGAAAGAGGGTTTGACTGTAAATAATTTGTAGTGTTTTATTGTTTTTGATTGCCATAGATGTTACAGCAATGCAGGTTATCATTCCTAAAAATATATGAAGTGGCTTGGAAAACTTCATGAAAGTTGCTTTGTTTTTCTTTTCATTCATGATAAGAGGAGTTTCTACTGTATGTATTATAATATTGTGAGATTAAGAGTATCCAGCCATGGCTGTGAAAAGATCACAATTTTTAAATATTTCGTTTTTTTAAATATTTTTATCCTAGATAATTTAGGGATCAATTGCTTTGGATCTTAGTGCATACCTTTTTCCAAGAAACTCTTTCTCCAAAACCAACACATTTAGATTATTATTGTGTTGAAATTTACTAAGCTTTTTGTCTGTGAAAGGTTGCTTATTGATTTATCTACATCCACAAGCTGATCATTTTTTCCTCTGGTGATTCACATCTACATGTACTCCAGCTGAAAACGGTAGGTCTTAGAGAGTTTTAGGGTAATTGTTTGTCAGCATTATCACGTCTTTCTCATTAGGTTATCATGTCATTAATTCATGGCTTATTCTTCATTTCCTCTCTTAGCTTATGCATTCAATAATCCCTTTCATCTTAATTCATGACGCTTCTATTTTTTTCAAATTTGGTTGCATTTGGAACATATTTTTGCTTGACAGTTATAAGTTATAAAATGTTCCAAAGGCAGTGAAACTCAAAAGCATTTTTGAATTGTGGCAAAAGCTTGTGATAATTGAAACTTTTTCATCCCAAATCTTATCATCTACCCAACGTTATCAGTAAACTCCCACTAAGACAACCAATCCTTCAGCATTTTACCCTCATATTCATATTTTACCTATAAATTGTCGCGTTAAATCAAAATTCACTCAATTTTTTTGCTTTAAATTTCTCATTTTTATTCATTTTCACTGTAAAAAGCCCCAAATCCACATACATACTCATTATTTGTAGTCCATGCTCCCCAAACATTTATCAATAATTTGAACAGATTATCCACTCTTTTTTATTAATCAAATTATCTAAATATCAGTCTTCATTGTTACTCCGTATCTTCTCATAGCTCAAGGTCTAACTCATGATTCCTTGCATCTCAGAGCATCACACTTGACATCATATTTCTACATCTACTATTCTAATGAATTTCTCCAGCTTCACATGAAATTTATGCTGTCCATATAAATTTTTTTTTACTTTTTACAAATTTTTTGTTACTTTTTCTGCAATTCTATACATTTAAACATCCGATCATTTATCTTTTACTAACAGTTTCTTCTTTATTATATATATATATATATATATATATATATATATATATATATATATATATATATACCTCATTTATTGTTCATTGAGTTGGCTAGTGCCTACTTTCAACCCCTAAAATCAACTGATTTGCCAATAATATTACAGTTATAAATGGAGCAGTATGCAAGACATTATGAGTGTGTCTTCAAATCCTTTTTTTTAAATTTGATATGCATTGTTGCTTCTTTTCAGAAAAATAATCCAGATAAATAAAGTCTTCACCATAGATCAAAGCTGAGATAACTGTTCTATGTGCTGATATTTTTTTCCATCACAAACAAGTGTTTACAAATTCATAATACTTGCAGTTTTAGTCCTACCACTGCATTAGGCGCCTGAATATGGGATTACATCTGTGGCATATTTTCATAGTCCATTTGTCTATCTTATTCTGGATTGCATATGCAGAAAATATTTACATTCAAATATTTTAGAATTAAGGGAAATAAAAAACCAAATTTATGAATCAAAACATACAATATTACTATTACCACATGTGTTCTTTCATGGAGAAAATATCTGCTTAAGAGACAGAACTTTTTACTGTAAACAAGTGAAAAATGTCTAGAGCATCACTCGGTAATTTGAGAACAAATTCTTGACTTTTACAATAAAACAAAATTCATTTTTATTTTTGACTTGAATTCTTAATTGAAGTGAATGATGTTGCAGGTATCAGTTTTATTAGGAAAATAATGTTGAAATGATAGATGATGCTTTTCTTTAATATTCTTTATGTATCAGTAGTTTTATGATAAAATAAATAATGAATTTGGAGCCATCATCTGTAAGCTTTCCCTTGTACTTACTAATCTACCAATCATGCTCCTTTTCCTCTTACAGCTAGCATGGATGAGTAATGTGTCTCAAGCTACCTACCGTCTTTTTTTCCACTGTATTTGTACCTAAAGTTTTCCCACTCTGTACATGCCGAGGGCTCTATTTCACCCTTCTCTCCCTGACCTCCGTTGCATAGGACTTTGGCAGTTGCCCAGCCAGTGTGCCTCTCTTACATGTGTGCCTCCTCTCCTCTTGCACCCGCAGGGGAACCTAGTGCCCTCCCCCTTCTCACCCACCATTGGAGCAAGCCCAGTCACCCTTGCACCCCCACGTTTGTCCTTTGATGGAACAGTAGGAGATCTCAACTCCAACCCCACGACCAGCTCAGGGAGTTCTCGCCCAATGCCTCACTTCCAGAGGCTTCTTGCTAATTTGCAGGTGAGGGGGGTTGAGGGAGTGCCCAGAATGACGCACTCAGGACATTTGTTTAGACATTCCATTTGAGATTTTGGGCTCACATAGCTAGCTAGCACTTTTTTCTTTAATTCTATCCCCCCATGCACCATATACTCTTAGATATCCACTTTTATATTTACACCTGATACCAACTTCCAAAATTGCTATTGCCTTCGTTAAAGTTAAATGTATTGCTGCTTTTTTCCTTAAGGATACCATCAGTTATGGGGAATGCTTGGAATGTGCTCACTGCTCCTCTTTAGATATCTCTGCATGTATTATTCACACTTCTTATTCAGACAAACTTACTCATTTTACCTTTCTCACTATTATTGATTTCAAACATTTAGTGGCTTGGCTGCTTTAATATTTGAATTTAAGATCCGTATCTCCACCTCTTATTTCATGTGTGGTATTATAGAGTAGCCAAGTGTATGCATAGCTGGTTACTCATTGGTGGTATGCAAATGATAATGAGTTAAGGACTCTCCAATTAGTTTTAAAAGAAAAATCATGATATTCTATTTGGAATTATACAATAGTGATATTGTTTCATAGGTTAAAATGAACTACAACTCTGGATGCTTTTTCCAGAGTTGTAGTTTATTTTAAATTATGGACTCATTATAAGGTTTTTCATGTACATTTTTTATTGTTTACATCCCTCAAATAACGTTCAGAACATTTTAAGGGCACAGTGAATGATGTATGCAGTAGAAGTTCAGGTGCTAAGTACAAGGGTAGGCTGAAAAGTAATGCATGCATGCTTGTAGAGAGTGAACCAAATGACCTCCAGAAGTGTGCCAGGTGGCAAGTAGAATAACATTCCCCCTCAATACTCATGCGCAGGTTTGAGGTCGTTTCATTCACCCAGTGTATTTCGAGAAGCCCAAGTATGGAGTTGTGTTCCAATGCTATGTCAACACAAGTCAAACGGCATGCTGTTATCGAATTTTTAATTGCTAAAAAATTGACTCCTACTGAGGTTCATCAATGTTTAAAGGCTGTTTATGGTGACCATGCTGTTGATGGATCTACTGGTCTACTGGATGGGTAGTAAAATTTCGTGGTTGCAAGCAAGAAAAAGTTCAAAAGACAACCAGCCACAAAAAAATTTCTTTTGACAGCGTTTCGGTATGCTCACCGAATTTGTGTGACCGATTTTCTGGAACGAGGGGCAACGGTAAATTCTTCTCAGTACATGTATGCAGACTCTGAAACACCTCCAATGTCATGCTTGTCATTCTAAAGGCAGCCGGGGCATCAATAATCTTGCAACATGACAACACTCGTCCACAAACCTCTCGCGCAACTGAAGAGGCTCTGTGAAACCTGAAATTTGAGCCGATACCACACCCTCCTTATTCCCCCGATCTTGCACCTGGCGATTTTTATTTTTTTCCTCAACTCAAGAGACACCTCAAGAGTAATCATTACACCTCGAACGATGAATTGAAGTCAGCTGTCAAGTCCTGGATTCAAGAAATTCGGAAGAGTTTTTCAGCGACAGAATGAAATTACATGTTACACATTGGGAGAAATATTTGTTAGCCTTGACGGTGACTACGTCGAAAAATAAATATATGATTAGGAAACTTAAGAATTGTACTTAAATGTACTTTGTGCCCGATCTTGCGATTTGTTTTTGTTCGCGCTCCACAAGCATGTGTGCATTACTTTTCAACCTACCCTCGTAATTATCTCTTTATTTCAATCAGCAGAGTTGAGTAAGAGAAATCTTTTTTCTGTCTTCTGGTAGGTTACATCTAGGGAT
Source organism: Hetaerina americana (assembly GCF_022747635.1). Taxonomy (NCBI): domain Eukaryota; kingdom Metazoa; phylum Arthropoda; class Insecta; order Odonata; family Calopterygidae; genus Hetaerina; species Hetaerina americana. Next base: position 117,419,383 of record NW_027286069.1, read on the forward strand.
ATATACTTTTCAGATATAAGTAATTAGTATATAAAACATAAATATTAACTAACAAGTCAGCTTAGGGGTGAATGGAGAGTGCAGCATCTCTTGCCATTAATCCCTAGTCTGCAGTCAGTAAAGGAAATTAAGGTTTGGTCTTAAAATTTAGAGGGCAGAGTGTGATGCATATTTTCTTTTTGAATAGTTCTGGCAAATATTTTACACCTTAGTAATCACAAATTGTTCATTTGAAGAAGGATTCAAAGCATAATTTAATTCAAAGGTCTATTTCCATGGGCTTTTTTCGTTGTCTCTAATAATGTAATAAGGAAGTTATTAATATTTCCAGTGTTAACCATAAACTTGTGCGATTTTATTTATCTGTGGGTAACCTTAAAACCTATCATATGTAATCATGTCTCAAGAGACTTTCATTCTAGATGTATCCTACTTTTAATGAATTTAGTGTTTTTCCCAAGTATTTTGTGTTATTCTGGAGTTAAAACTTCCTACATTGGGATAATGAACATATATTCTGAAGTGGGTGAAATATTATAGGCCAAATTTGGCCAAATGCAGTTGATATAAAAGTGCATTAATTGCTCATCAGCTAAATGATAACAGATTTTTTTCATAGTTTTTATTCAATTATAGAATATTTACTTCCAAGTAGTAGAAAATATTACCTTAGTCCATATTTTTCATAAATTGCTATTAATATGGTGCTTATTGGTTTCAAAATTACCATGTAACATCCCATGAACGGCCTGATTTGAATATTCGTTTGAGCATTTATAATGTTGATCTTATAGCATTTTTATTGGTATACATCAAAACTGAATTGGCAAAGAAATTTCAACCTGGTCTAGCCGCCTGGTGCTCTTCAATAAATATGGTGAAATGATTTTTGTGATGCCATATATTTTTCTGGCATGCATATCATTTATATATATTTATTGGAACTAATTGCAACTGCATAATTTGTTCTTTAATATTGAGAATTAATGTTAATTTTACAAGGGATGATTAAGTAAATCCTTACTAATCTGGGCCTAGCTAACCTATTCTCCTGTGTATGTGGACAAGTCCAGGCATGTACTTCTGGTGTTTCTCATGACCCCTATTTAGGGGTCATAAGAGGCAGCACTGCTACACTCTGCCAAAAACTGTTTAGCTCACAAGTTTCTATAAATATGGTTGAAAATTATGATCACATTTCATTAGATATTCCATTTATACATTCAAAAGTATAAAGAAACTATTTTTACATGAAACAATCACATTTTGCAGATGTAAATCGTGCATTTGAAACAGATTGCTAATTCCTTCCATGTGATTTTGTGACTCTCAGTATGCTGGGTTCTTTATAATTATGGAATCTTAAGCATGGAAAAAACTACAGTGACAATCGACAATAGCATCAAAGAAGGGTGTCAGTGAGTAGAAACATAAATTAGAGAATTAAACAAGGTTACTTTTCTGGAGAAATTGTGTGTGAAGGTTTCCACAAGGGCAATTCAAAAAGTAAGGTTTCCTATTTTTTTTCATGAAAAATCAAATTTATTCTCAACTTTGCATGTATCGTTGAAAAGGTTGAGCATTTAGCTATTTTTCTAAATAGTCGCCTTGACGATCAATCACTTTTTGCAACCTTGTAAGCAGCTTTTTAATACTGGTGTTGTACATTTCTCCCGCCGCGTCACGAAGCCAACAGACGACTGCTTCTCCGATAAACATTCATCGCTCTTCAGTGGAAGTGCACGGTTAGAAGTGTAAGGACATCAAAAACGTGCGGAAGTGGTGCAGGGAGTTTTTTGATGGCTGGGAAAACGTCCACGATGAGCAGTGGTCGGGGCGGCCGAGTTTACCGGAATCAACGGTGGCTCCAATTGACGAGATGGTGCGCAATAACCGGAGAATTACCCTTCATAAGATAAAGGAAGGACTTAATGAAGAGAGTGGCTACTTCTCTGTGCAGAATATTGTGTCCGAGGTCCTCGGTTACAACAAGGTGTCTCACCAAAGGAGTGTGTTTGCATCATGACAATGCACGTCCACATGTGTCACATCAAACGACTACCCCACTCAATGAATTCGACTGGGATATCATCGACCACCCTCCTTAGAGCCCGGATGTTGCCCCCAGCAACTACCACTTGTTTCCCACTCTCAAAAAACACCTCGGAGGACAGAAATTCAAGTCAGAAAAGGAAGTGCAAGAAGCAGCCGTCAGTTGGCTTCGTAACGCGGCGGGAGAAATGTACAACACCAGTATTAAAAAGCTGCTTACAAGGTTGCAAAAAGTGATTGATCGTCAAGGCGACTATTTAGAAAAATATCTAACTGCTCAACCTTTCCTATGATGTACACAAAGTTGAGAATAAATTTGATTTTTCATTAAAAAATAGGAGACCTTATTTTCAAATCGCCCTCGTATTAGGAGTTTGGTATCACTTCATACACTATCCAAATTGAAAATGAAGAACAATAAGGTCAATCTATTGGCTCTTACGTTTGAATAAAATTTACAATAAATGGAAATGGGAAGGCTGGTTAGGAAATTATGTTATTGGAGTATGAAGAATAGCAAGAGGCCACCCACTGATGTTATGTGGATTAAGTATTGCATGGAATAGACATGCATGGCCCTGGCAAGGTGCAGCATTAAAATTTTGCCAAAATATTACTTGCAGAGAACTTCACTGTACTTCAATATAGGTTGGATATGATGTTTAGAATAAAGGTGTGTCATGAGTTTTGATGCTGTTGAACCATTTCCAAGAACTGATGACTGAGGGCAATTTACAGTAATTTCTGATCTAAAACACTGAAGAATTGGGCATGTACTGAAGAGCTTCGACTGAAAATATGCCAGCTTTATGAAGTGTATCCAAGGTTCCTGGGTGATACATTGGTGAAGAAAGGGTGTCTATATATTTGTGTGCTAATGCCAATCAGAGCCACTAGTTGAAGAATATTGCTATGTGATTATTTCAACAACCTTAAACCTGAGGAAGATAAGTTAATGTACCCTATCTACATCAAAAGAATTCAGCACATGCTTTTTTTGGGATCATCATAATGAACTGACTCCATAACCATTTTTTACCCCTAATTATAAAATACCAAATCAATATTCTGAATATTCCTAAGGAATAAATGGAAGTGTTTTTTTATTAGATATTGAAATGATTTATTAATAATTATATGAAAATAATGTCTCAGTGAGAAAAATGGCTGTCTTTGTCTCTGAGAAATGAAATAGATCAAAAAACAACCATAGTAGTCAACCTATGGGTTGGTGTGATAAGTAAGTTGTTCGTAATCCATGTTCGCACCCACTTATCCATGATCATTATAACTATTATTAGTATTTTTGGTAGCAGTCAACTTACTATTTTCCCATTTACAAGATTTTTGTCACTTCAGGTTTGTAATTGCAATAGCTAAATAATCTGGAATAGTTTGGACTTAAACCCAAAAAATTAAAATGCTGATTTTTACTGATTACCATCATGAAAAATTTTAAGTTCTGTGTTATGTTGTGGAGTTCTTCAAAAATATGAGACAGGCAGTGACCCTGCAATATGTATGTATGGATGGCTTTAAAAATATGTGATCAACTACTGAAATTCATGTTTTTGTTTATAAAAATGAACATAGTCAACTGTTCAGGATTTGATCTATTTCATTTTCATCGCATAATCAAGTATTGTTTTAAGTGAAAAAGGACCATCTTTGTAGCTTCTATTTTTCTTTATATTTCATGAATTATGTTTTTCAATTGTTTCCAGCTCAACTTTGTGGAAATTCATGTTAATTAAATGAAGAATACAATGTATCTTTCCACTGTCTTTTATTCACATACAACCAGTTTCAACGCTCAAGCGTCATCATGATAATGACGCTTGAGCGTTGAAACTGGTTGTACATGAATAAAAGACAGTGGAAAGATACATTGTATTCTTCATTTAATTAATTATGTTTTTCTTTTTAAGGACCTCTGTGATTCTTATTTGACTTGGAACAACTAAGGCTTGTTTTCATTAATCATGCTACTTTTGTGAAATCATGCAATTGAGAACAATTGTTTTTTGAGCTTTAAAGCTTAACTTTGTTCTTAAAATAAATTATATTGATTCTCATTTAGTTATAGTTAAAAATAATGTTTTGAAATATTTGATAATGATTACTTGGAATATTTTAGTTAAAAAATAATAAAGTCATTGCCTGAGCTTCTAACAGCCAAATTTAACCACTGCATCTAAATATTGAGCTGATTGGCTGATGTAAAACATTTTTTTTATTATGAACTAGATTTTCAAGGTGTTAGGCTGTTGGCATTTTAAAGGAACTTTAATACTTAGAGTTTTAAAAACTGGGATTTTTTTATAAATTTAGTGATGGAGGTAGCATTCTTGTCATAGTCTTTCACATGATATATATATTCTTAAATTTAGTATCATAAATTGAAGGCTACAAGGAAAAGGTATAATTAATAATTTCTGAATGAATGATCAAAATGTATGTTGCATATTCAAGTTGAGGTGTCTTGAGGGTTGAATGCGTTTCATTGAATAGATATAATTTGTTGATCAATCAATTAATATCAAGTTTTCTTGCTTCTCATTTTCTGATATTCAAATATATATCATAAACGGCTTTCTGTTATTTAGTGTGTGCATGATGCATGTTTTAAATTTTAAAGAGTATTTCTTTCGAAAATAATTAATTAATCTTTTATAAAGAAATCTATGTATGATTCAGTTCACCGAGATTTTCTAGAACTTTAATCACACAAAGCACAGAACTTTTGGCCTTTGCAGGCATTTGGAAATTCACGGGGTCACCGCATGGTGGCCACTGCACAGGAGGAAATACAAGCAGCAATTGACCGAGATGACTATGGTGCTTCTGAATCCACTCATGAAGATGCAAGTCCAGTGGTTGTTTTAGGAAAGGGTAAGGTCATTTCTGACTTGATGTGCACTTACCACATTTCCTCCATGAATCTCTTTTTATATCACTTGCTACGTTAGATAGAAACCTTCTTACCAAAAAGTTTTTTAATCCTGAAAAAATGCATGAGATCCCTCATTTCTTCATAAAGAAAAAAATATGTATGTAGGTAGTACAGAGAAGATCCCACACAAATCATATGACTTTTGAATACTTCTCAATGTTATGCGGTATGATTTTCTTTATTTACTGTTGCGAATAACAATAAAATTTTCTATGTGATGCGTACTCATTGCTATGTATATTGACTTCCTTTGAATCCTCTATAAGCTTACTTTGGGGTTAGGAATCAGTTTTTGTATAGGTTATAGTTTTTACTAGTGCATATCTTTTTGAAAAATAATTAAGAACCACCCCTCATTTCCCAGTTCATATGAACTTTGTCATTGGTATGAAGATATACTTTTACGGTTCATCCACCATATTTAAATTCATGGTAGTCAAACAAATTATCTTACTTTGAAAACCTTTGACAACTCAAGAAATAAGGATGGCATAATCATGAAAAAAATGCTTCTTAATATTTTAGAAACATTGTTAAATGTGAATACACTACATTTTATATGTATTGAAATAATATGAAACCAGTTTTAGAGTTCCATTCCACGTCTGTCCCCCTAAAATGTGATGCATGAGTCTTTCCTTTGATGTAAATACCATCATGAGTTTTCTCTCACTAGCCAAAGTGTTTGCTTTTAAATGACTCAGGCGCATCACATCGCTTTATGATCATTGCTTAATTATCATACAACTTATTAGAGCCATTTTGCCATATTCCCACAGCTTAATTCTGAGACTAAGTTTTATTTATTTAAAGACTTTATTGGGGCGAGATGGAGACTTAATAGTCCATTCTTCTACCCAACCCCCACATATTTCATTGGAGACAATTACAAACACCCAATTCCTAGGTGGAGGAAAACCCACCCAGGCGGGAATGGAACCTATAACCTCTGAGTTGGCAGACAAGGATGTTATCCCAACGCCACCAAGGCCAGCTAGGTTCAAGTCGGCGCTCTTGGTGTGAAATATTTGTACTACAAAGCATTAGGAGTTTCCTGTTCTTTACAAGTGAATCACACTGGTTAATGGAACAATATTCACCATCTTGTCTCCTTTGCAAACGTATCCCATATATGCAGTTATAACCTTTCTTAATATTAGGTCAGAGAGTATCGCTATGACCTTCATAGAAGTTTCATACTCTTGGTGGGTGGTGAGCATATGAGTGTGCACACTAGCCTCTGTATACAAACACCTTTAACTTATGGGCACCTCGGAGTTAGGGACAGTATTACTTCCCTAAGGCAGATTTTTATTTGATGCTATTTTAGCTTCATCTCATACATGAACACACTCAATTTAAACCAGCAAAAGTTCTTTGAAATACACTAAACTCTTGATTATTCCTACCACCCTCTCTTTGTCTAGCTCCTTCAAATTTCAATAAACCTACAATCGTAAAGACAATTAAATGCCTTGAAACCTCAATATACTTTTTAATAAACACCAGTTCAAAATAACTTGGCTTTCTTAAAAGTAATTAATTACTCAAAATCTAAAGTTCAAGTTCAAATTATTACAACATCCACCGTATTCACCAGATTTGGGTGCACTGTCTTTTTTTATTTCCAAACCTGAAAAAAATGTCTCATCTCACTCTGGTATATGCATGTTATGTAATCATGATTGCAAAATGGTAAGTTATTTATCAAACTGGTTAAAGACTAACAGGAATAAATTAATAAATATATATGATTATATAACATATTTGATCTGTTTCTAAATTTCTGTTTCATTCACAAGTAAAATGTTTTCATTTGCAGGGAGCTCAGAAAATTTAAAATTCGACTGGATGATTACCGGCTGGTCCCAGTGTTCCGAAACTTGTGGAGGAACAGGATTTCAGGTTTGTGTTTCAGCATTTATACTTTTAGGGGTGAGGGGTTCACTCTTTTATAATGTGCTGATAATTGTCTTTGATACTGGTGTGTTGTTTTGGTTCCACTAAGAATAGGAGAAGGGAGAGAGAGAGCAGAGAGAGAGTTTATGTTTAGTAAACTACATGACTTGTGTTTGTGAACTAATGCTATTATATTATTTAATTCAGCTATATTGTTGAAGAAATCCCCAAGGGAAATGGCATGAGGATGACTTATGTTTTAGTTCAAGTTCAGTCATAGGAAAAATATGCATTTCAAGGGTGGCCTGAAAAGTACTCGGCCTGAAGATGAGAATGACTATTTATGTTTTCAAAAGTTTTATTTTTCAAAAAATAATTGATATTAATTTTAATCCATTTCATTAAGTAGTTTTTCAGTATCATTATCCATCTCTGTCATGTTCTTCTGGAAGCACTGCTATTGATTCTTGATTGAATATTGATCAGCAAGGAAACTTTTGAGTTTCACCCCATGACAAAATCATGCTTGTATACCCTTGATCATTATGATGCAGCCTGATTTTAGAGCACATTTTGGAACCTTGTACATTGAACATAATTCATTGCATGATCATTCTCGTAAAATGGGGCACTTGCTTAGGGAAGTAATATTCATAAATAACTTAATGTAAAATATGACAATGCATTCCATGCCAAAAATAGTAAATGATGTACAAAGTTTATTCAAAGGAAATTAAGTGTACATTGTTTAGGATTGCGAATCATCCATCTATTCTTCTATCACAGGATGAACCAACCTGAAATGCAAACTCAATTTGCATAAACAAAAAAGAATCAAATTAATTGGTTTATTATTTATGATACATGCTGTAGTCATTTTTACTAGAAAGCTTTGTAGAGACATTCGTTTTTGCTGATCCTTCAAAATTATTTCAAAATGTAGGTCTGCATTATCATTGAACAAAATAATGGCATGTTTAGCCAGTGTATTATTTGAGCAATGCTTCATACCCTTGGTACAATGAAACACTTTCCCATGACCTCCACATCAAATTTAGCCTGCTCTTCTGGACTTTGCACTCCATTGAAGGCTTGTCAAGTTTCTGAATGTGAAACAGGTAAGGGTTTGATTTTGAAATTGTCACATTTGTGCAGAATAGCTGTGTGACATGTACTTTCAGGGGCTTATGGCCAGGCAATTCAGTCTCCTCTGTCATTATTTGTACATATGTACGCTAGCTTTGGCATCTTCTTCCAGAAGAGACCATTCTTATCAAAATTAAAAGCCTGTTCCAGCAGGTAACCCTTAGAATCTACAAGTTGAAGCTTGCTGCTCCACCATGCCTCACAACACCAAGGATGTCACTTCTCCTTGTAAACTTCTAGAAATATATGCCGCTTCCCTAAAATACTTTTTCATGTAATGAACATGAACTTCAACAAAGTGGAGCCAAAAGCCATCAGATTCTTCTTCGGTCATTGAAGATTCTGGCATTGTCATAACTGGTTTGGCAATAACCACTTTCACCCTTCTCACCAATGATAATCTCATTAATAGCATCACATTGCCATTGCTTTTCATTCATCCATTATAGAAGCAACCTTTCAACATCGTTGAGAATACCTAGCCATTGTGTATATATTCTTGTCACTCCCTTTGAAGGATATGTATATCACCTTAGCCTTGTCCTTCTTCTTGAGAATAATAAAAATCTATGATGTAGATTAAGTAAGAAGTAAAGTCTGGACACAAGTTTGGAAAAATATGTGATCTCTATCAACCATAAGATCCTATGGGAATGAGTGGCAAACACAAACTAGTTGTGCCTAGACGCTGATGTGTTCTAGATGCCTCCAGCTGGGGGTGGCATCTTGCGGTGGTTATCATACCATTGATTTTCTCTATGGATCTCTGATGATGCTTGCCAAGTTGGATTTCATTGTGATAGTAAAGATGAGACATATTTATGTTAATTTTTTTTAACCCATTGATTTGTAATCCTTTGAACAACTGGTTGCTTATGGCTGTGCTTCTATTTATCATTCAGCCACATGTAATACAGTGATTGAATTATGTAAATGCCGTGGACCATAATTTGGGGGAAGGGTGGGGGTGAAATTTGAATGTTAGTAGTATTTAGGGGAGGCAACAAACATCTGAGGTCATTTGCACCATCTGGGATGGACAGGAAAGGATGAAGGGTGGAGAGAAACCTGGCATCGGCATTAGCATACTCTTAACAAAAGGCACCAAGGGGTCAGCAGCTTAACCTCCCATCCAAAGGATGACATACTCACTCAAACTGCTCTCCACCAAGCACTCTAAATAGGCATCAAGATACCGCTGAAAAAGATCCATCATCACCAGGATTCGAACCCAGGCCCTCTTGGTGGGAAGCCTGTACAATAGCCTCCACACCACTTGGTCCCCAATTGAAAAAGGGGCAGGAATTGGAATAAGGGGGACTGGAACAAGCAATTACAAATGCACCCTCCCACTCAGATATGGGCCCTGGCAAGTCACAATCACACACTCACCAAGTGTTTATGAGGTGTGACTCCTATTGCTGTGATCTGCCAATGATATTGAAATTACTAAGAAAATAAAAGCTAACAAACAAAAATCTTAACCTAGGTATGCATATGAACTCCATCAGTCATACTAACTATCACACATGAACGCATCAAATGCACAACCAAGGTTTGGAAGGGATCTTAACTTCTTCTTGTGACCCATCAATTGCTTCATCTGTTGCACAAGCAATCACACACAAGAACATACCAAAAGAATACAAGTATCCAAATAAAACGTGTCACTAGGTGGCCATTTGACTTGTAGTGCCAGTCTCTTCATTAAAGTTGATTTTTTTTAGATTCTAGAATGCAGATTGAAAAGATTTTTGTTAGATTGCATTATTTTAGAAAAATTTTGAAAGTTTGAAAATCATATCAAGAAAAGTATTTGTGTTTCAATATCAATATTGGTTGACTACAACTCTCCCTGTTTCCCTTTATTTTAGTAATTCCCTTAAGCCTTGTTAGTTTTCCCATCTAACCTGCATATTTCCCCTTTGTCATTTTTCATTTTTCATTTTTCCTATTCCATCTATATATCTGACGTGAATATTTCCCCTTTATCCTTCTTCATGGGGCTTCTCATTCTATTCTGTTCATTTTAAATCCATCATGTCATAAGGTGCTTCCATCCCCAAAAAAAGTAATACAAAGGTCGTAATGAATTGTATTGTATATGATTTATTTTTCTTTCAACTAAAATTTAATTCAATGCATATTTTCTCCCTCCAGATGAGAGCTGCCCATTGTATGGTTAGATTACACAACACCACACAAAATGTTGATGGTAACTTGTGTGAAGATGCTGGTTTATCAACTCCACCTACAATACAAAAATGTGGTATGGAGGAGTGCCCTCATTGGCGGACAGAGCACTGGACATCATGCGAAGAATCTCGCTGTTTTACATGGAACACAGGTGGGTGTCAAAGAATTTTCACTTAAAAATAAGCCATTTGCAAGGATTATGACAATTGATGATTGCCATATTTAACAAATATTTGTTTCAATTTTTTCTATGTGCAGTATTCTCATACTAATTGAATTTTTTTTCTCATGATAACATTTTCCAAATCCTACCATATTAATGCATGAAAAGTGAGTATTCATATATGGCACGATATTACAAATTCATGATGACATATTACATATTTATTTAATGGAATTAGTATAAGTAAATTATAATTTAGCGTGAAATGCCACAATTATTGTTGTGTTCGTGTTAATGTAGGCTCTAGCCAAAGGATGCAAGGGAAAATATAATAATAAAAATAATTCATTCTCACCAGGCGATCAGGATACAATAATGAAGAGGTCAATTGCACCCATTATTAGGCTCCTGACATTTCATCCTCTAATCCAACAAAAATAAACTGATGTAGTTGACATTTCAAATGTGTAACTAGGAGCATGAAATTTCCAAAATTCTTTATCTGAACAGTCAGAGTGCATAATAATGGCTTAAAACTGCCGAACAGGTAAAGATTAACTTTAAGACCATAATACTCTTCAAGTAGGCATTGTCAGAAATAAATGTCCAATCCAAGTTCTCGGTAGGATTTTTAAGGATAATTACTTCAAATTCATGAAAGGACTGAAGTAGCACTGCTAGTTATTTAAAAAAAGATATTTATCAAATTAAAAAATATTTAACTCAAACAGAGAAAAATGAATATTGTGTTTAGGTCATTAAATGTTATTTTGGGCTCAAGTCTTTATTTGACCTCCAGATTTAGATGAGTTTTGCATATTGATGACCATTGGTTTGATTGGAATGCACCCAAGATAACATATGCATTGACTGAGACACATAGAACATCAACTATTCATTGTGATTCCGTTTTTCAATGTTCATCCTCTTTTGCTTTATTACAACACACTTCAGTCATCTGGTCATCATCTTTAGTAATCAGGTTTAGGCATTGCTGAAATCCTTCGCTTGAATTCATTGCTCAGAAAAAGAATGCAGCAGTTAAAGAGGCCTACATCCATAATGAGGGTAACTTACACCCATGATGGGATTACCAGGAAATTGATTGGGATTTAGAAAAACAAATATATGGGACGGGATATAAGGAGGATGGAAGTACAAAGAGATGAAGAGGGACTTGATGGAGAGTAGGTTGCTGGATTGTGTTTTGTTAGGAGTCACAAAATATTTACTTGATAGTTGCGTCCATCCAAAACATGCTCTAACCCGTAGATTGCTTAATAATAAAAAAATTATGTGAACTCTGCCATCACATATCAAACCGACCTTCGGGTTGATTATTGCGTTTATTGTTATATATATATTTTTTTTTCACCATAAACTCAATAATCAACCCAAAGGTCGGTTTGGTATGTGATGGCAGAGTTCACACAGTACTAAGCCTGATGGCATGTGGAACTCAATTTTACACTAAAATTCTAGCAATTTAGTGCAAATTAGTATTTGTGTTATTTTGAAGGCCGTATCATATTAAATAGAAAGGGATAAATTCATATCACAAATTAGACTTGGATATCTCACTTCATACTAATTACTTTACCATAGGTTTCAATGGTTGAGGTTATTATTAAGCATGTGCAAAGGACTCTCAGGTAAGTAACTTCCATGCCTCATATTTGAACATATGCTCTATTCACACAATATGTGTAATATGGTATGCTTTGGAAAAATTGATCTGATTATGAATATTCTAATGAATTATTGTTCACCTTTTTTCATGTACATGTTTTTTTCATTGTAATGGTTGCATATGTGGCTTGTTTTGACTCTTGAATCATGCATGGTTTGAGGTCTTTAAGCATAGTTGTGGTTAGTGAAATCTCTTCTGCACATCAATGTTCAGTCTGATGTTTTGCATTCAAATGGTATTACGTGCTGAGAACATATAGAATGTAAATACATACAGTAAAACCTCTGTCTTGCAAATACTTTAGAGCTGATAACATAGTGAAATAATTTGTAGTTGCCATCCCAGTTCTGGTGTGTCTGGGTCATGCAAATGTAAATACTCAGCCATGGATAGCTTTGAGTGAATATCTTCATTTTAAAAGTTATTTTTCATATAAATTTAACTAGTAACATTATTAGTTTTACTAAAACATCACTTAAAATATAGGAAGTAGATGATAAAGGTAGAATGCATGTCATCACCCTTAAGCAGGTCTAATTTTCTGTGAGAATGTGTTAAAATATTTTCTTCAATAGAAAATTAATACTAACAAAAGAGTCTAAATTGGAAAAGTTTAGATTTAGCCTACATGTAGTTTTTTTTTAATTAGCAGAGATCCTGTGTACATGAGGGTTTCTTCAGGATAAATTATATATTATTATACATGCATAGTGTGAAAATTCTGATTAAGTTGTATAGCTTTGTGATTCATAAAATTACATATTTCCAAAACCATTATATATGAGAAATGACACAGTAATAATGAGAAGAACTTCTAGTTTTTCATGCTGCGTATAGGCAACACTAAACAACAAATTTAGTTTTACTTTGTCCCTACTCTCTTAATTAAATGGGATAATACTTTTGTTTAACTAGGTAGATCAGGATCTGAATCATGATTCCAAATGATCTGTAACATATCATTTCAAGAAACAGGTTTGAATGGTGCATAATAAAAGATCAATTGTAATGTAATTAATTGATTCAAGGATAAATTTAAAATATTTCTTAATTTATATTTATTATCTTGGGTTTCTCTCCCTTGAGATTAACAAAATTCATCTAGCGTACCACCTCCTCAAAAACCAATATTCTATTTCCAAAATTTCCTGATGGAACTATTTGCTATATATATGCTATTTGCTATATGTATAGTGAATAATATATTCATCACTTCTCTCTCCCAGAATTTGAAAAAAAATTCTAGATGACCTTCTAGTAAGTTTGGGTGATATGTTAACCATAAAATTTCTTTATAGTTATCAGCTTTGGGATTTCCAGGGATGTTATTACCTTAACTTTCACAAATCAGAGTTTGCTTATGTAAAATTTGGTTAAATTCCATAACTTGCTTGTGTTTTGATACTTGTACCAGTATTTACTTTTTATGCAAATTCAATTGAAATTAAGGCGCTCCGTTATTTGAAATTGGACTGTTAAGTATCCCAGATATCACACAAGATGTAACAAAACTGTTAAGTATTTTTTTACATGACAATTATGTCACAGCTTTGTATTTCTGTATACTCTGTATTTGTGGAGCATACATATATGTCCACTAATACACATTAAGCTGTATTTAATAATGTAAATTTATTCTATGACTACACCATTTATTAGGAATTACCAAAGCTCACTGTATTTATAGAGCAAGTCCATAGTTGAAATCACATGTGCCACTGTCATAAGTCATGCTTCCTTGAATTGAAGATTCTGAGTAAGTTAGCTAAAAAGGGTAACCCTCACATGGAATCTCCAAGTTCAGAAAAGTATCTTCTATATTTAACCAATGATTCACCCAATTATAAAAAACATATTCCAGATTCACCTTTCTAAAGTTAGGATGGTTAAAATGTACAGATACAGTAAGAACCTTTCAGAAAATAGATTGGAATAAGCAATGAGGTTTTCACAATCAGACTTTGTGGAATAATCACAATATCTATATCATTTTGACAAAAACTGGTGTAAAACTCATAAACCAGTTTTCAGTCGGTCAAATATTGTTGAAAATAGTAGATGAAATACACAATTAATTCATATGTAAATATCCATTATTTGAAGCAAAGAAATAATTTTTAGGCCACCTTTTCTAGCATTCTCAGGGATATTAGGTATAGAGTTAAATTATTATTTGACCCTTGCAGTTTGAGTAAAAGTGATTGAAAGTATTAGTATAATATATCTATGATGGTCATGCAATACTGTTGTATTATATGAAAAATTTTTATTATGCATTACAAACATTACAAATAAATTATTTTTGATGACATCTGTGCTAACTGGGATAATTTTAGCCAATATATTACATCATGCCTCATATCTATAGCCAAGGTATATTCATTGGGATTGGAATCATCAGTTTAAGTTCTCATCAAAGGATGGTAGCTGCCCTATGAGTTATTTTCTTCCCTTCAATATTATTATTCTCACCTTCTTCAATTGTTACCACCCATTATTCATACTTATGCCTCACCCTGCATGTCTTCCCTTCTACAATTCTTTTCAGTATGGTCTTCTGCAAATTCAGCTCCAATTATGGAGTCTCTTTTCTCATTGTAATCTGTGATTTCCTCTCCATGATAGATTTACTCTGAACGGGTGCCAGGTCTTCCTGGGAAACCATAACCGGCACAGGGAAAGGAACTGGCCCCCCTACCCTGATGTGTGAATTCACACGCCGTATAGGGCTTAGTACTGGGTGAACTCTACCATCACCTAATAAACTGACCTTTGGGTTGATTACTGTGTTTATGGTTTTTTTATATTTTTCATATGTTCATGTTATCTTCATTTTCTGTAAAAAACAAAATTACTATTGCCAATGATATCTTCCTTTTCTCTTTATTCATTGCCACCCTGTTAGAAGTGAGTGTAAATCCTTGTATGTTAGCCCATAAATTACTGGTTCAATGCCCACCCAGATGGGTTTTATTCCACTGAAAGCTTTGGTTTTTGTGATTTTCCTTGTTAATACAGTGTATCATGCTAATAATGTCAGGCTGGCTGTTCTTAGATTGTTGCTTAACAAAATAAGAAAAATGATAAAGATGGGTCTATAACCTACTTTAATTTATCCTATGGCACTTCAGTTGTCCGGATTATTCACTATAGCTTAATGGAATTCTATATTCCAAGATCCTGCAGGAGATGCCACAACAGTAGTTTTTAAATTTACACTCTGAAATTGTTGCATTGGAATTCCATATGCTTGTTTTCTTCATTCCTTCTCACTGCCATTAGTTCTCTATTGCTTTTTTTCAAACTCTAAAATTCAAGTAGGAGCTTCATTAGTAGATATTTTTTCTCCTTTAAAATTTACAACACAGTGACTTTTGCTGTGATTATTGCGTTCCAAAATTTATACTCTACCAGGATTAGTCAATTTGGTATCATTAATTGTAATAATTTCTCTAAAAATGGTCCCAGATATCTTTCATGCGCATCTTTTCAACTGTGGTTTTGAAATGGCATGCTTGTAATAGGTATTTTCTGCTGTTCACAACATTTCCCTTCTTTCATTTCCCTAATCCACATCTTTCCTCTGTGAAACTGTCTTAGCTTTATGCAATCATTGAATTTCATTTCAAAGATTACTAAACCTTCTGCTCCTTTTACACGTTTTACAGTAAAATCATTATTAACAGCTTACGCCTTATCATCATCATTTCCTGTTTTAGGCATATGCACTTGTATCCATATATTGCCCATTGATTTAATTTTATCTTCATCATCATAGTTCTCATTTTTGATATCAGTTCTTCTCATTGACATGCACTTCCACAGCATCATTTCAAATCCCACATTCAATATGCACATTATATGTGACTTATCCTTCAGTTGCCAAATCAAAAGTCATCCCATTGGGCCATTCCACTTTCACCACACATTTAGTGTCCATCCATGGGCTGTAACTTCTTACTTGAAGTCTCCTCTTTTTTGCATACCTGAAGACCACATACCTGGTAGATTTTCTTGGTATTAACTCAGCCTTGAGAAATGTTGCAATGTTTCTATTATTCATTTATAGTTTTAATTAAGACCATAAACTCTCTAATTACTCTGCTAATCAAATACTAATTTTAATTGGTCACATTAAAGGTTTTAATTCACTGCTAACCTCTATATCTAGAGGTTGACCCACCATCTTCAATGTTGTAACTACATTCATTGCCTTTAATCTTAGCCCTCTGATATATTGATTACATAATATGCACCTTAATATATGCCTATTTCATGAATATTATGAATTCTATAAATACCTATTTTAAGCCACCATCAAAATTCCCAGACATGCGTTTTCCATATCTTCCTTTGGAAATTACATTAATTAAAACTGCCAAACCACAGTGATCAACCCAAAAGTTGGTTTGTTAGGTAAACATAGAGCTCCCCCAGTGCTCAGCACATCGACATGTGAAATTTACATACAAGGGTATGGGTGCCAATTCATTTCCTTCTGCTGTCTGTGACATAGCATGAGTGAAGCTGAGAGTGGTCAGTATCACCCATAAAAAGTGAACACAAGCCATTTGGTCTGTAGACCAGCATCAATGAATGTTAAAATCAATTTTATTTTCTAAATTTTGCTTGTTAAAGTTTCAAATTAACCCATTTTTAAACTTTTTCCTTTCCTTTTGATTGAATTTATCGATAGTAAGTATTCTCTAATATTAGGTAATGGTCTAGGTAATTGTATCCTATACACATCTCGTTCATAAGCTAACTATTTAATGTTGCTTGAACTATTTTATGCATGGATAAAAATGTGGCTTTTGACAGTAAAATTTGTTATTCCAATCAATTGTCTGAAAGCAATATAGAACCTGCTGCTGTTCCCTGTATTTTTAACTATCCAACAATAACTTATGCCCAACACTTGGTCTTAATTATATTTTTGGAGGTATAGGGTTGGAAAAATGTTTACAAAATGAAATTGGTGTTATGGATTTGCCTCAGATACTTACAACCAGGGTCATCTTAAGGTAACTGGAGACCCTGGTCTATCATCATTTGAGTCCTCTACCATGAGTGCAATGAAGCACATATTACTGTTGTGCACAGTCAGGCCTTTTGTAAAACTAATTGATAGGTGTATATAATCCAGTTCTTCAATCATTTTTGAAAACTATCTCTCCCACTAATATATTTCTCCCATATCATTTATGATGGATAAGAAGGTTGTCCTTTGTCTTTATTTCCATGTTTTAAAATCTATCTTTGCAAAAATGGACCCTTTAAAAGAAAACAAATATATGAGTCTGTAAATAACTTACATATGAAGAAGTGTATTTTGCCATTTAATGGAGAATATACGAGGGTCATCCGGAAAGTAGTACTCGTTCGTGAAATAAAGACACAAAAGTAAATATTAACAAACATAAAAAATTTTATTTGAAAGAGGATACTTTAAACTACTTCTCAACATAATCTCCAAGCAAATTAAGGCATTTGTCATAACGTGTGACAAGTTTCTGTATTCCTGCTGCATAGTCCTTCGCCGCCAGCTCATTGAGATACGCGAGGGACCCATCTTGCACAAATTTTTGCATAATGCAGATGGTGTTTAACAATTTCATGAACAATTGTTCGAGAAACATTGGGAAAATGCTCACAGATGTCATCAATTGTGACGCGCCGATCGTTCCTCACGAATTCGTCAACTGAGCTCACCAGTTGGTCTGTAATGACAGACGGTCTCCCCGAACGCTCATCGTCGTGTGTGTTCCCCCTCCCCATGTTGAAGTTGCGACACCACCGCCGAACAGACGACTCGTCCATTACATTGTCTCCATACACCTCCTTTAATTGGCGATGAATATCACATGGGCGAACGTTTCTTGCATTGAGGAATTTAATCACTGCCCTCACTTCACAACTGGCGGCGTTCTCAATTTTTTTAAACATTGTAAACAATCACAGAAACAACACAGGCAATGCTAGCGCCACGCAACTTGGCTCAGAGAAGGCAGACAAGCCACTGAAGCTATCTGACCTCGTCCAGCGGCTACTCGCGTCGTCAGCACTTCATGCGGCACGAACGGGTACTACTTTCCGGATGACCCTCGTATTAACCACTTGCAAGTTATTGTCTGATCATTGTGCATATTTTGAAAGAAGGAACCTTGGGTCAACATTTGAGGTTTTGTATTGCCCTCTTCTGGGTATGAATGCATGGAATTAATGAGACCTGAGTATTTATTTTGGCAAATTAAGATGATCTTAGGCACCCAATAATCTCTAAATTGTTCATTTTTTGTTTTTCCAATGAAATTTGAAATTTTTCACACAAGAGCTGGTCACATAGATGCTTTTTTACGGCCAGTTACCTATTGTCTGATGCAGCTTAAAGGAATCCATTCAAAGTTCTAAAGAACACATTACAACATTGAGCCTTTTTTGTGTTGCGCTCTTCCTTATTTTGCAACCTTACGCCTACAAATTAAAAAGCAGTTTTGTAAGCATGATATTGTACCTATATGATGGGAGACGTAAGGAAGCATCGAGCACCCCTTAAGTTCATATTCAGAATTGCCTAGATGTGAAGAGTTATCTTGGAACTATAGATGAGTGATACAACAACTGCCAGCCTCTGTGGCAATATGGCAACACGCTCACTTACTTTTCCAGGGTTTGTGGATTGAATTCTTGCCTAGGTGAGTCTTTCTACCTAGAGATTGGGTGTTTGTAAATGTGAAATGGCAATATTACTTCAGGTAGATGTTAAATAAATAAATCAAACAAAAAGCAAATATTGCTATTGCGTTTGCTCATAGCTTTAGTCATGTTAATCATTAGTTGCTTCCTTTATTGATGTTTATTTGATGAAAATAATCCATATAATATAAAACATAATAATATGTAAAGATAAAAATATATAATATATATTAAAAACATATAATAAATATTATAATATATCATAACATAAACACTATGACGTGAGCCCCTCTGACATGGGTCATTAGAGATCCAATCATTATATGTGTAAGAATTGTAATTTATGGATATAACTATACACTAAGACGAATAATAGAGCTAATAAAATGAGTGCATATAGAAGTTTTTTTCAAGATGTGACTGCAAGAGGGACAGTACTCCTTACTGTTTGATATTACTGCCTTGCTTATTTGTGTTCTGTTATACATGTTATTTCATGATGATGGGCAATGACTGGTGTTATGGCTGAATACCAGCATAGACTGCCATATTGGCATGTAATGTGATTGATTAGAATGTGTTGGCTTTGCTTTGCAGAGGTTTTATTGTTATACTTGTGGTTATCATTCTACATGTTCAGTGTGGTACTGTGAATGTTATCTTGCTCTGGAATCTACCGAGGTATGTTCTGAGGCATTTATGGGCTAAAGCAATTGTTGTCAACTACTCTGAAGACATTTTTAGGGCAGTTACTGAAAATATTGTTCAGCAGATTTCTTCAGCATCAATTCATGATGCTAGGAAGTAGTTTCAATAGGATTGTATTCTGTTTCTTCTGGTCATAAGTGTTGCTGTTGATATTCACCTACTGTAGGCAAACCTTAGGCTAATGTGGCACACTGTGATTGTTAATTAAAATTATTTGAAAAAAATATTCTGTCATTGTACAAATGTACAGTCTCAAAATTGGGAAGTGCCTTTATGAAATGCCCAAGAGTGAATGCAAAATAACACAATTTTAAATTAAATCAATGGTGAAGTTTTGAGACATGAACTATTTAGCCAAATTTTCATATAATTCATAGTCATTGTGACAACTATTGATTCACAGGCAATGTGGTTATATTGTGAAGGATGCATTCATGGAGGATTTCATGAAAACTTATTTTTCCATGCAAGGTTTTGCTTAGCAGCACTGATCATTTCAAGATTTGCCCATATTTTTACTCTTTCATAACATTAAATCTCTCTTGGCAGCACCAAGAGAGCCATTGGATGAAATAAGATTTGTTTCAATATGAATTATTACAACTTGATTGTTAAAAGCTTATGGAGAGCCATACAACCACAGGACAAAATAAGCTATGTTTCACAGAAATGAAAAATATTTTGAGTGTAGTGTTGCCATATCAGTGTATTCTATTGTTTCAGACTTCACTTCGTGGAAGTATTTAATATCCATAATAAAAGGAAAGACTTGTACTTTTCCACAGATTTATATATATATAAATCTGTGGAAAAGTATAAGTCTTTCCTTTTAGCGTGGATTGCCATATCAGTTAATCAAAATAGCTTAACCATATCAGTGTTAATTAAAAATTGTTTTCATCATGGGCAATTTTTGATCCTAAATTTGAAATTAATTCCCTTTTTACAAAATGAAATCTAAGATAAAACTCATGATATCACAGACTAAAAAGAGATATAAATGGCATGAGCAAAAAGTTATTATTATCATTTATGACTTGAAGAAGCTGAGTACATAAACAATGAAACAATCATTCAACATCATTGCTTGATCTGAGAGAAGTCCTGGAAGATTGAATCTTGAATAGATTATGAACTGCACACTAGTTAAGGGCCATTCAAGTATTATGGAAGATTAACTAAGCCACTTTTTGATCCCTTGATCCCCATTTATGTCAAAGATTTGCTACTTCCTCCCATCCGATCTTACGTAAATGTTACATTTTTCAATAAATGCTCTTCTGGAACTGAGTATGTTGCATTCTTTATCAGCAAGAGTCCAGGGGCACCATAGCTGATTGAGTTGTGTTCCATCCAAGGGTACTTAACACATAATAGCGTCTTATTCCACATTCCTTCCTCCAACCTTGTATAAATTGATGATCAATTAGAAAGAGAATTTAGTGGACATGATTACAGACTTGGTTGCACCTAGATGCAAAATATAGTGTCAATGAACATACAATAAACAGTTACCCTTATTGCATTTCAGACTAGGGCTTACTGAGAATATAAGAATCATTAAGATTGAAAATATCGTAAATATTCTGAATCAGAACATTATTTTAGAAAAATGCATTATTTATTGTGTATCTGCTCTGGTCCACTGACTCATAGGTCTTTAAGGTTTTATGACCCCTTTTTTTCTCTTATCATCGGCATAGCCACATAAAATTGTGGTTTCAGTGATTATTTTCTTCTTTTTTGAGGTTTGGCCATCTAGGTCCACTGGATGCTCTTAATTTGGACACCAATGGGTCATTTACATCTTCCTCAGTGTTGCCATTTTGAGCATAGTGATTCTCAGTGATTGATATTCAGGTAGCATTTTATTCTGCTTTGTTGCTGCTTCCATAAACACTTCATAAAGTTCACTTTTGCCACTGACAGTTAGTTGATTTAACTTTCCAATGAAACCTACCGAAATAATTTTGTGTATCTTAATGCAGAAATAATTTGAATGTTAGGCATATTGTGATCATCAAATTAATGAGGTTTGCCTGAGTGTCACCCTCACCCTAGCTGTATTACCCACACCCTATCTAAGGATGGAGTCCTGAGGCCAATTTCTCCAAGTTTCAAGTCAGTAATTTGAACATATCAGCGTCTGCTAATGGTTGTAGTAAACAGTGCGGCACTTGTGCTTGGCTACATTGAATAGTGCGTGAATTTTCAACCATAACATTACATTGAAGATTGTTTTCAGAAGACTACTGCCTCTTCCTGAAGCACTGAACTACTTTTGATACTGACTCTATCTACCTAAAAAGGCCTGGCATCATTTATACAGCAATAATAGCCTCATTAGCTTCTCAGGTCAAAGTACAGTGATACATTGGAACAATGGTTTTTTTCACCATGTTTAATACAATTATTTGAAAAAGTTACCTATTCTTTAAAAAGTATTTCAGTAGGTCAGCCCATTTTTCTATGTGCTGCAAGTTGAGCACTTTTATCTTCTCGCCAGTATAAGTTAGATATTCATATCTATTTTCAAACTTCTCTTTCATTCCCCTCTAAAATTCAACTGAGTTCTGCTGGTTCAATTGAGCTTGCTTCTCAGGAGAGCATTTCTTGATCCAAATGCATAGTCTCTGAAAGTTATCTCTTAATTCCTCTGCTCCACACACCCATTTTCCCAATGGAACTATTCAGAGGAAAGTGGTGCCAGTATTTGCAGTATGTTTAATTGATGTGAGCCACCTCCATTGGGCAAGCTCAGAGACAGTGTAGCCAGTGAGTGGCAAAATTGAAGTGTATGAGCATTGTAAGAAATGAGTGTGCTATACTGCAATGTCAGATTCTTTGCCTAATTATCTTTCAAAAAGAGATATGATGCCCTCTCTTGGGCCAAAATCTTTCTTACAATGCCTTAAACCTTTTCTTAAGTAATGCTTGAATGGCCTCTAACCACACCACAAGATATGCCCTTTTAAATGTACAGTTGGTATATTTCTATTTGTTTCATAATTTTGAAACCCAGCCTTGGAAATGGACTGTTCCATAGCTAAAATGGTAGTTTATTACGTTCAAAGAAGTATACACAAATATCTTATAGGTTTTGATTGATTTTTGTAACACATTTATTACCCATTTTATTTGCCCAGATTTAAAAATAAAAACATTTTGAACTTCATTTTTCAAATACTGTTGTTGATGTGTATTGTTTTTGAGTTCACTTTGGCTATTGCTATGAATTCCACCTATTAATTCATTAACCAAAAGATCCTCAACCTGAAATAATTGCTGTTATTATTATCATTGGACACTGCTTACGTGGCGATAGAGAGGAAAGAATTTAAAAATTTTGCTTGAGTATACTCCCAACAAAGGAAGTATACTCTTGCAATTACTATGCAGGAATCCACTTCATATTTTCAGCTACTACATACGCACATATGAAAATAATGTTTTAATATTTTACTATGTTGCATGCTATTTCAGGTATATTGTAACATAAGTATATTCATCTCTTTGTAACAAGTTAAACTTTTATATCAGTCTTTATTTTTCATAAAATACCATTAATTTATGAAAAATTTATCTTCATTTTCTCCCATGCACATTATTTTTAATTTTGGCATAAAAAAATATGCATTGCAATTTTCCTGTAAAGGTTTCATTTGAAAAATATGGTCAAAGTTGGTTGATGGATAGGAGGATTAATGCCTCAAGTATCTTCTTCAGAGATAATCACTTTTTAAGTATACATGTGCTTTTTTTCATTAGCCATGCAAAGGCGTGAAGTAAAATGTCAGTTACCAAATGGCTCCAATGTGGAAACAAACTTATGCAGTGAAAGGAATAAGCCTCCTCAAAGACAAGAATGCTATAATGATAAGTGCAAAGGCACTTGGAAAGTTGGTGAATGGTCAGAGGTTAGTGTACAGTTGTTAAGAAATGTTTGAGGTGTACAGGCTAAAATTTTTGATAAGGACCTAAATATAGAGGTCATTAAATGAAATATGAATATTAAAATCAGTTTCCAAGATACTGCAGGAGATGCCGCAACAGTAACTTTTAATGGAGTCCTCCACTAATATGCATCTCAATGCATCAATTGCAGAGTGTAAAAATCATTTGCCTTGACTGGAATTCAAAATTGAGCAATTCAAGTTTGAACCCCAGTCAAGGCAAATGATTTTTACGCTCTGAAATTGTTGCATTGAAATGAAAATCAATTTTTGACTTTCAATGGAATGGGGTATTTACTGATCCTGGGTGAGTCAGTAAGTATCACACATCAGTGGGACTTGATGTCTGCTATTCTTTAATCTTTGAATGGGAAAAATCAAATTTAAATACTTACATGGTTTGAAGCTGTTAAGCAAATTTTACAGTACAGTGTTTTTTAAGTGTTAGTATAAAATTAGGGTTTTTGATTACTCTACACAAAAATGATGGAGGAAAAGCATTTAATCTTATCACTATTGCACCGTAATAAAGTTTCAACACTACCAGACGCATGATAGAATTTGTAGAATGCACTCTTTGTTTGTGTTATGGATGTATATTGATAGAATAGCTGGTCTTCATAACTTTCAGAAATTTATGTGACATTTTAAGTGTTTGTGTTTTCATGTGGATTGAAAGCAGTTTTTCTATTGGTTTACTTTTCTCATTCACTGATTGTTTCCTAAGCACTACCTTGCTGTTGCATAAACAATGCTTTTTTAGTTTTATCAAATTAATATTTATTCATTTGATTAAATTTAAGATGAAATGATTCACAAGTATAGAGCATGTTCAATTGTTAGTTATAATGAAAATTTGCGGATGTGCATACATTTTTAATAAATTCAACATCTCTGAATTTGTGATCTGTTGAAACATGTATCAACTCCATGTATAGGCGAATTTCTTTTTCATGTGTGGTGTAATATTGGTATTGATTCTTCCACTAATAATGAATGTGAATGGTATTAATGACCATCAAATGTTTTCCTTGCCAATCTTTTTACTTCAGGTATGTGAACTTAAGCTAAATTTTATTAAAGGTTCATTTTCAGCCTGGGGCAAAAATTATTTGGTTCAATTCAAAAAGTCCTACAATATTCCTCAATAATAATAACAAAACAATGTGCAATTATATACATAGGTAATTAAAGAGTGAACGTTAGATTAATGGGCAGGATTTATCGAAGGCCAAAACGGTTTTGTGTGATTTAAGGGTAGTCCTTTGTCAGGAAAGAAGCACTATGAAAGCATTTGCAAGTCAATAATCATATCCATCAATCTTGTTTTGGATGAGAGAGGTATGCTTTGCAATATATCTTTGTGGTAGCTTGCATTGGTGAAGGGTAGCAGACTACTACTTATGTTTTAATAGCAATAAGAAATATTTTTGTGTATAGATTCTATTTTTAACAGCTTATTTCAAGGGAGTAATAGAATATAAACACACATTCACAGGAATAAAATATAAAAATTTAGCTAGTTCATTGTATATTTGAAACACTGAGAAATAATACTTGCCTGACTGCCAGCCAAATTACTTGTAGATAAAAAACCGAATTTTTCATCAAATAAATATAAAATAAATGTCATAACATGAGCTTGTCTATTCATCATTCATTA
Source organism: Hetaerina americana (assembly GCF_022747635.1). NCBI lineage: Eukaryota > Metazoa > Arthropoda > Insecta > Odonata > Calopterygidae > Hetaerina > Hetaerina americana. Next base: position 117,444,502 of record NW_027286069.1, read on the forward strand.
ATGTGAAACCTATATTATTAATGTAAAAAGTTGTAGTTTGCCACAATAGGTACCCCTAATTAGTCTTCCAAAATTAATTTCATATGTTAGTTATTCTGTAACATCAGAAAATAAATGTAAAAATGAGGAATCAGTTTAGAGAAGTGTACCTTCTGCAGAATTACATAATATGAGACTTAAATGTGACAAAAGGATATACGTATATACATACATAATGATTTTCTGATGAAGTATCTATGCTTGGGGCACACCTTCCAGATGATTGATTTTTGGAAAACTTTAGTGGATGTTTCCAGTCATAGCCTGGCAAAAGGAAAGCCTAGAGCTTTATACACGAGTATGTAATAGTTTGGTAGTGAAAACCTCAAGGAACCATTGCCAAAATTAGCAGAATAGTGCATGTGTATTTCTGTAGATCAATTTATCAAATTAACTGTAGTCATTCAGGTTATGCCTGAAATTATTAAGTTTATTTATTGTGTTCACATTTACACAACTGCCCTTGATAAATACCTCTTCTGTGTTTTTGCTGCAGTATCAGAATCACCTCTTGATGTTTCAATAGAAAATTATTAAGTGGAAAAATGTTGATCCATTCATCACTTATTCAATGACCTATCTACCTTTACAAAACTTGGCTGTTATCATTTGTCATTTTGTAGTTTCTCTCTTTGTAGCTGCACTGTAATGTAGGAATTTGTAATTTTGTGCCACATAAGTTCTTCCATTCACTGATTGAACAATATGTTTTGCTTGATGCTCAAAAAATATAAATAATTGGTCATAACAACAAACTTGTTATTAATTATTATTATGGTATCATACCTTTGTATTTGTTTTCTTAAAATGTAATCTTTGTATCTACCTTTAACATATTCCATTTTATGTTGCACTCAAATTACAAGTTATTCAATCAATTTTCATAGTATAAGGTATTACACACACACATGCAATCATACACACACACACATATGTTCCTTACTTCTCTTCCTTGAGAAAGGTGGCTTGTACCACCAAAAATTTGAAAACTAGTGAGTTTCTCCTCTTTTTTGTGTATTTCTGTGTTTGTTCGTCAGTGCTAACTTCGTGTACACATTATATACATTATATCATGTATACATGCATATACATAATATATATATACATACATTTATATAATGGGTACCTTCACATAGAACTGGACTGCATGGGGGTATCTTTGGACATTTTTTGCATTTCTTGTTATCTTTTAATGTACCCACAGATTCACAAACTGTTGTGCACATGGACACATGAGATTCATTGTATTTTAATTGTAAATTACCAACTTTTCATAATGCATTGATGGTGTTTAATGGATGGATTTTACAAGAATACTGAATTCATCAATAATTTTCATAAAAAAATAAATCATCTGCATTCTGCTCAATTGTTCTGTTTGGAAGGACTTCAGGTATTGTCTGGTTGCTTAAGTTCTAATAGGCTCATAAGGTAAGCAATGTACCTATGAAATAATTTGCACATGACCATGTTACCACATTTCAATAATTTCAATAATTAAAGGGAAAAAATATATCTTGAAGAGGAATTTTTTAAAGAAAACAGAATCAAATTGAATCTCAAAAAGAGTATATATTCCAGGTTTGTAATCCTTGAGTATCCAATTCAATAGATAAATTGCAAAAATGTGATTTAGCTCACCTGCAAGAGAAATTTACCTGTTCCTTTCTTTCTGCCCCCTGTGGTTTCTAAGAAAAATCTGGTACTCATTAAACTCACACTGATTAGATTTAACTATGGACATCTTATATCATCAAGCAGAGTTAAAGCCAAGACATTTCTGTCAGTAGCTGAATTCTCTTATCAATTTCCACTGCATGTGACCATCAATGCACATAGGTTCCAACTGTATACTATTAGAATTACCACAAGACTGCATCACATTTTGCAAAACGAAAGCATACCTACCATTATGTGTGCCATATGGCCAGCATAATACATAAAAAATACAATTACAACGCCTTCTAGTTGGGCATATTGGAAAGGAACAGGCTTTGCCTTCAATATCTGAATATGTATCTTAAATAAAAGTTGTAGAACAAAAAAATGACTAATTTACTAATTAAATGGCTCTTAGTGGGCAACCTTCTTCAATCTCACTCTAATTGAAAATTCAAACAATTTTAGACCAGCTATTGCCTTAATTAACATATTGGTAACAGTTTAAACAGTTAACATATACCTGATGACTATTTCCCCATTTGTGACATTCATATATTTTACATGTCTGACTCTAAAGCTTATTTTCTTGTTACCCTTTTCTATTGTGTCAGTGGAATTGCCTGAACATTATCTGCAAAAATGGCATTTGGAGATTGAATTTCAAACCACACACAGATATTCTCATTTGTGAAGGTTGGAATAATATCCTGAAAATAATATCTCCAAATATAACTCCTCCAGGCATTATAAAGATGTTAGTTGCATTCAACCTAGCTTTCACTGTTACATCATTTACTGTCACTCTGCTGTGACTGTTTGTCAAATTAGAGTCATAACATGTTCAAAATCTATATGTTTATAGTCCCTAAATATTTCCATAGTCTTTTCAATGTACTTCATAGTTCTAAGCTCCTGATAAAATCCTGACATTAAGACAGAATTGCCTTAGTTTGCTAAAAGTAAAGATTAGGTCCAATCTAGAACAAGCAGCAATATGCAGCAACTTCCCAAGTATTTTTCTGTTTATTTTAATGCCACGCTGTTCACCTACCTATCCTCCATATGTGGACACTTTTGGGCCTTAGGAGTCAAATATTTCATAGCATCACTCATCTGGAACTCATTCAGGGTATCTTTTACATAGTTCTCTTGGCAAAATATTAGTTTGTACTCCTTAGGTTAATACAAGCTAAATGAGAAACTCATCTCATGTTTTTTTATATTTAACTTGCTGCCAAGCTCTGCTTTGAACACTTTAACTTTATTATTTTCCCTACAAATAATTATTTCATCAACATAGACAGTAATATACATGCCTTTTTTCTGAAAAACTCATAGATCTGATGCACATTGTTCTCATCCATAAGTTCTTCTTTCTATGAGTCATACCTCATCTTGACTCTCTACCTCTAAATATTGTGGCTGAAAAACACTTTTTAAGCTTACTGTTTCAGTAGACAGTAATTAGAAACACACGCACAATCAACCAACCATCTCATTTGCTCAAATAGGGCTAACAGGGTTAACCCTTAAGGATTTCCCGTACCTCATGAGCTGATATAGGTTTTTGAATTCCATTAGGAACAATGGAACTCAAAAACTGAAATTAAATGCATTAAATGAAATAATTCAATGCCTTCACATTCCTGCTTTGTCGGGAATCACCCATTCCTCGATTTTACCCGAGTATCACAACTTGATCACTTCCTGTTCCCTTCTCTTCAGCAGCATAAAATGTATACAGAGTGACCACATGCTAAAACTTTTGTCATCAAAGGATTCAGTCTGTTTTTTCAGATATCATTTCATTCTGGTGATTTCAAAACCATAAAGGGAAAAACCAAGTCATCATCTTTATAAGCTCCTACAGATTCTATAATACATCGGTGCACTAGTAAGTTGGGGGTCATCACTTTTACTTTTCTCTCTAACATAGTGAAAAAACTGAACTGAAGACCATAGCATGTATTTTATAGGCAGTAATTTTTCACTTATAAACTAGATCTTCATCGAAGAACTCACACATTAAATAGTGCAATGAACTACTGAATAATTCATCATGCAATATAAAACAAAAGCATACTGTAATATCCAGTTAACAATATGGTCGACACATTGCATAAAAAAATGTGCTTAAAGTATTTCTCATGAAAAAGGCCTTATATGAAATAAGTTTAAATAATTTTTTGTTGAAAATTGACTTATTTTTCAGATTATTGCCATGAATTCTTTTACAAAAAGTCCCTACTTGGCAAATGTATGTACTTAAGTTTAAAAATGGTTTGGACCAATTAGATACCTGTATGATTGATTTATGTCAATCAATTTGGGCTGCTTTGGGCATGAATAACTCTTTACCACTGTAAATGAGCAAATTGTTTTAGATGTGCTAAAAATGCACACCATTAGCATTTATTTCATATTTGTGAGATTTAAAATGAGGTGCAAGACTACCATTTTTTTTAAATTTTCCCCCGTGTGTTATTTTTCAAATTATTTCACTGAAGTATACAGGGTGCGGTTCTTAAATCCGAAAAAATTTCAATTTAAATTTTCTGCCATCTTGTAGTTCCACTGGAGGTTGCGATTAGCGTTCTTGAAAGCTATGGTAAACAGTCATAACCTCAAAAAGGCCGAGATGTTATGTAAGAGTATGGAGTACAATCAAAGAGTCGCTATTATCGAAGGTGTTCACGCTGAGTGTTATATTTTGACATAGTTCGCTTCTGGTACCCCAGATCAACTGTTTACAATATTGTGGCAAAGTATAATGCTTTGCAGAAGTCTGGGGAAGGTTTCGCTAACCTGGCGAGGGAATCTCATTCAAGGAAAAGTGTACTTGTCCTGATTTAAGCACCGCACCGTGGATGTATTTTACATTTTCTCTATTTCAATGATTTCAATTCATTCCAAAGGACCTAAATGTACCCAATCCTAACCGGTGAGCATAAGATATGTGGTGTTTTGTATCCATAGAGATGTAATGTTTCCAGAAAAAAAAACATAATTTGTTGCTTGAACATTAGTGGTAAAGACCTTTTAGTAGGAGCGTCCATAAGCAACATCTGTTGATGTTGAAATGCACAGCACAAATGTTGAGGTACATCAGTGAATGGGGTCATGTATAATGTCATGAGCATGGTGTACATTTGTTCTTGTTGCTTCCTACTCCCACATGCTCTCCTTGCTGCCCTTCCCTCCTCACCTCTGCCCACTGGCTACTCCATCCTTTGTGCACTTACACCTGCCTGCCCAATTGCTAGTGTGCTGCTCCATGTGAGACTCAAGGGATCAAATATCGAATTCTGCAGTGTGTTTGGTTCGGCACAAAGAAGCCTGCTGGAAATGCATGTCGGGACCAGCCAAGACCTTCCGTCATGAAAGTATGCAAGGGTAGACCGTGCTCACAAAGTAAGTGTTGAGGAATGATTTTATGTGCATTGCATTATTAAATATATCATAGTCTGTAGTGATAAATTGGTGTACTTATTCTTCTACATTGTTAAAATGCAACCATCTGTTTCAAGCAATAATTCAGTAAGCACCATTAGGGATTTTAGCTGCGCTGGTATTGCTCACCTCTTTAGATGTCATTTAACGTACGCTTATAAGGTGCTTGAAAAGCTTGGGTGCAATGCTTTATCTGCTAGTTCATGTCATGTACTTCATTTTGCATCAATAGTGAGTGCCTCATGTATGTTTGCTGTCTCCATTATGAAAAATGTTTAGATTTGCCTTGTTTGTTAATGTTTCCTATTTTTATAGTATGTAATAGCTAAGGTAACATTTTTCAAGCCAAAGAAATATTTGATAACATCAAAGGTATATGTTTATTTCCAGAATTGGATAAATTCATATTCCATCCAAATCTGAATCCTCTTTGAACTGACTTGTGGCAAGTTCAAGACTATGTTAAGAGAACTTTAACTCCGACCTTTTTCTTTGTTTCAGTAGCAGAGTGCAAGGATCACTCAAAATATTGCCAGAATGTCAAAACCATGAACCTTTGCAGAGTTTATCGATACCAGTACCAATGTTGCCATTCTTGCCGCAGTAAAGGGTAAGAAGTGCTTCGGAACTAACGTTAACTTACAAAGAACTTCTCCTATTTATTGATTCCTGGTGCTTTATTTTTGCGAAGAGACTGCTGTTTTCCTATCAAGTATTGCAGGACACAAGAGTGTGTTGTAGGGGGGGTTGAAGCTGCTGTGAGATTGTTCAGTCCCTCAGTTGTGCTTGTCCTCAATGAGACACAGTTTCTCCCAATGCAGGACAGTGTCCACATCCTACATGATCTCAAGAGACCAACTCACCATCACATATAACTATGAAGGTACAGTGCATGGAGTGGCTAATTGTTTTTCAAAAATGGACAAATGGTGCTAGGTAGGGAGTGGGTGAAACTTGTGAAGTGAACATAGTGACCGAGAACATAAGTTTGAAAGGTGACATTTAAAAAAGACACGGAAAAATTGCATTTGAATGTCATATGAATGTTGGGGGTGATACAAAAACACTGAAATGCACTAGCAAATCAAAGCTCAAGTCCTCAATGGAGCTATCACAAGGATTTATTATAATCCATAAAGGCTTTTCTTTGCTAGTAATAAAATTGTGTGTGCTTTTGTTTAGAAATTTGTTAAGTTTTAGCATGTAAATATTAGGCAATAGGTTCTTAATGTACATATTTAAATATTTATGGATTCGACAATTTATTCATGAAGACCATTCATTTTTACAGCCCAGATCTTTTGCTTGGAACGATAAATTTTTTTACTGTTGACTGGCTATAGTGATTGTTTTAAAGTTGTTGTAGCTGTTGAGAGGGTTAAATCCCACATTATTATTGTATCATGAATGTAAATACCTTAAAGGAAGCAGGATATGAAAGGTTACAGTATTCTGTATAATGTGATCCAAAATGAGTACTTAAATACTTGCATCTTTGATGAGATATATTTTCAGTAGGTATTGTAGTGTGGTGTGGGAATTAATATAAATTCAAATACAAATGAATGGATTGGGAGTAATAGCCTGAAAAAATATGAATTATTATACATAAACTTGTACTTATATAATTCCATGCACTCCACCAAACAATTTGTTTTGCCAAAAATGTAAGATAAAATAAAGTATGCATTCTTAATTTAAAATGCTTTTCTGTTTTCAAAAACATTGGCTATAGAACAATTATTGAACTTTTTTTTAGTATCAACAGTTTTCATAAAAATATCTAATCGATTCACTTTCATTTAAGTCTTCTTTTGTTTTTATTCATTACCATTGATATCACCTGCAGGTGCAAACATTTCCTAATGTGGAGAATGAAAGTGTTTTAGATAAGCACCTTTTTTTGAAGTGATCCTGTGGAAAAAAGGTCATTGTAACCTTTTCAATTTTACCGGCACTATCATCTCCAGATTGAAGATCTCTCTGCCCGAGGATTATTTGTAGAAGATGCCATATTTTGCAGCCCAGGAGATCCTGCATTCGGCTCGTTATCTTTTATTTAAGGCAGCCATTCCTCTCCGGTTCGCTTGGAGAACCTTCAAGGCATATTTCACAAACTCACCCTGAATGCATTAGACAATTATTGGGAGGACAAAAATCACTTGATATTTTGAGTAACCACGTCATGGCAAGCCAAGGATCATCTACATCTACTCAATAACCCTCAAGCCGCCACACGGGGGTGTGGCGGGGTGTTAGGACACCACCTGTAATCAAGAAAGAAAAAAAAACCTGCATGCAAAAGCCACAAATTTCTACTATCCACAAACAAGACATGGCATAAATTTATGCAAGAACACTTACACCCCAAACACATGCACTTACAAATATACCTAATATTTCTGCAATGTTTAATTTTGTTCTGACTTGTAAATTCAGTGTTTTTAATATTTCTAAAGTGACCGGGTTCTAACTATTATGCTTCCTGATTGTTCGGGGAAAGAATGAGTATTTGTATCTATCTGTACTGGAATCTATCTCCCCTATTTTATCTTTGTGGTCTGATCCACCTAAGTAGTGTGGGGCCATTATAATTCCTTCAGTGTCATAGTTAAACTCGTTTGTTCTGAACCTTTCTAAAAGTCTAAGTCTCGCTTGTTCTCTTCGTACTTCAAGTGGCTCCCAGCCTAAACCCCCAAGAGGCCTGTTACACTTATATTTCATATCATAACAATTTTTAATGAACTTGGTGCATGTTCTGTGGACATAATCTAATTTTTTGCCAAATTTTCTCCCAAGGACCCCAAATACTTGCGGCATATTCCAAATGAGGTGTAAGAGCGAAATAGCACCTCTCTTTAATTTTCCATTTCATTCCCCCACCACCCGTTTATTGAAGCCAAGTTTCTTCAAGGAGAATCCACATATTGTCCTGATATGTGCTCTCCATGAAAGGTGTGGTGTTAGAACTACCCCCAAATATTTTACTTGATTGGCCGTAGTCAGTACTGAACCCTTTATTTTGTAGTTTATGTTCCGTTCACCACTTCCTTTGCTCCAAAATTTCAAAACTGCGCATTTATCTTATTAAGCATTTCTTACATCAATCCAACCAAAATATATATATATATATATATATATATATATATATATATATATATATATATATATATATATATATATATATATATATATATATATATCTTGGTTGAGGAGGCGGACGCGGGTCACGATCGGGAGGGAAGGGAGTGAAAGCTTTCCAACACTCCATTTCACGTGATGGTCAATAATTCCCCAGTTTCGCTCAATCGTGGGAGCCAACTCCTTCTCCCACCAGAACCCCAAGATTTTGAGCGAGGGCGCTTCTGACCAACCGATGGAGGTCGAGGGCCGGTCGCCCTTCAGCAGCAAAAGCCTGGATTTCCGGTTGTTGAGGAAGATACCACCCTGCTCATATGACGTTAATATGTCGTGGGCTAGAGCCATGTGGGACGGGTCGTCTACGAAGAGGGTTATGTCGTCAGCGTATGCGACGCCCAGGCAGACGGCGCCGTGACGGCGTACCCCGATTCCACTGGTCTGTAGTCGTCTGAGTATGGGGTCTAAGGCAAGGGCGAACAGCAGCATTGACAGTGGGCAGCCCTGCCGAACGGAGTTACTGACGGGGATGGGCGGCGAGGTGGCATTGTTTATCCTAATTATGGAGTATGTTCCGTTATATATCGTTGATACGGCACGAATGAAGTACTCGGGGAAGGCCATCGTCTTGAGCACGGTTCGAATCCATTCGATCCGGACCAGATCAAATGCTTTCTCAAGATCGATAGTCAGCAGTGATAAAAAACGATCGCCATACAAGGGCGCGGAAAAAATAATGTCGCGAATTAAAAGTGCTGCATCGAAAATGTTTCGCGTTTTCGACACGGCGTACTGGGATGGAGAGAGGACGTTGTCGGCAGCAGCTGTCATTCTATATCGTAGGACGTGCGCCAATATTTTATAATCTGCGTTTAAAAGGGCGAGTGGCCGGAAGGCGTTGAACGACTTTGGCCGCGTCTTCTTTGGTTTAAGCGTTATCACGGCGGTCCTCTGACTTGCAGTCAGAGAGCCGCTAGGTAAAATGCAGTTAAAAAGAACTAGGTAGGAATTAGTTAAAATAGGTTTTACAACATCCCAGTGCGCTAAATAAAATTCAAAGGGTAGGCCGTCCAAGCCGGGTGCTTTGCCCTTCGGGAACATGGAGGACACGCAGTCCAGTTCGTCTGAACTTATGTCTCGACAAAAATCGTCTTTTTGATCTGTGGAAAGCGTAGGGAGAGGGGGTGTCTCCCTCCTTCTATGGAGGATACCTGTTAAAGGTGTTTTGAAAGTGCCGGCCCGCTTCCCTAAGGAGGTCGGTGTCACCGGCGGCAGATTCTCTGACAGGGATTCTGTATATATGGGAGCCGGAGTTGGATTTCATCCAGCGCCGAAGCTTAGATAGCGTTAGGGGGCCCCCTATATCCGTGTCCAGTTCTTTTTGCCACTTTTGGGGTGCGTATTTTTGGAGCTCATGGCCCAGGATAATTTTTTTTAGGGACGACAATTGGGCGTGGAAACCCTCCGGCGCCACATCCTTACGCAGGAGTTCCTCCAGCGCTCGGCGGTAGACGAGGCGTCCTCTTAAACTATGAAATTTTGGGGCTTTTAAAGGTACTAGATGTTGTGACGAAATACCGTACATAAAATGTCATCGGCATTCGTATTCGTGCCACAGTCCACGGGGTTAAAGCCAACTTTTAAACACTTATGGTGTTTATACCTTGACATATTCCAAAGAAACTGCGGGAGATACCGCAACAGTAACTTTTAACGAAGTCATTCGCTGATGTGCAATTCAATGCAACATCTTCAGAGTGTAAAAATCATTCGCCTTGACGAACCCAGAACCTTCAATATCCGGTCGAGTGCTTAAGCCACTTGATATATATATCTTCGCCACCGTAGTTCTTGAAAAAAACAAAAGGGACTTTATTTATATCCCTTGCGAAAATTCCAGTTATGCCCTACGAGGGAACTTCACGTCCGAGGGTTTAGTCGCCAAGCTTAAGTTCAAAGAGAAAATTATATTAATGCCGTTCAATAAAGATCAAAATATGCCTATTCGTCGTAAACTTCCGGGAGTTGTTATTCAGTTATTTCGATCCATTAGGCAGCACGGATATGGATTATGCCAGGCATTACAATTTATTCACGACTTTTTTAAGAAGCGGAATACGTTAAGTAAGGAAAAAATACGTCCAAGTAAACTGAGAGCAATAAGGGTGCCATTCAAAAAACAGAGAGATAGCTGTGGGGTGCATACGTGTTTTTTCATAAATCAGATAGCGAAAAATATGGGAACTGAACAAAAGTTTGATGCCGACGAGTACCGGAACCAAGTTAAAACAAATATATTACAGTCCCTCCGTAAAGTTAACGAAATATGCCCTTTGTGCGATCGGGGTAAAATCCGTGGAAGTACAACGTGGGTCGCGTGCGATGTGTGTTCCTGATGGTATCAACTTTCTTGCGTAGATAAAACTGCCACCGCTTCCGATTACGAAAATATGGCTTGGTCGTATACACTGTGCATCTAATGGATAACATTAGATATTCAATTACTAGATATGGTAGACAGCTGATTAATTGGCCTTGTGGCTATCCCTTGGTTGTACATCGTTTTAGCTTTGAACGCACATTTTAAGTTGACAGGCGATTATATTTTGTTGAATTTCCTCCAATACAAAGGTTAACCAACAGTATATACGTTAACCTACTATCACAGGCACTGAGGTGCTTTCCGTCTATCTGAAGAAGCGGGGGGCGGAAAGCCTCAGAAGAGATAGCGTAGGAACAATTAAAAATAGGAAAAGGGAGGCGGCAATGATGATATAGGATCTGCGGTCCATTCCGTCTATCTGAAGAAGCGGGGGACGGAATGACCTGGGAAGATTAAATAAGCTTACTTACAACTAGACAATTTCATGCTACTTAAATATTAACGGATTTCATAGGCAAATTCCAAAGAAACTGCGGGAGATGCTGCAACAGTAACTTTTAACGGAGTCATCCGCTAATGTGCATTTCCATGCAACAATTTCAGAGATTAAAAATCATTCGCCATCCCAGTCAAGGCGAATGATTTTTAATCTCTGAAATTGTTGCCATGGATTTCATAAGGGTAAAAAACTAAAAACAAATGTTGAAAAATGTCCTCTAGTTTACCGTAGGTTTCGGGAGATGCTTCCTTTTTAATCAAGGGAAAGGGCGAGCGGTTTCTCATACAGGGTTCGTCCGGAAAATAAGTGTACTGAGCTCAGGAAAACAAATGTATTACACTTTTACATATCTTAAGCTAATATTTCTCAAAATAGGACCCTTGTGAGTCGATACACTTGTTCCAGCGGCGTTCCCATTACTGGAACGCTCCCGCGAAGGCATCATCGGGAACCTCTCGAAGACACGTCGTCACGGCCTCTTTGACGGCGTCCAAAGTCCCGTATCGCGTTCCTTTCAAACTCCTCTTTATCTTCGGGAACAGAAAGAAGTCCGGTGGGGCCAAGTCCGGGCTGTAGGGCGGGTGCGGCAGCGTTGCCACGCCGTGCTTGGCCAAGAAGTCCGACACGACAAGCGCGGTGTGAGACGGCGCATTGTCGTGATGCAGCCGCCAGATGTTTTTGATCGCTGGCCGGACGCGGGCGACTCGTTTTCGAAGCCTGTCGAGCACTTGGACGTAAAATGCAGCATTTACAGTTTGTCGTTCAGGTACAAATTCGTAGTGGACGACTCCCCTTTTGTCAAAAAAGACAATGAGCATCGCCTTGATCCGAGATTTGCTCATGCGAGCTTTCTTTTGACGGGGTGATGATGGGGTGTGCCACTCCGCACTTTGTCTCTTCGACTCTGGGTCGTACTCAAAGATCCACGTCTCGTCACCCGAAACAACGTTCTCTAAAAAATGTGGATCATTTTTGCAGTGCTCCGTAAGTTGTGTCGCGATTTCCAAACGATTGAGACTCTGATCATCACTGAGCACTTTCGGCACCAACTTTGCACAAAATTTTCGCATCTGTAATTGCTCCCTAATAATCTCGTGCACTATTGTTTTTGGCACATTACACTGCTCTGCTATCATCCGAACACTAAGACGACGATCAGAGTTCAGTATATCGCGAACTTTTCGCACATTTTCGTCGGTGAGTGTCGTTGATGGGCGTCCAGGCCGTGGTTCGTCGTCGACCTCTTCTCTGCCCTCCACGAACATCTTGTGCCACCGAAAGATCATGTTTCTGGACATGGCTGACTCCCCGTAAGCCTGGTTAATCATACCGACAGTTTCGGTAGACGATTTCCCAAGCTTTACCGCAAATTTGATGGAATAACGCGTCTCCAAAAACTTCGGCATCGCGTTCCGTGACGTGGGTCGAGCGTGGAGGTTCGCGTTAACAGAGCTCCTCACTACACCACAGCTCAGAGCCGACTGCCTTTTTCAGCGTCGCTTGCCAACATACCCCCCTCCAATCGCAGCCCGTCAGAGCGGTGCTGGGCGCGTCTGGAGCGGCGGGAAAAAATCAGTACACTTATTTTCCGGACGAACCCTGTATGCCTCCCGGGGATCTCTTTTTCGCTCGTTTCTTATCCAAGCACAAAGAGAAACGCATCTAGCGAGTAACCTCTTCGGGTGACGTGGAATAACTTGCAGGTATACTAAAACCGTGATGTATTAATGAATTCTACTAATAATACAAAAAAAAGTTATCCATACATACCTTCTAAAAACTTTTCATCAAATCCCATCTTCGCAGCTCAAGACACCAGAGAAAGAAAATCAAGAGAAGTGAAGAATCAGGGGGAACTGTGAAAATGAGGAATCTGTGGCCGGAAAATGGTGCAAAAATGAAAAAAAACACCTGTAAGTGATAAATTAAGAAACAGATTCCTGGCATGGTGTGTTTTTCATAAAAAAATGGTCACTGAGGAAGACAAAAACGGTCGTATTAGAGAGAATATTGAGTACATAAAAGAACAAACTTGAAAAAAACCTATCTCCATGGGTCAAGTTCAGTGTCGTGTTGTAGTAACTTTTGGTGGGCCCTGGCTACTAAACTAGGCCATGAGCATGGGGTAAGCGAAGACTGCCGAAAGTTTATGTGGTGCCTAGTGTGTATTGTAAAATTTAGAGAAAAAAATGTTCCGGTTTAGGAGATATTGTGAAGTACTTTGTGTTTTTCGTGTGAGATGACGACCATGGTGACGCTATTGGGCCCTGGTTACTAAACTAGGGGATGAGCATGGGGTAAGCGAAAGGCTGCCGAAAGTATATGTGATGTCTAGTTTGTATTGTAAAATTTAGAGAAAAAAATGTTCTAGTTAAGCAGATATTTTTAAATTCTTGGAAAATCAGCTGAGATAACCCATTCACCGTGGGCCAAGTTCAGCGTCGTGTCGTAGTCACTTTTGGTGGGGGTCACTCACCCACATCCATACCCTAATTAATAAATTAGGGTATGGATGCGGGTTAGGCCTAAACTATGCCTACGTCGTGATAGAGTCGGGGGTGCCGGGGGTTTTTCAAGAAAAGTACTTTTCTAGTTGAGCAGATATTGTCGATAACGTTTTCGTTACGACCTCTTATTTTTCGCTTTAAAAGACGACCTACCGCTTGGGCTAACTGCAGTGTAGATGTCTCTCTAGGGCATGGGGTAAGCAAAAGGTTGCTGATAGAGGAAAGAGGGTTTAGTATTTTTTGCCATATTTTAGAAAAAAAATGTTTTAGTTTAGGAGATATTGTTAAGTATCTTCTTATTTTTTGTGTGAAAGGGCGACTCTGGTGACTGCACTGGACCCTGGATGCTAAATTAGGGTATGGATGCGGGTTTTATGCCTACGTCGTGATAGAGTAGGGGGTGCCGAGTGTTTTTCAAGAAAAGTACTTTTCTAGTTGAGCAGATATTGTCGATAACGTTTTCGTTACGACCTCTTATTTTTCGCTTTAAAAGACGACCTACCGCTTGGGCTAACTGCAGTGTAGATGTCTCTCTAGGGCCGTATATCATATACGACATAACTCATCCCGGTCTTACAATTTCAAGTGATTACAGGGAGTATAATATGTCCGTCGTAGTGAGATTACTCAATGGTTTAGGGGATTTACTTAGTTACTTCGTGCAAAATTATTAACGTTGGTATGACTGAAAAATCCAGAGCTCCAACGGCCGGTAGACAGTCGTGGGTTAGCTCTTCGTGGGCCAAGTTCAGTTAACTGTATTTCCATAATGTAGGACTAGATTGACTTTGCATTTTCCTCTAGCTATTCGCTTGGTATTTTAGTTTTAAAAGAGTGTAGTTTAGAAAAGCCTTACGCATTATACTTCTCGTTTAACAACGACATTCTTTTTAAATTCTGACTGTTGTCTTCCTTGCCTTCCGTAGTCCGATCTGACTTCCCCGTTGTACCTTATAGGCTCCTTACTTTCTCATTTAAGTTTGAATGGGATGTAGGTCTTCATTCCTTCGTGTAAAATATTTAAGAAATGTTTCCAACTGTTCTCTGTATCGGTTGTTAGTTTTTTTTTCTTGTATTCTGGCCATTCTTTTCTTTTTAAATTTTCTCGTAGTCGGTTAAAATTTTCCTTGTTGTTTAGGTATATTTTACGCTCTTCTTTGTTTATTTTCACGAACTTTGTTTTTAACTCTAAAAAAATAGCCTGATGGTCACTGATTCCGTCCATTATTTCAATGTTAGTAATGATTTCGGGCATAGAAGTCGCAAAGATATCTAGTATGCTTTGGCCCCGTGTTGGTGATTTGTTCTGAAGAGTGTTTTGCGAATATGTGGAGTTCCTGGCATGAATCTCTTTTTTTGGCAGATTTTCCTACGCAGTACGTGTCCCAGTCAATTGACGGTAGATTTTTATGAGTACACGAATAGGCTTCTGACGCTGCAGTTCTTTATGTTTCACCAAACGCTTTCTATGTCATTTATGTCGAATTCGTATCGTTGGCTACTAATACAAGGTCTTTGAAATAACAAGAGGTCAGGTTTTGCTGTGAGCAACTCGGCTCTGCGCTCTAAGAAATTGGCGTCATGATTTCTTCCCTCCACTTAAAACAGGCAATACTCAAACCCAGAGGGCCAGGGTTCTCGCATTGGGAAAATAGGGCACACTAGGGACCGTAAAACGAGGGAACATTTGGAGGCACGAGAACATAAGCAAAAAACACCAGAAAAAACAATGAGACTGTGTTTTCACAGTCACCACATGGATATAATCACAGTGGAACCCATTTCATGCTGGCAAAGTAAAATTACGCCAATAAGGAAATTCTACTGCGCCCCAGTTTTCCTTAAATCACGTGAGTATAATGCCAAAACTCGGCCGTTTAATGCTCACACCATGTCCATCCCTACCCTAAGAAGGAACGATTTTCGTCCGGCCTTGTTCAATGTGAAGTGTCCATTAAGTCACTTCCACGAATAGTAGCTGGAAGAGTCTCGAGGGTCGTGCTTTTGTTTTTCCAGACAACGTCTATGAA
This sequence comes from Hetaerina americana, assembly GCF_022747635.1. Taxonomy (NCBI): domain Eukaryota; kingdom Metazoa; phylum Arthropoda; class Insecta; order Odonata; family Calopterygidae; genus Hetaerina; species Hetaerina americana. The sequence continues at coordinate 117,460,210 of NW_027286069.1, forward strand.
GGGGATTCAAGGGGATCGAGATGGTGCGGTGGCTATCGTACTGGCATCCCACCCAGAGGGCCAGGGTTCAAATCCCGGCGGCGTTGAATATTCTGACTACATCTTTGTGCACTCGTTATCGTCAAAGGGTGGATGAACGATTCCAATAACCATGTTGAAATGTTTTTCTTACTGAAACTTGAACCTCTGATAGAAATACGAACTTCGGTGATTATGATTTGCACTCGGATTTGCACCCATGCACTCGGAATTAGAGAAACTAAATATGTAGATGGGCCATTAAAAGAATGCTTTGGCAACGCTCTAAGATGGTGAAAATCGTCAACAGGGAGCGACAATACGCGAAGGGGCGAGCCCTGAATTGATTCCCAAAATGTACACTCACTTTATCATCAGACGCACGCGATACAATTCGGCAAACAATCCAACTTCATGTGGATCCCATATACTTGCAGCAGCATATGAGGACTAACTAGCGAAATATAACATTCCTCTTTGACATTTGCTCTAATTAATCCTAATTTTTAGCTGGCTTGTCCACATATATCCCATATGTGTGTCAACCTTGAGAGATTGTGAGTTAGGGTAACACCTAAGTATTTAATTGAGTCTACACATTCCATATCGGTGTTCCCGATGCAGTAGGCATCCGGGAAGGAATTGATCTTTTTCCTAAAAATTAATCACTACGCACTTTTTAAAATTTAATTTTAATTGCCAATTGTCGCACCAGCCTTATATAGCATTTAGGTCACTTGATTAATCTTCAATGTCCTTGGGATCACGGATATCAGTGTAAACCACTGCATTGTCGGCAAATAAACGTATCTTACTAGTTACTACGGAGTCATATCGTTAACGTAGAGTAAGAATATAAGAGGTCCGATAACTCTTCCCTGGGGAACACCTGAAGTAACTTCTATTGCATTAGAGCTTACTCCATCTATCACTACTCTTTGTACCCGACCATTCAGAAAATCATTAATCTGACCCAGGATATTTTTATCAATGCCGTATGCTTCTAGCTTTGCGAGCAGTTTACTATAAGGTACTTTGTCAAAGACTTCCTTAAAATCTAGAAAACTCACGTGTACTGCAACATCCCTCCCTCCCGAGGTCAGAATATCATGAACAAAAAGCTGTTTCCGAAGCTAGATCCTGAAATATATAGTATGAGCGGGTATTTGATTCGGCCTGGAGGATTTATTAGATCTAATCTTTTTCAGTAAACCGTCTATTCCATTATATGAAATTTCAATTCACCGGGCATCGGTTCACCAGCACAATTTGGTAAGCTATCAGAGACATGGGCGGAGGAGCGTTAGATATCGTCTTGAGTGAGCCTCTGTGGCATGAAGTTTGAAGCAGTGTTTTATTAAGTGTACTAGTGTCGTTTGTATTAAGAGTAATTAAAAGACAGATTCAAGATTAAATATATTAAAAAAACAACCATAAACAGAGTAATCAACCCAAAGGTCGGTTCGGCTCACCCAGTACTAAGCCCTATACGGCGTGTGAAACTCACGCATCAGGGTAGGGGGGCCAGTTCCTTACCCTGAGCCAGTTATGGTTTCCCAGGAAGATCTGGAACCTGAAAAATCCCATAGCTTGGGTGGAGCTGCAGGTGGAGTGCCTTGCCTGGGAATTGAACCCAGGCCCCTCTGGTCAACAGTCCAACGCTCTACCCACTGGACTACCGCGACTCACACACACAAACACCTACACACACACACACACACACACACATATATATATATATATATACAGGGGGGCACCCAAAAGTGGTAGGACTGATTTTCTCTGGCTCGAACGGAGCGGTGGAGGGGGGTCTGCCTGGCAGAAGGAGGTGGAGGGGGCTCTTTGCAACAGACCGACACCAACCACAGTCGCCTGCGGGCTGTCGTTGAGTGAGGACACCGTTTTTAGTGAAGCAAGTTTTTTGTCCGCGTCGGAAAACAAAATGAATCTGAATTTAGAGCAACGTTATTCCGTGAAGTTTTGTGCGAAACTCGGGAAGACGGTAACTGAGACCCTCGATATGATCAAGTATGCTTATGGGGACACTGTCTTAAGCCGTTCCACAGTATTTGAGTGGAATAAGTTGTTTAAAGAGGGCGTTGAGGACGACCATCGCTCCGGACGGTCATCGACGGCAAGAACCGACACGAATGTGGACAGTGAGGACACTGCTGAACACAGACCGACGATTAACTAGTGAAGAAATTGCAGACCAGTTGGGTCTGTCTGTATCCAACGTCCAATGCATTATTTCACAGGATTTGGCCATGCGCAAGGTGTGCGCCAAGATGGTGCTGAAAATTCTGAGTGTCGACCAACAGGCAACGCGTGTGCGCATTTCCGAAGAGGTGTTAGCCAATTTGCACCGAGATGAAAATTGTTTGGACAATGTGATAACTGGAGATGAAACATGGGTTTTTCAATATGACCCCGAAACGAAAAGACAATCCGCGGAATGGCACACTTCCGCGTCCCCACGTCCAAAAAAGGCTCGTATGAGCAAATCAAAACGATGTTGGTTGTGTTTTTCGACCGTCATGGAGTGGTTCACAAGGAGTTTGTCCCACCAGGGGCGACTGTGAATGCGAACTTTTACGTGCAGGTGCTTACCCGCCTCCGTGAAAACGCGTGAAAAGAGTCCGACCGGCCATCGCAAACTGCTGATTGCTTCATCATGACAACGCGCCGTGCCATGGCGCGCGCCGTGCCATGGTCAAATACGGCGTTGCCACGTTGCCGCACCCGCCCTATTCTCCCGATCTGGCACCACCGGACTTCTTCTTCTTCTCCCTGATGAAAAGACAGCTCAAGGGACGACGTTTTGACTCGATAAAGGCCGTTCAAGAGGCTTCGACGAGGGTCATCAACGGCATCCCCAAAGAAAATTTCCAGCGGGCGTACGGGGAATGGGAGCAACGTTATACAAAGTGTATAGGAGCTCAAGGAGCATACTTTGAAGATTATTAAGTCGATGTCATATTGTCAATAAAATTCTTGTAAAAAAATCAGTCCTACCACTTTTGGGCGCGACCCTGTAATAATAATAATATATATATATATATATATATATATATATATATATATATATATATATATATATATATATATATATATATATATATATATATAATTATTATTATTATAAGGTAATCTACTGGTTGAGGTAGGTCTTTTGATGGACACCACTACTAAATAAATATTTTGTGATTCCTAAAAAAATACAAATCCATTATCTTACTCTACATCAGGTCCCCCTTCATCTCTGCGTACTTTCTTCCTCCCTTCATCCTGTCCAACAGCCCTGTCCTGTTCCTTCCCTATCCTCGTTTGCCTAACATTCTCCCCTCTTTCACAGTCTTCAACATCCCTCTGCCGGTCAATACCCCCTTCATCCACTTTTCCTGCCTCCATAGGATTTCTCCCAACAAACCCCTCTCTTCACCCACCATACCAAATACTTCCTCATTTGTTTTCTTCTCAGTCCATTTCACCTTTTCCATTCTTCTCCACACCCACATTTCAAAAGCCTCCAGTCTACGTCTATCCTCTTGCTTCGATGACCCAGTTTCCGCGCCGTACATAGCTACGCTCCACATCAAAATTTTTACGAGTCTTTTCTTGATATCCTTACTCAACGTCCCTGTCATCAACTCCCTCCTCCTTATCAAAGCCTCTTTGCCTAGCGCAATTCTTCTCCTTACTACTTTGACCGTGTTGGTCAAAAACACTATCGAGATATGTAAACTGTTCTACCTGCTCTAGTTTTTGCCCTCCTATTTTAACATTTAGCTTAGTTTTTTTCTTTCTAGAAAATCGCATAACCTTTGTTTTATTAATATTGATTCTCATTCCATACCTGTCGCACTGAATTTCCAATTCACTCAGCAATGCTTGCAACCCCTTGGCTGTCTGACAAACTAAAGCTTGGTCATCAGCGAACCTAACTGATTTCATGAATTACCCACCCACTTTCATTCATGCCTCCTTAATCATTTCCTCTACATACAGGTTGAAAAGCAACAGTGATAATGGGCAACCCTGCCTTACACCTCTTCCTATCTCTGCCCATCTTTCCCAGTTCCCCGCTCGCACCTGAGCAGTCTGAGGCATGTACAGGTTGCGGATTAGCTTCCTATCCCTCCTATATTTTCCTATTTTCTGCAATATACTCATTAGTTTTCCCAATTCACTCTATCAAACGCCCTTTTGAAATCTAAGAAACAGGCAAATACCTCCTGGTTGTGTTCTATATTCCTCTCGATTAATAATCTCATTATTGCAATGGCATCATGCGTAACTCTCCCCTTCCTAAACCCAAACTGAACATCCCCTAAGTAATCATTGCCCTATTCTCTATCCTTTTGTTTATCATTCTGAGAACAACTTTAGCTGCATGGGATATCAAACTTATTGTCCTGTAGTCCTTACATGATGTAGCCTTTACCTTTTTTGGAATAGGAACTAAAACTGATCTCATATATATATATATATATATATATATATATATATATATATATATATATAACATATACATATATATATATATATAATGTATATATATATATACATATACATATATATATACATATATATATATGTATATATATATGTATATATATGTATACATATACATATATATATACATATATATATATATACATATATATATACATATATACATATATATATATATACATATATATATACATATATATATATACATATATATACATATATATATATATATATATACATATATATACATATATATATACATATATATATATACATATATATATATATATATTTATGTATATATATGTATAACCATAAACACAATAATCAACCCGAAGTTCGGTTTGGTATGTGATGGTAGTTCACTCAGTACTAAGCCCGACAGCATGTGAAATTCACACATCAGGGTAGTTCCTTTCCCTGAGCCAGTTATGGTTTCCCAGGAAGATCTGGAACGTGAAAAACCCCATAGCTTGGGTGGAGCTGCAGGTGATGGCCTTGCCCAGGAATCGAACCCGGGCCCCTCTGGTCAGCAGTCCAACGCTCTACCCCCTGGACTGCTGCGACCCACAATTAAATACATATATATATATATATATATATATATATATATATATATGTATCTATATACAATATATCTATCTATTATGCATAGATAGATATATTGTATTTGTCAAAGAAGAGCGACACTATTTTTTCTGGACACAACAATAAAATTCAAATTCCACAGAATTTATATTCTGTGTGATACGACATGCAACATCCTTGTGATTTATTTGTTCTTTTTCCATTTTTAATTTTATACTCTTCTTTGCTTAAATTCCGGTTTGTTCCATAACTGTGCAAAAGAAACCATGAAAGTGAATTCAGGTGGAAATTCAATGGAAAAATGAGTTCCTATTTATGCTAAGTTAATCATGAAAACCGTTCGTGAAAGTACTCTTTCACATATAAGAAAATTATGAAGCTTGACTTTGAGTCTGAGAAATGACAAGAATATTGAATATACGAGGGGATTCGATTGTGAAAAATATCAAATGCCATCCATTGTACTAGCATGAGGAATGTCCTGAGAGGGATGAGCCTCCTTTACTGGATGGAACCTCCTTTACTTTCTCACCATGCCCAAGCAGAGTTAAGCGCAATGGGCCAGAATGCCTTAAATCTTTTGCTGAGGGTCAGACAATCATGAATACCTTAGTCTTCGGTCCATGGGTGCCATTGTCAAGTCCAAGGGTCTCAAAAACAGCAGCCGAAATTCAGTTGTTTTGTTATCTCTACCTCACCCATGGACATGGGTGTGGTATCTTCTCCCCTATATATCCAGCGACGTAAATTACAGTAAATCAGTTTAATGCATATGGATAAGTTTTATCCATATACATTTAACTGCTAAATATTCTTAAATGACAGAATTTCAGCATGGGCAATGGCTTCAATTATTTGTACCATCAGTAATACGATGCTGATGAGCTCCTAGTTCTTCCGAACTCTTGTAATATCTTTTTTTTTAAACTGGCTCAACCTTAAAGAGTATTTTAACAAGTCCAGCAAGTTTCCAGAATTAAAGCATACATTGATTATAATGAAAAGAGAATGGGACATGTGAGTGAATAACAGATTTAATCACACTGTATGAGAGGCCATAGTTGTCTCACTTGTAGAATTTTTAGATTTTTTTAGTACATTGATTATGTTCCTTGTTGCGACCCAGCACCATTGAAATCAAGGACACAGAGAAGAAACAGAAACTTTGGAGTAGCCATAGGTCATTACATCTTGAACTTGTAAAATGTAATGTTTATTAATCAATGAAGTAGCTGCTAGAAATTTCTGGATGAATAGAGACAGGGGTGTAGTTTTTAGCTGCCCCTGTTGATTACAATCGAGGCAAACTTACGTTTCTTGGAGGAACTGTTTTTGAAGTCATTGTGAGCATCATCTTTTGCATTCAGTACTGCTGCTCTCCGAGTGATTGTTTGAATTCAAAACTAACTTCTAATGCCACTTCCCTAATTTTTTCCATCTCGGGAATGGATCAGTGACCATGAAAGTTATTATAATTATGAAGTTCAGAGGAAATAACTGATATTATCTTATATTTTAACATTGTAAAGTAACAAAATGAAGAAAATAAAAAAATAAAAGGCAACAATTTTATTTAAGTATACTGGAGAATTTGGAAAAATGCCCTCAAGTTGATAAACTAGTCAAATCCACTCCACCAAGTAACATTTAAAATGCACAAGGACAGGAGAGCCAATTGGTTAGATGGACTCGTTGCTGATATCCATTTTTGGTCTGAAGCTGATAAAGAATGGCCATATCACCTCAAACTAAGTGGTCAGAGAGGCACGTTTTTCGCCAGAACTGTATAATGTATTTTTTTTTAATGACTGGTTGATAATCAGCTCACAATATGACCTTCCCCCTCAGAAAAACACTGAGCAATGCACTTTATTCCTTAGCAGCATTGTGAAAAATTGAATCTTTCCCAAAGGAATATAAATAGCACTCATGGCCTGAGCTGCATAAGACCCAGGACATCACTGCCCAACCTTATTCCAATGGACCGAATTCACAATGAAATGTCCATTCCAATACCATAAATATAAAAATTATCCCTGGACCTGAATATGTTACCCTTACGTGGGATATTTTACAACAAACATACAGCATAAGAAACCATAGAAGAGCCACATATTTGATCACTTATTTGCCGTGACTATAACCATTGGTGGCAGAATGCATGTATTAGTCTCCTCATATTAGTGTACTCCACCTAGCTGCCCTTACAAAGGTCACCACATAAAAATGTTTCCTCTGTGACCAATTATCCATTAGGGTTTGCAGATTGACTGACATTAAGAGGTCCTCTTGTCAATAGCTATATTTTTTTCATTATTAGAGATGACTACTAGTGCACAGCACACAAACGCAATCAATTACCAAACAGGCTTGGCCAACAATGGGATCCTCTGGGTGGTTTTCTTAACCTTAGGGCTCACTGAGTAGTCTTTTGTAGAGATATAATTCAGAAATGTTTTTTGATTTCCACTCACAATCGGTACTCATTACAAATGCACTTACACCTACATGGGAAAATTCACTGAAAGGCACACCTTAAGTTCTTTTGGCATTCCTGTAAAATGCAAAAAGTCCAGTCCAATTGCATACATACACTCTCTCTTGTTTTATCAAGTCGCTGCAGTAAGTTGAAATTTATATGTACTTCTATGAATTGCTTTTAACAAAAGAGAATTGGTTAATAAACAAATGTAATAATTTCATAAAAGTATATTTCAGGATTGAAAATTCTGAGATATAATGTATACAAATATGAAATGGAGATGGACAAAATCATTTTATATTTGTTAGCTGAAAAAGGACACCATTCAAACAAGAGAAAATAAGTGTATCTCTTTTTTAGTTCCACATTCAACTGCTTGAATATATCAATACAACAATTTTAACAATATTTACACAAGTTTACAAATAAAGGTATGGGGATGTGAGACTTCGTGACAAAAATAAAGTGTATTATGGATATTAGATCTATGACACCACGTATTATTCAAGAAATAAATTCAAAGGTGGAGTCAACATTAAATTGTACATCACAATGACAGGAGGATATTGATGGCCTGCAAAGAGACAGACAGATAGTGAAGTTTTGTTGATGGTGAAGCCTCTTCTTGATTTTTCATCGTGGCCTGTGCACGGGATGCCTCAAAACTAATGCACTTTCAGCAGATATTATCGGAAGTTCATTTTCACAATGGTAGTTGATAAGGTGGCTCACACTTTCAAACATTCTGTCCTTAGTTCTCACCTGAAACCAGAATAACATTCATGAATGTCACCAGTGAACATTATTACTACATCCAATTACAAAATGAAATTACAAAAGTTAATGTGAGAAGAATTCTAAAATGAAAAACTTTGCGCAAAACACTGATCTGGTCTCAGGATGTCAGAGGGGAATGAATTGGGACAGTAAATCATAATCATGTGCATATTTGTTAGCTGAAAAAGGACACCATTCAAACAAGAGAAAATATATAAGAGAAAAAGCTTATAAAATCTGTCCGCCCTATTCTGATGCTACTCCCTAACCCTTATTTTACAATTAGCCATACACCTATTTGTACTAAATATTATTCATAAACATCAATAATAATAAATTAATCTGTATTCCTCAAAGAGGAGCACTTGCTACTTAAGATGTCCTCAAAAGAAAAACATACAAATGCATACATTTATTACCATGTTGAACAGATACAATAGCATTATAATTTAATCCATGAGAAGTCCAGTACAAAATATTCACTCAAAGAATACAAGGAGTTTGAAATCAACCAATCCTCAATTACAGTTTTGAACCTATTATATCTAGTCAGTCCTGCGGGGAAGTCTGCTATAGAATTTTTAAGGCAAGGTTATCAACCTGGTTGAAGGTTTTGGACAATCTGCATTTGAAAATGTCTAACATATTTCTTGACCTTGAATTACAGCTGTGTATATTGCCTCTTAACATAAAGTTATTCACATCATCATTTACATGAATTAAGCACTGGTAAATGCATATGTCCTTCATCACTCTTAGCCTGACAAATACTGGACAAAAGTGACCATGATGGCAAGAGCTAGTTATAATCCTAACTGCTTTCTTTTATAACACAAGCAGAGCTTTTGTGTCACTTGCATTAAGCCTTAAGCCATAATTAGGTGACTTTGGAAAAATGCAAATCAGGCAAGCCTCTAATGTTTCTCACAAACACGGCATTTGAGTTTCCTGATTGGGAAGAGATACTTGCAAAGTTTTTTGGAGGCTGAAGTTAATTTATTAGAGACACCATATACATACATCTCTACTTTTCGATCTCTTATATTTGGCCACCACTTCCAATATTTCAGATGGAGTGACCCACTTCCAGCAAAAGGTTTCAGTAGGAGCAGGAGATCTATTGAGGCAATCTTTAATATCCAGGTACGAATTAGGAATTTTACAAAAAATAGTCTCTAAGGAACTTGTGTAGAAGTTATCAAATTCAGTGGGATGTATTGCCGTATCTTTTGTCACATTAGTTGAGGGACCGTTTTCTTTACGACTGACCTGGCAGTTTTACATTTATTTGGGGAGCTGTCAATAATTTCTGTACGGTAATTGCATCTAGCCAATGATAGCTTCTTATGGTATCCCTTTTTGAGCTCATTGCACATTTTAAGGTCAGCATCAGTTGAATTTCTTTTAACATCATAGCAGTTCCGCAGCCGATTTTCTCTTCACTGTACAACTTCAGGTTTAAACCAGTTGCTCTGTTTATTTATTGGATCAAGCTAAATTAATTTTAGCGCGAATGCTTGATGGAATATTGAAATGAATGTTTCAAAGAACAAGGTAAAACTCTTGAAGGCCATTATCTGAAGTGAGCTAGGACACCCAAATCTATTTTGGCAAGAAGATGTTTTTGAAATTTGCTTATACAGCTTGGAGTATTTAGTCATGTAATTGTAGTTTTTAAAGAATTCACAACTGAAGTAACATTCTGCAAGGAAGGTCTGACTGAACTCCATCCTCAAAGATGGAAGTAACATTGCTATCATTCAAGAGAGCACTGCAACGAGAACTGTCCTCATCACACACTCAAATATTGGGTGCAGACACTCTGAGGGGAAAGAACCTCCCGACAACCACCTCATTGGGCCAGGTGAGACAATTAAACACTTTTTCATGTAGATGTGTAGGACCTGTAAGCTTAAAGAACAGAAGGTCTTCCCTTAGCATAATTTCGGATAGTGAAAGTTACTATTGGGGAATTTCTTGCAAAGGAGGTTAACTTTTTTGTCAGGAGTGGTTTCAGGATTATCCCACCCAACATACAGGAGTAGAATATGCAGGACACCTGAGAAGGTTGATTCCTCTTCTGTGAAAGAATTATTCCCGACCACAACGTTCAGCTTTTTCCATTTGTTTCTCTTGTGCCGGACCGCCTCAAAATCATCATTGGCCATGGAAATATCGCCATTATTCATATAGCCAGATTAATGGATTACTTTCTCTTGCGAGGACTTAATAGGTGCTCCCAGGATCAGTCTTACTTCTGTTTATTTTATACGCAGCAGGGTTTGCAAATTCTCGTTGACTTTGGGCATTTAGAGTTTAAGTAGCACTTTTTGTCTTAAGGCCTTAAGTACATTCACAAATGAGTCACTTTTTTCTTCGCTGATCATCCACTAAGTTGCATTTGAGAATTCTCAACTCTAATTTTAGAGCCTAATAATAAGCCTCCATTTTGACGAATTGAAACTTTCAATGTCGACATAGAAACGCTTCGAGTGCATGTAACTACAGTCACTCAACAATGCCGTTTAAACCGGTTTCCATTTATGATGGAAAAGTCACTATGGATTTTGCAAGAAACTCTCTTGTCTGCACACATGACTCAATAATAACTATAGTCTTTATTGGCTTCTAAAGTCTAAACTTTGGCACAAAGCAGAGTCATAGTTTACAACGAAGAGTTTAATACAAATCTGGTTACACAAAATAATCTTTAACTCCTAGAAACTTTTTTCCCGGAGGAAGGTTCTCAGTTTTTTTATTAGATTTTGGCCGTAAGAGAAGATTTCACAAATGCTGGGAGTTTATCATAAACTCTTGTGGCTGAATTTAATACACCTTGTTAATAGGGTATCAGTATGTAATCCTATCTAGGTGCATCACCTTTCTGACGGGTGCCACTGTCAAATCAATGCCCATCAGTCACAAAATGGATCTAATGGTATTCCTCATACATCTGTCTCTATCTCTTTCGATTTCTGAAGAATGCTCAATATCAAAAGAGAAAGACCTATTGAAGAAACTGGAAATCAATTAGTATATTTTATTTGGCAACAAACGGCTTAAAATGGTGTGCTTTGAAGGGAGTTGGATGAACCCAAAGTGGGAGAGTGAACGCAAGATGTGAGGTACAGTTAGGAGCTGAAGTGCCTTACCACTCCCTCAGGGTCCACGAGCAGGAGGTGCTTCTTGACACCGGACTGCATCCCTGTGAGGACATACTGCCCCGGAGAACCCTGGGACTCTCGCACAAGGAAGTCTCCATCCTGGAACACACACAGAGTAAAAAATTTGTTTAATAAACAACCAGCAGAGGAGGAGAACCATCGAAACAAGGCCAAGGGTACTCTTTTCAGCAAAATCCATTGCAACAAGTCCTTTCTCCATTGGAGATACATGTTGAAGTATGCAATGAGGAACTGAAATGACACAAATGGGAACCAGATTTCCATCATCTCTATAATTCATATTATAATTCATTAAACTCAATTATCCGCACTCAAATTATCCGAGTTTCTTCAAAGAGAAGAGAAAATGAAAATCATAGAGCTTACAGAAAAGGAAAAATTGTTATGTATACATAATCCACTACCGTGCAGTCAATCTTACACATTACAATGAAGAGACTCACCAATGATGCTGAAGCACCAATGTGCTTTATGTAGCGCTTGGTGATCTTTTTGGAAAAATTTCCTTTGCCCCTTGCACTATAATGCAGCACTTGCCAATGGCGCATAGTGTATGCCTAAACAGCAAAGACAACAGTATATCCTAACCATGCACTGCATGGTTAGGATATACTGTCGGCAGTGCATATTCGTACACTGCAATACAAATACAAGTGGTTGCGAATGACACACTTCCTTTCTAGCAAAAATTCCATTCCTGACACCTGAAGAGAATAATACCAACCATGTGTATTGATAGCACATTGACAAGTCAATCACAATCCCCTTCTTTTCTCATCTATTCCGCAAGCCCACCACCTACCCTGCCCAAGTTTCTATGCATCTCCTCCATCACACAAGGACTCACGACTGGAAGAAGACAAAAGTTTGAACTGAAGGCAGACATCATCTATGTTTAGTGTTTCAGCACCCACACCACCTCATTAGCTGGTGACTATTTGACCTGCACTGACTTGTTCTTGAATATTACCTTCACTTTGTGCAAAACCTTTTTTTTTAATTTTGCTGATCCTATTTTGCCATGAACTGGCATTACATCTAAAGCCACTTTCATTGCTGACTGCCCCAGAGTTAACTCTCATTTGCTCTTGACATGCATGCTTTCTGATTTTTCCCTTCATATCGACACGGAACCCACTACAAATTAGCAGTTATCGCAGGTTTCCACTTCAGAGAAAACGAATGCCCATACTAAGTAAGAAATGGTAAACCTTCAATTGTTTCTGGCTCAACCTTGTGGAAATTCATTTTAATGAAATTAAGAATACAAAGTAACTTTCCACTGTCCTTTATTAGCGTACAACCGGTTTCAACGCTCAGCATCTGATGATGCTTGAGCGTTGAAACCGGTTGTACGCTAATAAAGGACAGTGGAAAGTTACTTTGTATTCTTAATTTCATTTAAATGGTAAACCTCCCCAAGGATTGACTCCTGGCACAGACAAGAAAGTTCAATGCCAAAGGGATGATTCCATCACATATTTCAAAGATGATATTGATACAATTTTTCAGGTAATAAAATTGATATTATATGAATACTGATTTTATTGCTCAATGGCCTGCCTGCAATGCACAAACTTTTGAAATTGAACCATAATTTCAAATAATGCACGAGTTGATAGAAAAATCAAGAATTAAATTAATTGATTATTTCAAATTTGGGATAATTTTTTCCCAAGCCAATCGGACGCCCATGTCTCTAGCATAGCTTTAATCCAGAATACCTTGAGGAGTATGGTTTCAGCTTCCTTCCGACTGATTGGCCCATGGAACCATGCCTCGCTGTGGAGTTGGGCCTTCTGACTGGCGGGATTCAGCGGCACACCACTTCTGGAACCAGGTTCTCTTCCTTGCGTTGCCAGTGTCAGAGATGTACTGAATGGTTCTGTTGGAAGCAAGTAAACGGCTTAGTCTCTTTCATACACAATAATCTAATTGGAAGAACCCAACAGGATTGAAATTTGATCACCATTGAAAATTAGAGTTAACTTTTTATGCACTGAAGAAAATGGTTCTATATGTTGTCATGCCAATAACAAAAGAGAATACTGTCAAGAAAATGATGTACTCAGTTCATAAATGTTCAGGGACGATTAATTCCTTTTCTTTTCCCTCGCATTAGAATTTTTATAACAAAGTTAGCAGGTTTTTTGCTCACTTTCAACCATCAGATCCATCTCACAAATCTCTGCACCTTGCTATTTTTGTCAAAACAGCGATCCTCACTACTCATATGGAAGTGAGGAACACTCTGAGTGGCAGAGAGAAAAATTACTCCCAGGTGAGGACAATCCCATGATTTGCATGAAAAATCATTTTAAAATACAAAAGTTCTGACTTTTGAGATAGAAAACGTACACACACTGCCTCATACCATTTTCTCTTTTATCTGACAGACAAATGAGCAAACCATCAATATGGCATGACCAAACCGGCAATATCACAGCAAAATGTATTGAGAAGAACAGTTTATTAATTAAACAAGGGACAAGGGTACCAAGAATGAAAGTCAATATGACATAACATTCGGCAAAAACTGCAATGGGAACCTCCAAATCCAGGAAGATAACCATTATCTTAGGAAGGGTGAACTTGTAGTGTGAATATGAATATTGAGCAAGTGGTTACACCAGGAGATATGTCATCACAAGTGCAAGTGCTGGATGCTGTCATGATGAAATCCTTTCAAGATTACATGAAGCCATTTTATTCAGGATGACTCTCGGCAGGAGAATTGCTATTAAATCCGATTGAGAAAATCAAGCTTTCAGAGTTATGAGTTCAAGAGTTAATCAAAGCTTTTTACTGTAAATGGATCATTTCAGTATAGAAGAAATATATCCCAATACTTTATCTATGGAAAGAAAAACTGGATGGTACTGATAATAACTAGTCAAACAAGATGGTAAGAATTGAAGAATACAAATTGAAAAAATTTAGCTATACTCTTAATGGTACAATAGAATACACATGTCACAGCAATTTTATAAATTAAATACCTTTTGGGGGTTGAGAGGAGGAGGAAAACTGTTCCTTTTGGGTACACATGGTTAGCCATGAGCTTTAGGACACATATTACAGCAACTTTATTGTATTTAAACCCAGTGAAAGCAGAAACCCACCACACGTACAAGGTTTGTACAAACAGTAATGTGCTCCACCATACAAGTCCAGTGGTGGGAGGTCTGACCGGTATTGCGGGTCAAGCACCTTTGGGTGTTCGTGGGTGTTCGTTCAGGTTGGACTGAGTTTTAAGTGGACCTCTATTGAGTGACAAGGTGCAAGTTCAAAATGCAGTGAATTATCAATCAACAGAACGACATCAAATTTAGTGCTGGACTTGGGAAATCGAGCTTGGAGACATTGAGCATGATTTGCCAAATGTTGTAGGATAAAAGAATGGGTGTACTACATACTGTAGTTTTTAAGTGGCATAAGCTCTTCAAAGGATCCCTACTCTGGATGGCTGTCAACTTCTAGAACCGACAACAAAGTGCAACGTCTGCGTGAAGTGCTCAATTCAGAACACCGGTCAAGTGTGCACGTAATCGTAGATCGTATTGGCATTGATAAGATAACAGTGCTACTAACATTATCACTGAAAAAGTGGCAATGCAAGAGATCTGCACTGCACTGCAGCATGACTGGGCACTGGGCACCTAGCCAAACCTACTCCAAGGTGACCAAAACTACCTGATGAGAAAGAGCATCACAATGAATCCCCAACCTCCTCACAGTCCCAACTTGGCACCAGCGGACTATTTCCTATTCCCAAAAATGAAATCCTCCATCAAAGGACACCACCATGGAACCCTCAGTGCCATCAAAGAAGGTTACATGCATATCCTTATGGACCTCCTCGAACCTGCTTACCAGGGAGCCTTTGAGTCACGGAAAATCCACTGGCAAGTGTGTCTACACTCTAGGGATATACTTTGAAGAACTTGGAGGCATTGTAGCCATATCTGAAATAGATCTAATTTTCCTAAACTTTTCCTCATACTTATGTTATCTCTTTCACACTTCTAGAACCTTCCTATCAATTTGAAGACCCATTATCTTTATCTGTCCAACCCATAGAGTACCTTAATTTGTACCCTGATTCCCTTAGATAATTGCTTCCTCTCTATTCCCGCCTCTTAATTTGCCACATCATCCAAGGTATGCATTTCCTCACTCACGATTCCATTTAATTTTCCCTTCCATCACAAATCTATTACAAATACATTACCTATGTCACAAGATATGTACACCTTCTTTTACACGGGGTATTCCATAGTAAAGGAAGGAATACCTCTCATTTAAAGCTTCATTTAAGAACTATCCACTATTGATTTTCCTCTATCACATTTTGTGAAAAATTATAATACTCTTCAGTATATATTCCAAATTATCCAAGTTTTTTTTATCAATACATGAATGCCTAGCCCAATATGCCTAGCTTTCTCATAGTGATCACTAGTTTTCAAGCCTAATTTATTTTACTGCAGCAGAAGTCTTTATAATACAAGCACCTTTGTATTGGCTGTTCTGCATTGGACATGGATACTGTTAATCATCATTTTTAATTTTGTTGACGCATTGAGGATTTAAGAGGAGTTCAGTATAATGTCTGTATATCATTTATGATTCTCTGTGATTATAATAATATTATTGTCAAATGGAACATGACAAATTGTTTTACCTTGATATATATATTTTTAAGAGTTTTTCACTGCTTCTTCGACCAGCAAGTACAAGGTCCAAGCAAGTGGAAGGTTCTTCGAAACCTTCTTAACTCACATTTACTGATTTTTATTTAATCTGCAGTGTTAATCTTCCATTTTCTGTGGAGTATGTGAATGCTTCTTAATTTTTTCAATACATACAATAGAGGCTTATCAAGATACCTAACTAAATAAGGTCCCACGTGACTTAACCAAATGTCATTTTTCACTTAAGAATGCACTGTTGCTTTTTCACACTGTCCATCAATAATTTTACAATAAATTTTACTTTTGCACAAATTGTTCTGCTTTAACCCAGATTTTTCATACCTATATCCATTTGATATTAAATCGGGCTTGATACATAACAAAATTAGCAATTCATGTGGAAATGCTACAGCATAAAATCTGGGAAAAAATATTCACAGAATGTCACGTCACTAACAAAGAAAGTGGAAAGAGAGCGAGTGTATAGGTCAGAGCATCTAATGGGGAAAATGAAGGAAAGGAATCGCTTAAGTCGGCACATACGCATGTCAAAGACGTCCCGGGTGGGCGCCCCGATGCCGGTTGTTGCTGTGTCAGTCCTGGGCCTGGCTGGGAGAGTTGCCCCACCGCTGCTGTTCCCTCCTGGGTGGGGCCAGCCCCACCCCACCACGAGGTCGTTCTCGTAGTCATGCTCTGGTGGAGGCACAGGAACTTCACAGTGGAAATCTATCAGATTGTTTGTACTGCCAGAAATCTCAAGTCCTGTAAGTGAAACCAACAACCGGCTATACATTTCCAATCATAAAGGAAATTTTAAAGGTAATGCAATGCTTGTAACTAACTTCTTACATTTCCTTCTTGTTTTGAAACACCACCCATTTTCATGTGACTTTGCGCCAGCTTTATAGCCGTTTTGTACAATGATATTCATAAATGCTAATAAATATAGTGCTGATGCGAGTACCAACAACTGGTGATATAAACAAATACATTTTAGTCTACCAGGGATATTATATATATATATATAAATATATATATATATATATATATATATATATATATATATATATATATATATATACACACACACACATACATATACATACTACCTTGATCAAAAAGTTCCCGGAATAACCACCGTGTGGCGCTCCCATCGTTCCGATTTGAGTTCTGTTTTTTTTGTTAAATTGGTACATCTGTTGTTGATATTCCCTTTAAATCTTAGTGTCATAACTTGACATTTGCAAAAGTTACGTAGCCAAGAGTACATCTATCTCTGTGTGTGTTGGCGATTTTTTACAATTTCAGAAATGGATTTAAATTTGCAACAACGAACTTGTATTAAATTTTGCGTAAAAAACGGATTTAGTGGCGCACGGACGTTGGAAATGTTGGAAAAGTGTTTCGGCAACGATTCTCTAAAAAAAACGGTCGTTTACCAGTGGCACGAGCGGTTCAGAAGTGGTCGTGAGTCAATCGAAGATGATGAACGCAGTGGCAGACCATCGACATCGAAAGTCGGTGAAAAAATTGATAAAGTAAAAGAAATGTTGGTCAATAACCGCAAATTAACCATCAGAGAAATAGCGGAGGACTTGAACATTGCCTATGGATCCGCCCAAGACATTGTGGTTAATGATTTGGGTTTCCGTCGTGTAGCAGCAAAGTTGGTGCCAAAAGACCTCAATTTCATGCAAAAAAGAGACCGTGTTGACGTTGCAAAAGACATGATTTGCGAGGCTGCATCCGATCCCACATTCATCAAAAGGACCATTACTGGAGACGAGACGTGGGTTTATGAGTATGACACGCAATCCAGACATCAGGCAAGTGAATGGGGTTCACCAAATGAGCCGAGACCAAAAAAACCACGTCGTTTTCAGTCAAAAAAGAAGGCAATTCTGACGGTTTTCATGGATTACAACGGTGTAGTGCATCATGAATTTTTGCCAGAAGGCCAGACAGTAAACAAAGAGTATTATTTGGGCGTTTGCGTGAAGCAATTCGCCGAAAGAGACCAGAAATGTGGGCAGAAAACTCGTGGATTTTGCACCATGATAACGCACCGTCGCACAGTGCTATCATTATTCGTAATTTTTTGACGAAAAATGCAACAAATACCATCCAACAGCCACCGAATTCACCTGATTTGGCTCCCTGTGACTTCTTTCTGTTCAATCGAGTTAAAAAACCATTACGGGGAACGCGTTTTAGCAGCCGAGAGGAAGTAATGGAAAAATCGCAGAAAGCACTGATGGACATACCGAAAACCGAATATAAAAAATGTTTCGAGGATTGGATCAAGCGCTGGCATAAGTGTGTTGCAGTCGATGGGGATTACTTTGAAGGGGACAATATAGATTTAGATGAATAAACTTGTATTTTTAATTTCCTGAATAAATTCCGGGAAATTTTTGATCAAGGTAGTATACATATACATATATATACATATACATATATATATACATACATATATATATACATATATTATTATTTGGTAATCTACCGGTTAAGGTAGGTTTTTGGATGGACATAATTACTAATTAAATAATTTGTGACCCCTAGCAAAACACAACATCCTACTTTAAAGCAGGTCCCTCTTCAGCTCTGAGTACTTTCTTCCTCCTTTCATCCCGTCCAACATCCATATCCTATTCCTTCCCTTTCCTCGTTTGCCTAACATTCTCCCCTCAATTACAGTCTTCAACATCCCGCTGCCGGTCAACACCCCCTTCAGCCACTTTTCCTGCCTCCATAGGATTGCTCCCAAAAAACCCCTCTCTTACAGGGGTACAGGTACCATACCAAGTACTTCCTCGTTTGTTTTCTTCTCTGTCCATTTCACCTTCTCCATTCTTCTCCACACCCACATTTCAAAAGCCTCCAGTCTACGTCTATCCTCCTGCTTCAATGACCACGTTTCCGTGCCGTACATAGCTACGCTCCATACCAAAGTTTTTACGAGCCTTTTCTTAACATCCTTACTCAACGTCCCCGTCATCAAATCCCTCCTCCTTGTGAAAGCCTCTTTGCCTAGCGCAATTCTTCTCCTTACGTCCCTACTACTTTGACCGTGTTGGTCCAAAACACTACCGAGATACGTAAACTGTTCTACCTGCTCCAGTTTTTGCCCTCCTATTTTAATGTTAAGCTTGGCCTTTTTCTTTCTAGAAAATCGCATTACCTTTGTTTTATTAATATTGATATTTAATCCCATATCTGTTGCACTGAATTTCCAATTCCCTCAGCAATGCTAGCAACCCCTTGGTTGACTGACAAACTAAAGCTTGGTCATCAGCAAACCTAACTGATTTTACGAATTCCCCGCCCACTTTCATTCCTACATCCAGTTCTCCGCATGCCTCTTTAATCATTTCCTCTGCATACAGGTTGAACAGCAACGGTGATAATGGCATTACTGCAATGGCATCACGCGTACCTCTCCCCTTCCTAAACCCAAACTGATCATCCCTTAAGTAATCATTTGCCCTACTCTCTATCCTTTTGTTTATGATCCTGAGAACAACTTTAGCTGCGTGGGATATCAAACTTATTGTCCTGTAGTTCTCACATGATGTAGCCTTTACCTTTTTCGGAATAGGAACAAAAACTGATCTCACAAAGTCTTCCGGCCAGATTCCTTCCTCATAAATACTACGGATCAGCCCATATAGCCTCTTCCTCCCACATTTTCCTAAGCATTTTAAAAGTTCCACGGGAATGTTATCCACCCCCACGGTCTTATTTAGTTTCATCTCCCTTAATGCCCTTTCTATCTCATTGTATAGTATGCCTGGACCTAAGCTATCATCCTCTACATCATATTCTTTTTCAATGTCTAACTTTGTTGGTCTGAGTTCTTTACTACACAGTTCTTCTATATATTCCTTCCATCTCTCTTGGATTTTTCCTGCGTCGACTATTTTCTTACCCCCCTTATCTCTAACTGTAAGCATAGATCTCCCTTTCTTACTGTATATATATATATATATATATGTATATATATATATATATATATATATATATATATATATATATATACACACACATACGAGGGTCATCCGGAAAGTAGTACCCGTTCGTGCCGCATGAAGTGCTGACGACGCGAGTAGCCGCTGGACGAGGTCAGATAGCTTCAGTGGCTTGTCTGCCTTCTCTGAGCCAAGTTGCGTGACGCTAGCATTGCCTGTGTTGTTTCTGTGATTGTTTACAATGTTTAAAAAAATTGAGAACGCCGCCAGTTGTGAAGTGAGGGCAGTGATTAAATTCCTCAATGCAAGAAACATTCGCCCATGTGATATTCATCGCCAATTAAAGGAGGTGTATGGAGACAATGTAATGGACGAGTCGTCTGTTCGGCGGTGGTGTCGCAACTTCAACATGGGGAGGGGGAACACACACGACGATGAGCGTTCGGGGAGACCGTCTGTCATTACAGACCAACTGGTGAGCTCAGTTGACGAATTCGTGAGGAACGATCGGCGCGTCACAATTGATGACATCTGTGAGCATTTTCCCAATGTTTCTCGAACAATTGTTCATGAAATTGTTAAACACCATCTGCATTATGCAAAAATTTGTGCAAGATGGGTCCCTCGCGTATCTCAATGAGCTGGCGGCGAAGGACTATGCAGCAGGAATACAGAAACTTGTCACACGTTATGACAAATGCCTTAATTTGCTTGGAGATTATGTTGAGAAGTAGTTTAAAGTATCCTCTTTCAAATAAAATTTTTTATGTTTGTTAATATTTACTTTTGTGTCTTTATTTCACGAACGGGTACTACTTTCCGGATGACCCTCGTAAATATACTACCTTGATCAAAAATTTCCCGGAATTTATTCAGAAAATTAAAAATACAAGTTTATTCATCTAAATCTATATTGTCCCCTTCAAAGTAATCCCCATCGACTGCAACACACTTATGCCAGCGCTTGATCCAATCCTCGAAACATTTATATTCGGTTTTCGGTATGTCCATCAGTGCTTCCTGCGATTTTTCCATTACTTCCTCTCGGCTGCTAAAACGCGTTCCCCGTAATGGTTTTTTAACTCGATTGAACAGAAAGAAGTCACAGGGAGCCAAATCAGGTGAATTCGGTGGCTGTTGGATGGTATTTGTTGCATTTTTCGTCAAAAAATTACGAATAATGATAGCACTGTGCGACGGTGCATTATCATGGTGCAAAATCCACGAGTTTTCTGCCCACATTTCTGGTCTCTTTCGGCGAATTGCTTCACGCAAACGGCTCATAACGCCCAAATAATACTCTTTGTTTACTGTCTGGCCTTCTGGCAAAAATTCATGATGCACTACACCGTTGTAATCCATGAAAACCGTCAGCATTGCCTTCTTTTTTGACTGAAAACGACGTGGTTTTTTTGGTCTCGGCTCATTTGGTGAACGCCATTCACTTGCCTGATGTCTGGATTGCGTGTCGTACTCATAAACCCACGTCTCGTCTCCAGTAATGATCCTTTTGATGAATGTGGGATCGGATTCAGCCTCGCAAATCATGTCTTTTGCAACGTCAACACGGTCTCTTTTTTGCATGAAATTGAGGTCTTTTGGCACCAACTTTGCTGCTACACGACAGAAACCCAAATCATTAACCACAATGTCTTGGGCGGATCCATAGGCAATGTTCAAGTCCTCCGCTATTTCTCTGATGGTTAATTTGCGGTTATTGACCAACATTTCTTTTACTTTATCAATTTTTTCACCGACTTTCGATGTCGATGGTCTGCCACTGCGTTCATCATCTTCGATTGACTCACGACCACTTCTGAACCGCTCGTGCCACTGGTAAACGACCGTTTTTTTTAGAGAATCGTTGCCGAAACACTTTTCCAACATTTCCAACGTCCGTGCGCCACTAAATCCGTTTTTTACGCAAAATTTAATACAAGTTCGTTGTTGCAAATTTAAATCCATTTCTGAAATTGTAAAAAATCGCCAACACACACAGAGATAGATGTACTCTTGGCTACGTAACTTTTGCAAATGTCAAGTTATGACACTAAGATTTAAAGGGAATATCAACAACAGATGTACCAATTTAACAAAAAAAAACAGAACTCAAATCGGAACGATGGGAGCGCCACACGGTGGTTATTCCGGGAACTTTTTGATCAAGGTAGTATATATATATATGTATATGTATATATATATACATATATATATATGTGTATATATATATATATACACACACACATTCAAACACTAAATCCTGCCAAACGGCAAACAAATACTCATTTATATAGAAACAGATGTAAGGAAAAGGGATAGGAACACACATAGAGGACGAACACAGGAAAGAAAAAGGCGGGAGGCTGAAAAAAAAAAAAATATATATATATATATATATTCTTACTTGAAGAAAGCCAAAAGCTTAAACAATCTACAATGTTGAATGTCTATTTTTATGTATATATAAATATATATGTGAAATGGACCGAGAAGAAAACAAATGAGGAAGTACTTGGTATGGTAGGCGAAGAGAGGGGTATGTTGGGAGCAATCCAATGGAGGCAGGAAAAGTGGATGAAGGGGGTATTGACCGGCAGTGGGATGTCAAAGACTGTGATGGAGGGGAGAATGTTAGGCAAACGAGGAAAGGGAAGGAACAGGATAGGGATGTTGGACGGGTTGAAGGGAGGAAGAAAATACTCAGAGATAAAGAGGGATCTGATGTATAGCAGGATGCTGGATTTTGTATTTTGCTAGGAATCACAAAATATTTATTTAGTAGCTGTGTCCATTTCAAAAAATTAAAATAAACTAATAAAAATAAATTATAGATATAAAAACGAATCAATAAAGAAAGGGTAAACCAGGAATGATATTTGCTTTCCTTACGCGGGTAATTCCATTAGATTCTTAAAAATGCTTCACATTATTGAAACAATAATATGGTAATCCCAAAAAAGATACTTTGCCTTGTTCAGAAGTGATTGGTCCAGATTTCTGGGGTTCCGTCGAGATCCTCTCCTGGGTGGGTGAAGGGGGAGAAGGACTCCAGTGTCACTCACCTTTACCATGGCCGTCACCCGTAGTCACTATGGTAGTTGACCTCGCTTCTGCTGGGAAGGGGGGAGGATGTGGAGGAGGCTGGGAGTCCATTTCGCGGGTTGATGGGTGGGGGCCAGCCCCTCCCGAACCATGGTAGTGGGGCAATGGGGGAACGGGTGGTGGGCCAATGTCCGGAGGCACTTTCCCTGGGAGGTCGTTGTAATACTCTGGGTCGTAACTGCTCACTTCCCATGAGCCACCTCCAACACCACTGGGAGAAGCAACACTCACACCACCACCCCCTCCGCCACCCCTGCCCAACAAAGAAGACATTGGCACCGTCGATGACTCTCCACTCCCATGAGAATCAGGCCTGGCAACGAGAAAAAGATACCACTTTTCCAATCATGCCCTTAAGATAAGCAATTCCCCAATCAAATGTTTGAAAAAATATGGTTATAGATTCATCAAAAAATTACTAAGGAATATGATGTACATAATGTGAGTAAAAACAATGCTTGCAATTTATATATTCAGCTTCCTTCATGTAAATAAACACCTAATGTATCCTGTCAGAATTGTCACCTAAAATATGCTTTATATAGCCACTTCTATTAAGTTTCACAAGGAGACTAACATATGTAATTAGCACATTCAACAATAATATGTTTCACGGGGAGGTGTGAGTCGCAACAATTAGAGTAGGGAGGCTCTTTTGAATGAGAAAGTTTAAGATGAACACATGAAAATATGAATTCGATTCCCTCAGAACACTCTGAGTTTGTGAGAGAATTGGCATTTGCAGAGGTGCCTTTGCAACTTATTAAGCATCAGTGAGCAGTGGAAGGGTAGGGATAAATTAAGCTATATTTTGCATGAGTGTGACCCAGGAGAAAAAATGGCAATAGTTGGCACGAATGTTTGGGTTGGTGTTGGAAGGGATGCCTCTGGAAACGTTTTAGGGCCATTTAGTGACCTTCACATGGAAGACTATGGAAGGAGATCATCACATAAATGCTAGAAAAAAGGATTTATCATCTCAAATATGAGCTTTGGATGTAAATCTTTTGACAAAGGGATTGCTTGCTCTAAGAGCTTTGTGATTTAGTTGTTCATGCATGGTGGAAGAGAAGGATATAAGGGTAAGGAGAAGCGCTGAGTCAGAAAGAGGGAAATTTTTGGTTCTCTCTAAAGTGGATATGGAGAAAATATGGCAAGCAAGAGTGGAACAGCACTTAAAAGGTAAAAGCTCAAAATCCAAAAGAAAAGAAATCTTGAGAATGCAGCATTGATTCAGGCTCATGGATTTAACTCTCCAGTGAAACGCTGGAGCATGAGTGAGAGTAAAAAATGCACTGAGTAAAATGAGGAAGGTGCCAAGTCACTAATGAATTGCCAGTGCACTCTGTTCAATTCATGCTTGCAAACTTTATTTGATTAGAAGAAACAGGATAGTTCCCTTATATTGTGGGTAGGGGTGCAATTGAAATGTGCAATCATTCTTTTGAGTACACAGGGAAAAGTGTTCAGTAGAGCATTGAATTAAAGGGTGTGCAATGTTAGATTGCAAAAATCTGGGAGGTGCCAAGTGGTTTTATGAATGCCAAGGGATGCATGGACCATCTGTTTGCATTACAGTAAAAACTTGGAAGTGCAAGGATGTGCAAGAGGAAGTTTATTGCACATTTATAAACTTAGTAATGGCACAGGATGGAGTGAAATGAGGGAGAGAGTGTCATATTTGGAGAGAATACGGAGAGAGAATAAGCATTTGTTTTTCGCTACGTCACATGCCACGCATTAAAATAATAAGCATGGGTAAGATTAATTGACTGTTGAGTCCGAAACTTGGTGGAGTGTCCATACTGATGGTAAATTTAAAAGCTATACATGATTTGAGCATACCACAGGTAGAATGATAGTATAACAACTACTATAACTTCATGGAAGCATTTACAGATGCTATCGTGTAGAGGTGGGACTTTGACTGACTGGTGTTAAGTAAAGCAAGTAATGAAACAAAGAAGTATAATGCAACTACAGACTACAGACAGACGTGTGACGGATGGATGCAGGGATAAGCTCGGTGTAAAGATTTGAGATATTAATGAAAATACCAGCAATGCAGCAGAGTGGACGAAATATGGGGTAAACACACCTAAAAAGAAAGTAATTTTGTGTAATACGGATGATACAAAAAATGATTAAATAGAGAGCA
This sequence comes from Hetaerina americana, assembly GCF_022747635.1. Classification (NCBI taxonomy): domain Eukaryota; kingdom Metazoa; phylum Arthropoda; class Insecta; order Odonata; family Calopterygidae; genus Hetaerina; species Hetaerina americana. The sequence goes on from NW_027286069.1 coordinate 117,485,700, forward strand.
TATGCGGCAAAGCGATTCTTCAAGTGGACTTTTTTGCACATCTTGGCTGAATGTAGGTGAAATATTTCAAGATAGATAAGGAGTATGAAATGTTTGCAAATCCAAATGTGTGCGGAGTACATGAAACAATAAATGTTTACATTAAACAGCAAAAATCAGAGCTTCCCACAAAATTGCACTGAACTGGAATTTGGGTATGTCATGAGGTAATTTCCAGAAATCACTCTTAAATAAGCCTAATTTGATTTTTCCTACACCAAAGGTGAATGGTATGAAGGACATTTAATTTCCTTTAAAATTTGTTACATTGCGCATTAAACAGCTTTCATTCAATCAAAAATGGAATGTCATTCAATATAGTCATGCACTATTTTTAAACCATTCAACAATTGCAATCTGTATCAAATAGCATGCTAAATTATCACCTCTAATACCTATGGCTAAATCAATTATTTTTATTGCATTTTTTAAATTTACAGATCTCATAACTTAGCACATTAGATAATCAGAACAGTTAGGTATTCAAAGCATAAAAAAATGAAGTTAACGAATTTCGTATAAAAAGAAAGAAAACACAGCAATTCCACATTTACACTTTATTCAGACGACCATGGCTTCACCACTGCGTGGCATCTTCGGGTGGAAGATGCCACGCAGTGGTGAAACCATGGTCGTCTGAATAAAGTGTAAATGTGGAATTGCTGTGTTTTCTTTCTTTCTATACGATGGAAAAATTCCACAGAGTAACGGCTAAAACAGTCTCTTAACTAATTTCTTCATTGATATTCACTTTGAGATCCCAACTGTGGGGCAAAGCTCAGTGTCAGCAGATCTCACTATTGGAAATAAAGTTCAGTTTCTCTTTCAGTCATTCAGAGTATACTTTCAGAAGAACCATCCTTATGTCACGTCTCTCACATGAATAATAAAAAACTGCATCAGAGATCTCAACTCCTCACAGGCTTTCAAATACCCAAATAGATGAGCACACTTGTGTCTGTCGAGACCGTTTTCTCCCCAACAAATTCAAATACTCTGAACAGTTTTCAATCATGAATTCATTTATTCACAAAATACACAACACATCCCAAAACCAGCTTGTTTGCCACGAGATGGATTTGCATGCATGGCAGAGATTCAGCTAGTACCAAGAAAGTGATCTGCAACAATTACCTAGTCAAAGTTATGCACCAAAAGTCACAACGCATAGTGAGCCCATCACAAATTTATAATTTTCCAACCTATTCAATTAAATGCTGCTAAATCATTTTCTCAAGAACATTATGTTAGGTTACATTATGGTGGTAAAATTGCATCTTCTAGAGCAAAAAAAAATAAACAAATTAAATCTGAATATAGAGACATTTTTAATGCCTTATGATATTTACCACCCTGTCCTACCATTTTGGGAATGTGCACAATTTCACCAATTGAAGGAGCAAAAGATACATCATACTCAATGAAATCAATACCAATGATGGTCGCTGTGATTTAAGCCTACTTAATAAATTATAATAATGGACGTGAGAAATGGGTGAAATTGTGTCGAGAAAATTTTTTTTGCAAAGAAATGCCACCGGGAGTTGAAATCAATGCAGTGGCAAAATTTTCTTTCGTTACTTTTATCAAGATATTTCACTTCAACTTGAAAGAGATTTTGATGGGAGATACGCGATAGATAAGATTGCAAGAAACTAAATTTTGCTCAATGATATAGGTCTCTTCAACTGGGCGGCTGGGCACTGATACCTCCTCGGAAATCATCAATTTATAATTCAGATGCATACATAAATGTAACTATATCTAAAGCAGCTGCTATCTCAACTATTTTGCAGTCATGTGAAACTGTGGAAGGCCAATAAGTAATGCCCACTTCATTAAAATCATGCCAGTGGTTGACGGTGTGCTCGAGTTGGGAATTTGGTGTGACCCAGCCGAGGCCTCCTCCCTGTCTCAATTCCCCTTGGGCAGAAGGCATGAAGAACAAAACAATGCAGGACAAACAAGAGGAAGCACATCAATTCAAAGAACATAATAATCATTAAGGGCTGTTCAAACCTATCATTACATTAAATGAATGACTAGATTAGATTAAATTAAGTTCAACAGATTCAGGCTTGAGGTCGTGGAAGTTCATCATAATGAAATAAGGACAATTTGCACTTTTCCACAGTTTATTTAACGTACGACGGGTTGCAACTCACAGAGTCATCATCAGGTACAATACATTGTACCTGATGATGACTCTGTGAGTTGAAACACGTCGTACGTTAAATAAACTGTGGAAAAGTGCAAATTGTCCTTATTTCATTAGGTTAAATTAAATATTAGCTAGATTACATCAAATGAATAAGATATATAAAATACACTTTAACTTCAGTAGCTGGGTATCTTTTTCAGGAGGCTGAAGAGTGGCAAGTGGTGTTCCAAAACCACATGAATCTAACCTTTGTGAATTTGTGTGTTGCACAGGGTGAAAATAATAATAAGTGATAGTGGGAGATGCTTTTTCTCTTTGTCTAGACGGAACCCAGGTGAGAGGTCGTGAGAGCATAACAAGGTCATAAGACGTTGATCGAAAGAGCCACTCAATCACTGAGAGGACAATTCATAGCGATGGAGTCACTTACTTGCCAGATATGCACATCACTTTTGGGGATTTCATCAGGTACTCCTTGAAGCGCAACTCGAACGCCTGTCCCACCGTGGCGATCACATCCTGTGCCAAACCTCCCCCACACTCCAGCACAAAGCAAGCGCGCCCATGCCTCACGTCTTTCGCAACGTAAGCGATGAAATCAAGTGTGTCCTGTGAAGTGAGGGAAGGGTGTACACATCGATTAGTTGATGCCCATAAATCCATGTGACACCATAATTCAATCGTTCCCTTCAAATCCAAGGCTGAGCCTCCTCTGAAGGATGTAGCATTATCTAAAGGTCATAACAAATAACACACGGCCATCACTGATACTCTTCACACAAGCTCGGCTCATCCCTCAGATAACTATGTTTACTTAAAGGAGTTTGGGATCACATTTGAGATGGGGAAAGGACAAGTCATTGATGGCATTACAGAATAAGGGGGGAGAGAGAAGAGATCATCTTTGAAATCTGCTCAAGAGTTGGTAATGCAAGTGGACCTGGATGAATAGTGATTACCCAAGGAGTAATTGGGAGCACTTGAACTATAGAATTTTGCCATCTCTGCAACATTATTTATACAAAAAACTTCTATGAAGTTTTAAAGTTAAAGGGGATTTGAAGTTTGATAGTTTGTAATAGATACATATTATTGAAGAGGTAAAAATCAAAAAAATATAGTATTATTATATAATTAAAACCTTTATATATTTAGTTGAGAAAATTTATTTTACATTCTTTCAATTGACCAAATCCAGAAATCCAGACCTCATCTCTGAAAAAAAATTTCATTGGAACAAATTAATGGACATGATCGACCCATTTTGCCCACCTGAATTATTACCTTGAGGAAATCATTCATTTTACTTCATCAGAAAGAGTAAGGAGCGATTCCGTTTGTTTCAAAGGTACCAAGACTAGAATAATTAAGAAGCAATGATCTGCTAACTTTGCAGAAAGGTATACTTGCTTTAAATACATTTCCATACTCAGTAAAAGGTGTCAGAGGTAAAAGGTGTAAAATGCAGAACTAGGTTTCCACCTAGTTCTGCATTTTAACATTAACACATCTAAATAATAAGTATTTAATATGACAATCTGGTGGTCAACTTTATTGAAAGGTGTATTAATGCTGATCATATAGTTTCCGGGACTTCAAGTACTACTCAGTCCAATAAATACATGAACTGAGGCCATAGAAACTTTATTTTGCACAATTTAGTCCACATCCATTTTGTCCCCAGTTCAAAGTATTCTCCACTCGTGGGCTATGCACTTATTCCATCTTCTTTGCATGCACTGTTTAAAGCACCTTTGGAAGTCCTCGGCAATTTGGCTTTTCAGTTTTCTCGTCATTTCTAGCTTCATTGTTTCCACATCTTCCCAGTGATGTCGCCTCATCACATTTTTGCATTTTGGGAACAGAAAATAAGTCGCAGGGGGCGACCGATATCTGGTGAGTGAGGAGGATGATCAAAGATGGTGATTGAATTTTTTGCCAGAAACTGGCGAACAATCAATGCTGAATGTGCAGGTGCATTGTCATGGTGAACGAACCATCCATCATGTTCGGTTAAAATAGTGTGCACTTATGATTTTCCTAATTTCAATTCATCTGCTATCTTTCGGACAGTTTTTCGACGATCAATAAGGACAAGGGACCGCACACGATCAATGTTGTCGTCAACACAAGTGGATGAAGGTCTTGCCACGGCCTTGCATCATCCGTGGTGTCTTGTCAGTCATCTTTAAAACACTTAATCCACTTGAAAATTGATGTTTTCTTCAGATCGTTTTCCCCATAAACAGCTGTCAACATTTCAATAATTTCTTGATAACTTTCACCGCACTTCACCAAGAAACTTGATGTAGATTCGTTGCTCCATGATTTCGTCAATTTCCATTTTCGAAAAAGAGTAAAAACAAGGACAACATAAACTAATATAACTGGCATCATATGCACAGCTTGATGATCCAACGAGCACAGATGGATCATTTGATGCAGCTAGTGGGCAGGGCTATAGTACAGGCAGGGCGCAATAGTGGGCAGGGCTATAGTACGCCCCAGATTGCACCAGTATGTGCATTTATTGCGCAGACCACACATAGCAATATGTTCAAGGAGCTTATCTCCTTGGTGGATCCTGGTAATTTGGCCAATCAGTTCCACAGGGGAACCACTTATTTGGAACAAGGCTCAATGAATTTCAATGAACTAAATTGAAACAAGGCCTTAGTTGCTGAGTTTTCTTGACCTTATTGGAGCAGTGCCATTTATCCCAACCAATTAACTTCAATCCATTCTTGAGAACAATCAATGGGAAGATGAACATTTTTTTCAGACTTGTACAGGGGTTCTGTGTATTCTCCATCCATCTTCATTGTACTACACCTCTTAACCACCCCATGCGACCCATTATCTCCACAAACCCCAGGAGGGGCTGATGGAGTTACAGGGTCTTCTTGATATCTCAACATAATCTTGAGATACTAAGAGAACAAGTGAGACATAGACTTTTAGAAAAGTTAAGAACAAAAGAGTTTAATGATGAGACCAAAGGAAATATCATGGCCCTACACTACTTATGTAAATCAGATCACAGAGATAAAATAAGGGAGATAGATTGAGGTACAGATAGATACAAATACTCATTCTTTCCCCAAACAGTCAGGAATCATAATAGTAAGAAACCAAAGTCATTTTAGAAACATAAAAAACATTTAATTTACAAGTCGGAACAAAATTAAACATAGCAAAGCCATCAGGTATACTTGTAGGTGCATTTGTATGTTAGTTGGTAGTTTGAGTGTTTGCATGTGCGTGGGGTGTGAGGATTTTTGCATGAATGTACATAAAGCATGTTTTGTTTAGGGATTGTATAACATTGTGCCTTTTGCATGCGTTATTTTTTCTTCATCATGGGTGGTGCCCTAACACCCCCCACATGCCACACGCCCTTGTGGCGGCTTGCGGGGTATTAAGTAGATGTGGATGCAAGTAAGCAAGCTCTGAGTATCCTGATGCTCAGGATGTGTGAAATTAGAGACATTTTTATCACCAAAAATATTAAGTGGTTGCATCAGGAGTCCAATTCTGAAAGTATTGCATTTCATTTTACGTCATTTGGAACTCGGGTATTAGCTAAAAAGCTGGGCCTTGACGGTTGGAGGTCAACAGCTGGTTAGTTGCCCTGATAGGAATGAAAGAATGAGATAAGATTCAAGAAATCACTTGAAAATAATGTAAAAAGTAAAAAAGAAGCATGGATACCATATGTGCGATGGATTGGCAATTTAAGAAACGGCCCAAAACGTTACTTCAAAAAAAAATGTACATGATATTTTTCATTTGCATGAAAGAGATCAGTTTTATCATGATGCACTAAAGAGATTTTTGCATTACAGCCATATGAGGTCAAAACAGCAATGGATTGGATTACATCCTCCAAAGATATCCTCAAATGCAGTGGTTCAAACAAAACACACAGAATTTAAGAAATTGAGCTCTAAGGCCCCATAAATTAATGAACGGTCACTATACACCGGGCACTATGCATGGGCACTATGCAATTTATAAAATTCTACCTATCACGATAAAAAATATCCTTTAATCACATATGACGAATGAAATTAACTCTACTCTTAGCACTAATTACTTTATACCTGGCTTTATTCCATCCAAAACGCCCATTCTTTTCCACCTTCTATCATATACTGCTTTCCCAACATTCTCTGTTTCATTACTGCATCCCATTGCCTCTCAGTATCTCTTCCATTCGTCTTGCCTTCTTCAATTTCTCCAAAGGACCATCTCTCCTCCCCTACACCACTTATGCCTCGCACCTCTTTCCCTTTGTGTCCATTTTTTTTCCTTCCCCCTTCACACCCACATTTCAAAAGCCTCCAATCTATGCTTATCCTCTTGCCTCAATGACCACATTTCTGAGTCATAAGGGGATCGAGATGGTGCGGGGGCTAACGTACTGGCTTCCCACCCTGAGGGCGCGGGTTCAAATCCCGGCGGTGTTGAATATTTTTCAGAGGTATCTCGATCCCTACTTGAGGTGCTTTGTGGAGGGTACTTTGAGTGAGTACGCCGTCCGTCGGATGGGACGTTAAACTGCGGACCTCTTGGCGCCTTTCGTAAAGAGTAGGCTAATGCCGACGCCGGGTTTCTCTCCACCCTTCATCCTTTCCTGTCCATCCCCTATGGCGCAAATGACCTTAGCTGTCGGTCGCCTCCCCTCAAAACTACTACTACTACTGAGTCATAAAAAACTATAATTCATTCAAGTATTTATTAATCTTGTCTTCATATCTTTACTCAAAATACCCATCCATCATCATATTAAAAGTCTCTTCACCGAATGCAATTCTTCTATCAAAGACCTAACCATTTGGCCAATCTTCTTATAAAATACAGGGTGGGGCAGAATGGACTCATTAGTTTCAAAATATCACTGAAGAGCACGCAGGTAATTTAGCGGAGTGGGAGTGGTGGCATTAGCTGGGTGAAACAATGCCATTTTCAGCAGTCACCATGCAGTGGTCTGGTGAGCTTTGTCATAGTGATCGAGGCTTTGTCATAGAGACGTTTTTTAAAAAGAATAATAGTTTGGTGGCACCGCAGTGAGCTTATCGTAGGTGGTTTGGTTTGACTTGTCATGACAGAATTCCTGGTGCTAAAACCATTAGGATATGGATTACTAGTGTACAGACGACAGGATCTGCACTTTCTAGAAAACCAGCTGGGCGACCTCAAAGTGTGCAGACACCCGTAAACATTGTGGCAGTGAGAGCGTGTGGCAATGACTTCCTTTGCAAACTTCACCCAACACCTCTCCATAGCCCCAAAGTGTTAGTTTGGTGCGCTGTGTCCTCCACATGCATTATCGGACATTATTCTTTTGAATCTTGAGGTTTAACTGTAAGTGTGAACTAAGTGCGCTACTGTGAGATGCTGAAGAACTTTTTACTCCCCAAAATGGAAGAGTATGATGAGGAATATGACACAGAAGCCTTTTGGTTTCAACGGGATGGTGCCATGGCTCATACCGCTTGTCGTTCATAACAAATCCTGCAAGAACAATTTCCCAGCCGACCGACCTCCTTATGAGGGGATGTTCCATGGCCCCCTCGCTCCCCATAGGATTTGAGCCCATGTGATTTGTTTCTTAGAGGATATCTCGAAGCAGGGGTTCACAAAGTTTGACCAAGGACCTTGAAAGCTCTTAAGGTGGCAATTACAAATGTCATCGCTGGAATAACCCAAGATCGGCTGAGAAGAGTTTTCAAAAACTTCTTGGTTGTTTTTTTTTACAATTCACCTGTAAAATCAGAAAGTCCATTCTGCCCCAACCAGTACTTATAAATAGAACAACTGCTTCATCTATTTTATTTTGTTTCCCACACGTTTAAAGTTTATCTTCCCCTGCCAATTTCTTGAGAAATACATTACTTTCTTCATCTTATGGCTAATTCTCATGTCATACCTGTCACAAATATTCTCTCATGTGCCGGGCAATGATTATAATCCTTTGGCTACCTGGCTAATCAAAGTTTGATCATCCAGAAATCTGAACGATTTAATGAGTTTTTACTCCCAACTATTTTTACTCCAACCTTTAACACTTCCTACGCATCTTTGGCCATTTCTTTCACATCGTTGAAAATGGGCAGCTAGATGCTCTGGCTAACAATGGCCATTTTGACTCTCCATCTGCTGTCAACAGTCTGAAACATATGCTGGTTTTGGATTGGTCATCCATCCTATCAGTCCACTTCTAATTCTACAGAATACTTATTAATTATACACTATTGAATGCCTTCTCAAAATACATGATGGCCACAAATACAATATGCTCTATACATATCTTTACCAGTGGCTTTTTTCTTGCTGAGGCACAAATCACACTCATCCCCTTTCTAAATCCAAACATCAACTCCTAAGCATCCATTTCCTCTTTTCTCCATCATTTTTGTTCATAAACCCCAGTACTAACTTTGCTGGATACAAAATCATATTTATGGCCCTATAATCCTGCTGATACACTTCTCTTTTTTGGGAAGGGAATCAATGCTCATCTAATCAAGGCTCTTGGCTAATTCCTTCAACATAAATACTACCGGAGACCCCATTTCGACTTTTCCATTCACATTTTCCTACACTCTTTGAGTCGTTTTTTTAAGGGATGACATCTATCCCCACAGCCTTCTCCTTTTTCATTTCTCTTTGTGCCTTTCCTATCTTGCACTCAAATATTCCTGGTCCAAAGCTATTTACATTAATATCATATTCCTTCTACGCATCTAAACCAAATCAGATACAACCTCTGCCATTTAACTTTCTGTGAATTCATTTTTCAAGACTCTCTTCTTTTATGATTGATATACGTGGTCTGTGCAATAAATGCGCCAACTGGTGCCACCTGGGGGCCATGACGAGGACTATAACCCCGCCTACTATTGTGGCGCTAGTTGCCTGAGACCCAATGAGCCATCTGTGCTTGGCGGATTGTCGAGCTGTGGGTATGATGCCGGTTATGTTATAGTTTCTCTTGTCCTTGTTTTTGCTGTCAAAAATGGAAATCCACGAAATCACCAAGCAACGAATATACATCAAGATTTTTGGTGAATTGCAGTAAAAGTTATCAAGAAATTACTGAAATATTGACAGCTATTTACGGTGAGAACGCCCTGAAGAAAACATCCATTTTCAAGAGGATTCAATAAAAAAATCAAGAAAAAGCCGATTGAAAATCAGTCGTGTTCCTGGTTTTCTTCAATATCGAAGGTGTTGTTCATCATGAATTTCTCCCCGAAGGACAAACAGTAAATGTTGAGTTCTACCTTACAGTTCTCAAGCGTTTGAGAGATGGCCCGTGACCAAATTTGACTCCAGGCGGTGGATTGATCCTTTGCCATGACAATGCACCTACCTGCACATTCAGCATTTATTGTTTGCCAGTTTCTGGCAAAAAATTCAATCACCATCCTTGATCACCCTCCTTATTTGCCAGATCTCGCCCCGTGCAACTTTTTCCTATTCCCAAAATACAAAAATGTGATGAGGGGACATCACTGGGAAGATATGGAAGACACAATAAAGCAAGACACGACGAGAAAACTAAAAAAGCCTAACTGCCGAGGACTTCCAAGGGTGCTTTAAACAGTGCATGAAAAGAAGAAGGAATAAGTGGATAGCAACAAATGGAGAGTACTTTGAACAGGGGACAAAATGGATGTGGACTAAATTGTGCAAAATAAAGTTTTTATGGCCTCAGTTTGCGTATTTATTGGACAGACCTCGTATTTCCTATTGACTCACTAATAGTATGAACAAGGTTCCCTTTCTTTATTTCTGATAGTTCCTTTCACCTTTCAGTGCCCATATTTCCCTCTCTCGGTCAATTATCTATATTTTCACATTGCTCTTTCCATCACTTTCCTTTACCTTATTAGTTTCTCACCTCAGCTTACTGTTTAGCTCTTTTTATTTCCTCCCATATATTCTGGGTCTATGGCCTTCCATTTCTTCTCTCATTCATCTTCCTAAGCATATCTTTTGTCATACTTATCTTCCTATAGCTTGATTTGCATTTTTCTTTTTTAATATAATCTCATGTTTCTTTTACAGTAACCATCCTCTTCCGTCCCCTTAGATTTGTGTCAACCACTTGCCTTCATATTCCTCCCATTTTGCCTCAGTCAAGACTTCTTGATTCTATTTTCCGACATATTTCTCCTCTTTCTTTCCCGTCAATTTATCATTACACTTCATGAACACTGAATGCTTTTTATAGCATTGTTACTTGCAATCAATGCTCTCTGCATTGATTACAAGTAACAAGATTAATTACTCGAGACTGAACCAAGGGCATAAGAGAAAGAGGCATTTCTTCCATCAATGCATACTTACAGGATCGCCTCCAGAAGCAAATGATATGGTTGGCATTTCATGGTTTGCAATTACTTTTCCAGTTTCAAGTAATGTTAACTTGAGACAAGTACTTGTAATCAGGAGGTTAACATTGGAGCCTGCATTCTCCATTATTGGCCTGTCCCCAATTATGCGCTGGATCTTCCTGTCCACCTACAATGAGACAATAATGCATGTGAAAACAGAGCAATCATTCTATACTTACGTACACTCTATACTTAGAGAGCATAATTTGACTAATTTCAATGTAATTATTAAAACATAAGTCATTTTGAGATAATCACCTTTCTCTTCTTATCAGCTGTTTTCAGGCCAGCCTCTTCACATACCCTGTTTATACATTCCCTAAAAAAGTTATAGCATTGACATTAGAGTAATTTAAAAAAAAATCAAAACCTTTTTTGTTTTGTAAGAAATTACATTCAGTTTTTTTCAGAAATTACATTCAGTTCAAACAGATAATCAATGTCACGAGGCCACCGTGGCCAGATTCCAGATAATTTAAAAGGTTCCCCTGGCATTTAAAATGGAGAAATAATACGTTTCAATTTGGCTTTTGAATTTTCAATTTGACTTATCTCAGGAGACAATGTCTCCATTAAACTAGGCAAAATGCAAAAGTGGTATATTGCATTGACCTGGTCTAGAGTCCCCTCTATCTCCAAAGTGTTCAACATAAAAATTTTAAGTTGACGGAATCCATTTCAAATTCAAAGAGAGTCCATTTCAGTCAACTGGCTGAATTGCATGCAAGAAGTAATGGAGAAAACCACTCACTTAGCTATTTGAGAACGTGTATCAAAATCAAGAATCTTCATTGACGTATTCACCTCTAAACAGCCAATGTACTGAGGAGAAGAAGAAGAAGTCATTAGTGCAAAGGTTTTCATGGGGAATGCACAAAGACTGAAAGAATAGCACTGACATTATTCAAATGGTTCAAAAATGGTCCGCTGTCCTCCCTCTTACCATGAATTTTTATGATTTTCCACAATATGACAGCAATAATCACTCTAATTACTTATGTCACACTTTTGAGAAAACTGAGAACTTACTGAATCAAGCGACTCAATGAAAATAGTGGTGTGATTACCTCTGTTTCAATGAAAAAAATTTGTTCCGGTTAAAAAGCGAGCTTTTTAACCTTTGTTTTAATAGCACTCAACCTGAATGATGATTGAAATGCTCATTTAACATGCATATACATAAATATTATTGAATTAAAGCCTATGACAAACTAATTAGGGAGCACAACATAAAAGGTTTTTTCGGTAAAAGGGAATTATCAGGGGCAATGGGCAATCACTGCAATGAGGTAACACTGGGTATCACTGCAATGGGTATCACTGCAATGAGGTAACTCAATGCAGTGACTGTTTTTTAGTTTTGGTACAAGAGAACTTCAATACAGACACCAAAGAATTCTATGATAAAATTAACGTTGCTAGGTATAACTTGGCGGAACCACTGCACTGCTGAAGAAAGCAAAACAAACATTATTCATTGAGTTCCACAAAATGCATTTTATCAATAGCGCCCCACTGGTTTCACCGACAACGGTGTCCTCGTGCACACATGCATCAACTAACGATGCCGTGATCGGCAAAAACCTCCGAACAGTTAAAAAAAAATTACATTTTGTTGAACTCTATTAAAGTTTACTACACGTTCTTCAATAAAAATGCCATGTTAAAAAACTTCAACACTTTCTAGTCAAGCTACAGTTTGTTTTCACTAAAATACCTGTTATACGCTAATCAGTTTTGGCTTACATGGAAGGTCTGACGTTTTGTCTATCTTTCAGCAAGATTACCAAAACTAAAAATATAAGAACTAAGGAAGCATTAAAATTAAAGGCTTTAAACGTTTCAATAAACAGATTATTGCCCATTATCTTACACATTTTACAAATAGCTGCTCAGTAAATTTCCTCAATATTACAGCAAAGAAGTTGACATGAATATCGAAGATATCAAAAATGATTTCACAATGGAGACAACATTCACCATCAGCATGATTGCCCAAATTTTATCTCTGAAATCATACTCACTGTGGTTTTTAGCATGAAGCAATGTGTTTAAAAGCAGGTTGTTTGAGAGAAGGCACATCAAACTAGGGAAATTCAGGTCATGTTGGACATGACACAGGGCAAAACCATCATTAAACACAACCAATAAAAAATGAAAATTTCATGCATAAAAATGAAAAAGGTATGTAGTTGCATACGTTGTTATGCTTAGACATGAGACTAATTCATGAATGAATCATTCTAATACATGAATATTGTGGATTTTTGCAACTCCTTGAACGAGGGGTTACACTCCCAACTTGTGCCATGAATTCTCATACAAATGATGCAAAGATGTAATTTTGGGTATTTGCACCCAACTCCACAAGAACTCCATCGCACAGTTTTTTGACATCTGCACATGCCATTGGAAATTCACCACATTTTTACTCTGCAGCAGGAATAGGAACACTTTGGTACTCACACACAATTCACACCCAAACAGCACCATTAAAGAGAGAGAGGGTGTGGGTGGAGGCAGGGGCTCGGACTTACCCTGACTGCGTAGCTGACCCCTTCCTTGGCAATAGTCCTGTCAGGATGGAGCCAGCCCCGCGCCGGTTTGTTCACGAACCCCCCACCCCCGGAGGCGGAGGGAGCGGGGGGCGGCTGCGATCCCCCGGCCCCCACCGGGGGCGCCGCCGGGCCGGACCCGTCCGGATACCGGGGCATCCCTGCGTAGACCACGGCACCGGGGCAGGAGACGACGAGATGCAGCGGGTCGCCGTTGGTCACCGAGAGGGGGCACGCGTCGCAGTGGGGGAACGCGTGGTGCGGCAACGAAGGCGCCCTTACCGGCGCCACCCGCCTAAGCGCCTCCTCGCCGCACTCCGACGGCCGCACCCGGAACTTGTGGTTCCTCTCGAGTGAGCGCCAGCCGCTTCCGCTGTTGCCGTTGAAGGCGGGAGGTGCGCAGGGCGAGGAGGCCAGCACCACGGCGGCGGTGGCCGCTCCCGGCGTGGCCGGGTACACCCGGAAGTTGCTGGCCCTCTCGAGGGAGCGGGAGCGGCGGGCGAACCTCTTGCGGAAGGCCTCGGCGTCCTCGGACGAGTCGGCGGACGACGGCGGCAGCAGGTGGTGCTGCTGGTGGTGGTGTTGGTGCGAGGAGGGGGGGATGAGGAGCAGGGAGGGGCGGCCGACGGGCAGGAAGATGTGGTCCTCGGAGCCGTTCTTGAAGAGCCGCTGCAGGGGGTGGCCGGGTTTGTGGTGGTGTGCGGCCGCGGCGGGGGTGGGGTTGACGGCGAACCGCTGGAGGCTGTTGTCCGACTTGGATCGCCCGCCGAGCCTCTTGGCCCTAGCCGCCTCGCTCCGGACGCGGTACCGCCTCAGACACTTGGGGACCAGCAGCCCGCTCGAGGACTTGCTGCTGCTTCCTGGAAGGAGGAGAGGGAGGCCCGGTGGTCGATCACGCGAACGCCCTACTACGAGGATTTCATCTGGATGGCGCACTGCTTTCGAGGCGAACCATCCCCTCTTTCCCGCCATGCGACACGGACCCGATAACGGGGTCGAGCGGTTTATTCGGATAAATGCGATCTGGAAACCGTTTCTCACAAACCACAATCGATGCATTTTGCCAAGCAAAGTTGATTTGCAAGTCCTCTGAAAAATTCTATACATGATATAAAAATTCGAAGTCTGTATGCTGTGTAATGAAGGAAGATATTGAGGCGCGGAGCCATTTATTAACGCCAACAGCAGACTCCGTACGGGTAAATTATTACTAAAAGGACTGGTAATCTGACTTGAGACTTTATGAGTTACACAACTTATGCCAACAAGTGACAAACAATTCTCGGGGAACAGGAAATTTGCAAAAAAAAGAGGGTTGCACTGGAATTTCTGTGAAATTGGGGAGGATTGGGAACCCCGGCTGACGCAACAGGGTTGTTCCAAAGAAAATGTGGAATTTGTAACTAACCACAGCGTCCAAAGGAACGATATGGAAATTCCCCGGGTTTTCCACGATTCCATCTCATAAATTTTCATATGTCGAGTGTAATTCCGCGAATGACATTGGAGGGCGACTCGGTTCAGTTTTTGTCACAAGCGTATCGCCATGTTTGTACGTATCTGATCGCACTCCTTGGGCTTAACTAATTGGAGGATGATTGATACAAGTTTATACTTCTGAAAAATAACATTTCATTACATCATTGACTGTCAAAAGCATAAAATGAAATTTTCAATATATAACTATCAAAATATTAATAATTTAACAAAAAAAACCGACGAATTAAGATTTCGTCAAATTCTATTTTGAAATTCCTTCACTTTACCTGACCAAACAAATAATCCCTAGCTTCCCTAGGATAAGTGTGGTCGCCCTTAGTCTTTTCTCCCAATTTAACGAGTAATAATAAACTATTTTCTTTTGCTCTCTCGGATCAGCTTTCCTTAAAAATATACGTACTATGCATAATTTTCATAGCAAATTCAACTGATAGTTGAATTCCTTGCTTGCAGGGGAGACAAAAGCGTCAACAATCGGAAATTCTCACAAAAAAATCCCCAGATATTGTAACTGAGCGTTGACTTTCTTTTCGCTATATTACCACACCTAACGAAAGGCTGCGGTGATATATTTAAAAGAAGGCCCGATCCATCCTCGTTCCATAAAGCCAACGTTGAAATCGCGTTTATATTATAAACGGTCGTGTATCCGAAAAAATGCAAAAAAAATATTATGAACAAGTTGGCATGGAGAACGATATTTAACAGCTGCCAAAGATAACATTTCCTGGGCTGTCAAGATAATCGTATGTGCTCTTTCACCAATTGGCAGACGTATATTAACAACGGTGGTCCTCAAATTGCCATTCACTAATCTCTCTTTAACGGTTCACAATTCGTCTTTGCTTATTACTATAATCTGAAAAGACTTACGTCTTATCCTTATTCCATCCTTCAGACTTCCTACAGCCCTAAATCCACGAATTTCGCAACCGTCTCCATCCTAAACGACACACGTAGACCACGACGGGCGAGGATCGCATTAAAGAACAAGTGCTGAACAAGAAAGAGAGCTCTTTGGTCTTAGAAAGAGAACTCTATGGTCGTTTTCAACATCCGGCGACCGCAAGTGTTAACTTCATCGGTCGAGTCAATGGCCACCCTTCAACTGAGAGGCATTTCTGGTATTGACACAGAGAGAGAGAGGCAGGCTTAATCCCCGCTACCATTGACTCATTGCCCTCCAACGTCCTCCACGAAGCAGGGCAATATAAAGATTTAATCGAAGTGCATTCAATGGAGCTTCGACGTATTAATATATAACATAAGATTCGCACAAATCCATGATTTTTGGGAGAATAGGGTGTGTAAAATTGACCGATCCACACGCAGTACAATTAGTATTATACCAATCATCAAACCTTAATACAAATAGTGCAACAATTTTAACAGTAATTCGCGTTCTTCCCTCGTCACCACCCCCGTTTTAGAAATGTCTCTCTTTTTATTGCCTTTTCATTTTTCCCGAGGCAAAGAAGTTCACGCCTTCTGCGCTCTTCAATTCTTTTCCATCTCCTTTCAGGGCGCTGCGAAAACATTTAAACTACCCCACCTGCTCAACAACTGCTCATACTTTAAAATAATTTTAATAATTCTCATAAACCTTTATTTCCTTGAACATCTCAATAACGTAATGAATAACTGATCGTAGCACTTTTCCAATCGATAAGCGGAAAACTTATTATTATATTATCAAGTGAAAATGTGCTTCGATCAGTTATTCATTACGTTCGACTTCCACCACATCACGCCTGAAGATACTTAATTTGATCTCAATAACGTCTTTCACTCACATTTCAGTGCGTTCACCCCTTCAATTGTAATCCTCGGTTGACTGGTTCACCGAGTTCTTAAACGTACTCTTTCAACTGTTATGACGCAATCCACATGCCGACAACCCTCTCACTCCCCCTCCCACGCTTCGGTGGGAAATAGCCATCTCGGCTGGGTCAATCCCGGGAATGAAAGTGCATTCGAATGCGCCAGGAACAGAGCCCGAAAAGGTTGAACGGGCTCTGTGAGCCCGTTCAATCTTTTTTTAAGTAGTCAAGGGCTATCAACCGTCGTAGTTCGTAATTGTCAGTGTGTTCGATATAATGGACCGACTCAGCACACCAACAGCACGCGTACCTATCAGGAAACAAATGAACGCCAATTTCCGTTAATCAAGGACGTCGGGCGATTGTTCCATTAAAGGCAGATGAGTGAATGAGTCGCCGGGTGAGTCAGAGGGCGGGGAAGGGGGAAACCCGGGGAGTCCGCTCGCTCCTAACGAATGGCGCCAGCGGACCCGGGGCTACGGCGCCCTTCGACAGTGAAGAAGGGCGACCGAGTGACGCGCCCGGAACAGCCTTTAGCATTCGCCGGTCTTGGGGGGCGAACCTGGTCCGTCAGCGTGGGATCCAGCACACTCCGCAGCGTTGGGATGCGAACAGGATGCACTGGTGCGAGATGAGTGAAGTGTGTGAGTTGCCATGGGCACCACGTCAGGGAAGAGAGAGTGATTGGTGTGGGTGAGAGGAGCGCTCGCGAGTGGGGGTCGACCGAGTGTATCGTCGCGGGTGAATGAGGTCGCAGGAATTCTCGCGCATTTAATCTTCAGAAACAGACAAGCCCTTACGAAACAATGCATGAACTTAAAACGGGAATATGCACGGGTGGAGTTGCATGGAAGAAATTAGTCAAAGGAAGTTTCATAACGTGAAGCCTTCTTTTATTCACCGTGTCAGCTCGGAGAGGGAACGGCGGGAAAGCCATCTACGTATGCTACGATGCTATCGCAACGTTGAAGGGTTGCTATATTTTCAGCCTATTAATGAGAAGACAGTAATTTATTGTTTAAAATGGCTTTGTTGTTTTTCGAAGTATTCTCCATGATGATCAACACACTTTTGCATGCACTCGAACCGATTTTCGCAACACTTTTTCCTCTCCGATTGAGGTACTTCCAAAACATGGTTTTTGAATGCATCGACGGCATCTTCAGGAGCTGATAAAAGTAGGTCACGCAATTTTCCCTTGATAAAAACGGGAATAAAAAGGTCATTTGGTGCTAAATCAGACCTGTACGGAGGATGACCCATCGATTCGATGTTTTGTCCGGTAAAATAGGTAGTTAGTTGTTTCAGCCGATTTGTGAGAGCTTGAATTGTCACGATGAAGAATGATCCTTCGTTGCCGCTTCTTTTTCCGTATTTCACCAAGCACTTCTGGCAAAAAAATGCTCGTGTACCATTCAGAAGTCACGGTTATTGATATACCAGTGGTACGATTGCCACATGTCCAGTTATTCCGATGGAACAGGCGGTCATTTGCTTCGATGTGCTTCGTGCACGAATCACTCTTGTCGGATCGGCTGGCTCTTGGCTCGTCTTGGAAGGCCCATACAGTGATTCGCTGTTTTGTTCCGGGCTCATACGTACAACGAAGCAGATAAACACACAAGTAGATTGACACTAACCAACGAAAGCTTTCATTCTTAGGTATTTTCTTATTTCACACATCGTGAATAACAACCAAGGGAGAAATGAGTGGGGTGCCAACTTCAACCATTAGTAATGCGAAGAGCGACCGGTGATGATGAAGACGAAGTACTAAAAGGTCTCCTGAACACCGTCTTGTACATGTACCAGGTTCCAACATTTCCTATTCCACTCGTATCACTAACATACCAACGTTAAATTCCTACTCAGCTATTCCCTCCGTAGTCTTAAACGTACTCTTGCCAATCCGTGGCCTCTTTGATTTTGTCTCTCTTGTTATATTTTTGCTTAAACTTACTTTCTCCAAACTAATATTTTCATTCAATTCATCTGCAGTTTATTTTCTATCTTTCGGATCCTGTTTTGTTATTATACGTGTATTATCGGAATTTTTCGTTTGAAATCAAAAGAAGAATCATTTCGCAATCATCGAAATCGCATTAAAGAACATATTTTGCGCAAAATTACGATTTATTGTCTCCCTTACAAAGTAATGAGACCGTTCATATTTTGCACAAAAAACGTACAGCTCCGTATTCTACTTTTTAAATTGAGATACCCAAAGCATTCTCATCCCATATCGTATTTCACGGTCACCGATGGCGAGACAAAAGGGCGTTTGAAGAGGAGCATACGTACCCAAGGGTGTTCCCACACCTGAACTCGTGGCACGCGAGGATAAGACGTGTTTGTTTCTTCGACCGTCCAATTTCGGCCCTTGGCTATGGGAATGGTAGCGAGCAAAGTTTAGAATCTCTAAAATGTCCAGGAATGCACTGGTACGCATGAAGTAACTCATGAACGGACATCTTTGTCGTGTGTCGTGCCATAGAAACCACAAATGTCGCTTAACGTGGTCTGCCTAAAAAATACGCGAACTGGTGCAATCTGGCGGCAATGGCGCGGACTATAGCCCCGTCCACTAGCGGCGCTAGTGGCCTGAGACCCAATGAGCCGCCTGTGCTTGGCGGATCGTCGGGCTGTGCGTATGATGCCAGTTAAATTAATTTCTATTGTCCTTGTTTTTAATGTTTGCCGAAAATGGAAATTAATGAAATCACGGAGCAACGAGTCAGCATCAAGTTTTTCGGTGAAAGACGGTAAAAGTTTTCAAGAAATTACTGAAATGTTGACAGCTGTTTACGGTGATAATGCTCTGAAGAAAACAACCGTTTGCAAGTGAATTAAGCGTTTTAAAGATAGCCGAAAAGACGCCACGGATGGTCCAAGGCCGGGACGACCTTCAACCACCCGCGTTGACGACAACATTGATCGTGTGCAGTCCCTTGTCCTTGCCGATAGTTGAAAAACTGTCCTAATGATAGCTGATTAACTGAATTTAGGAAAATGAAAAGTGCCAACTAATTTTTAGACTATCATAAACAAATGACGCGCACCCCAGATTATGCGCGCATCTGGAATCACACTAATAGGCAGACGGAAGGGAGAAGCACTCAAGCGAGTCCGCGAAATTCTCCTCCGTGACCTTTTTTTAATCGATCACACAAATGACGCGCCCCCTTTTATGTCCTCTGCACATCTGGAATATTACTTCCGGAAAGAGGGCGGGAATAGGGCCAGGTCAACACATCCAGCCAATGTCCACATCAAAAAATCCCAATTTCAGCGCTCACTAGCTCAACACGCCCACCAACCTTCCAGATACAATTATTAATAATTCAACAAACTGTACACGGCAGAGCTACCGATCCCGCGAAAAAAATTATTTATTCATGTACCCTGCAAGCCACCGCTAGGGTGTGCGGCAGGGGGTGAATACACACCTGACTAATTTTGACCCGAATATGGCCCTACCGCGGTCGGGAAATGTGCCTATGATCCCTTCTCGTTCGTGGAAAAAATGATACCTTAAATCTATCTGTTCCACACTTAATCCCTCTAATTTTACTGTCATGATCGCGCCTACCGTGGTACGATGGGGGTAATAATACATTTTCAACATCACTTCTAATGAGACGTCCTCCTAATTGAAATGCAAGAGATTTAATCTGTAATTTAACCTTCGCTCCGTGAGTGATTCCCACCGTATTAAGAGTTGGCACGTTGGAATTTAAGCCCAGGATCACCCAGAGGGTAATTCGACTACCGGCAACGACCTCCCACGATTACGTTCATCTTCAATCGGGGTGGCATTTTCTGCTAACACACTTTTCGTCGCTGAGGACTATTATTGAACTGATAAACGGAGGATTCGAAGAGATTGCCTTAAAATTTCGCATCCTTAGAAGTTTTCGGACTTTCGGCGAGGAAAGCAAATTGTAGCGAGGATGTTTATAAAGGGATTTGGCGCTGCCCTTCCGACCGAGTGAAGGGAGAAAGGTGCGCTGGAAATATCGACATTTCGGGGCGTCCTCAAGGGCAACCGATATCACCCGACCGAAATCCCGATCGCTTCCACGAAATCTTCCCATTAGCAAACGCCCGAGTTTGATGATATTCTTACTTGGAGCAGAGAGCGGACCTTTTTATTTTTATTAAGATGGTTTGATTACAGCGGTGACCTAATTGATATAGTTCGTCTTCACAGCTACTGAAAGGACTTCTTTCCCAAAGGTTACCATGGAGGAAAACCAAACAAATCTTATATTGCGTATAGCAATAAAGGCTGAAATGAGTCAATTTCGTTTAATTTTTGACAGGTTTCCGCAGATTTTGAGAGGAGTTTGACGTTGCTACTTATTTTCCAACGCCATTGGGTCCCCTAATTTTGAATAATTTTTCAAATATATTTTGCAATATTTACATTTTTGATTAAAAGCCCGACGGCGTCTGCATTTCACACATCAGCGTACCAGCGCCCAGGAAGACCTGGTGCCCGAAAAATCACATAGCTCGGGTGGAGCTGCAGGTGCCCTGGCGGTTAGTAGTCCAACGCTCTACCCCCTGGACTCCCGCGACCCACTTATACGTGTGTGTGTGTATATATGTGTGCGTATATATGTATATATGTATATGTATATATGTGTATGTATTTGTATGTATGTATGTATATATGTATATGTATATATGTGTATGTATTTGTATGTATGTATGTATGTATATATATATATATATATATATATATATATATATATATATATATATATATATATATATATATATATATATTCAAACACGAAATCCCGCCAAACGGCGAATAAATACACATTTATACATAAACAGATATAAGAAAAAGTGATAGGAACACACATAAAGGACGATCACAGGAGAGGTGGGGAAGGCGGAGTCCCTTTTCCTTATATCTTTTTCTATATAAATGTGTGTGTGTCACATAAAATATCATATATATATATATATATATATATATATATATATTTGATATTTTAGAATAAATACACATACTATATAATTAGTCGTAAGGATCTGTGTGCTCGATGAGGCAACGGAGGTTTTATGCAAGGTTTGGTTAGGAGGGATTCCTAAAAACTAGAATGGAAACATTCTGAAGCAGAATGGAGAGATTCCTGCCATGGAAAAACGGATAAATACCATGGCATTTGGGGGTATTGCGCTGCATACAGCTCTTTGTTTTCGATTCTCATAAAATAATTGAATTGCTAACAGCAGCTGCACACCGCTCAGCGCCGAACGGTTTAAAAAAAAGTGGGAAATGCAGTATTTTTAGTGATTATTATTAATTTCAACATGCCATTAAAAATGGTAGCACTCTTTGCTCGCTAATCTGACAGGAAAAAATAAGCAGTGCCGGCGGCCAATTGGCACACGCTCTGATGAATTGTGATACCCCTCAAGTTGGTTTCCTGCTTCTCCTTTGTGGGATTTCAGGTGCCCGACCAAAAGGTCATGATTGCGGGGAGTGCTCGTTGAATTGGTCATCTTTCGAAACGCATAATTCGACAAGTGATTTGCAATTTGTTCAGCGTAAAATAAAGTCATGGGATCCTCCCTCCTATTTCACTGCCTTAAAATTCAACCGTTTCACTTTCAATTGCAAAGCGTTAATGAATCTTCGGCGAAAGAAATAACCCCACCATGTTCGTTGGGGGTTACAATGTCGCCTTCGCTTCACGTCTCATTCCTCGAGCGGAAATGGTTGACACTTAAACGAAATAAGATTAATTAATGCAATCATTATGACTCCGTGTGGTATAAGAGGAGCATACATTGGAAAAGCCCAAGAAGCTACCACCAAATTGCAAATCACAATGTCGCCCGAGAGGACGGGCAAAATATTTTTACATACGATAACATATTCTGTGTACTATGGGGTATTTACAAATTTCAAAATACAAATAAATAAATAAATTCGGACGGAAGAAGAAAACACAAAATAAAATAGAGAACACGTAAAAGGACACACACATTTCAGAAAGTTTAAGCTTTCGGCCTTCTCTGAAGCCTTCTTCATGTCAGAATGGGAAGTTTCTGGCGGTGGGAATGGGAGGTATTGGGTGTGTTAGGCGCAGGGTATTCTGGGAAGGGAATTAGTGATCAATGGCGGGAATTTCAAAAGATCGGAAAGTAAATATATATGCACGGATTCGCGAGTTCTCACCTCTATATTGGAGGCTGATTGGATGGTAGGGATTCTAGAATGGTTAGGGAGAAGCACTGGTGGAAGGAAAGGTTGTGAGAAGAGAGGAAAAGAAGAGAGTGGGGCAGAACATGAAAGTAGATATACGGAAAAGGGATAGGAACACATAGAAAGGACGAACACAGGAGAAGTGGGGAAGGTGGAATCAGGCAGATCATAAGCGCAAAAATATTTCCGTGACCGGGACTTGAACACCGGATCTTTCGACTTGCCGGGCGGATGCTCTAACCACTTGATCTATCGAGGAAAAATAATTTAAACTGAAATATGCAAGGATGCTTGGTTCCAATAAAATGGAACCAAGTGTCCCGATTCTTTGGCCAGAATATGACGTTAGGGAGCTGCACGTCTGGGTCCGGAGTGGGTCGGAGGGGGGTGGTCGGGAGCTGTCAGTAGTCCTGTGTTTTGAGCATTCTGTTCATATCTTTCGCTGATTCCGCCAGGGACACAATATCATCTGCAAGCTTTAATGCTGTGTATCTTTCTTCCATTTCTCTTTATACCATTGTTGTCCTCTCTTCCATTTTCTCTATATCCTCTTTATTATACAAGGCAAATATATATGGCGAAAGTGGACATCCTTGTCTTACTCCTTTTGTAATCTTTGCTTCTTTCTAACATCCACTTACTCCTATAAAAGTGCTTTGGTCCTGGTGGAGCAGAAATATAAGCCCTCTGTCTTTGTAATCTATTCCTTTTCTTTTCATTTATATCACCAAGCACCCAAAAAACGAATAAATTTCGCTTTCACAAAACAGCTACATTTCAATTGGCCTTCCTTTTAAGCCTCCACGCTCAAACAGGGACCACCCCGTTGTTGCTTATACGCACACACACTCCCTCGCTCACAAACACTCTCTGACAACATGCCCACCATAATAATGCCTCCCGTTCAATCAACGAATCCGCGCGTGACTGTCGTCAGGAATGTGTATCATTGACCTTGGCTCCAAAGGTCCCGTTAGATCTCTACGTAATCAATAGATACAGTTTATGTTCAGTCCTCACTCGATATTTTTTTATTCATTTTCAAATGCACCTTAACTTCGTCAGCGACTCTAGTCTCGTGACGAGCGATCTCTTTACAATAAATGCCCGCGAGACTCGATGCACCGCGTGACATTGACGGCGAGGACCATGACACAACCGCAGTGCCGTTGTATGTTTACCTCTCTTCATCTTGAGAATGGAATATCAAGCAGACTAGGTCAACTAGATCTCCAATACGTATTTCACATACACTGGTCCATGATGAATCTTCACCCCACACCCCCCGCCATAGTCCTCTATAGGCCGTAGGATTTGTTAATATGTATTACCAGAGGCGATTTTCTTATTGATGTCAGAGGCGACAGAGGAAGATGGGTTGACTACTCCACCGTGCATGCTATGGATCGGGCTTACTCGCCTCGCATTGCAAGATCGCCATCTGAAGAGGTTGCTCGGGTTACCCGAATCGATCTGAGCTGAATGGGCCGATATGGCATCCTTTGATAAACACATCATACGCACTTGAGCATGGCACTTGCGTTACTGGGGAATGATTCTCGACACGCTCGTGGAGGGGAAATGTGACTGAATCAATTGAACTTCTTACAATACAATAATTGCAATTGCAAGGTACAAACAAATTTAATTTAAATAAATACGGCCTATATGCGTAGAGATTAATTTAAGTGTGACATTGCTTCATAAAATTCATTTATATAACCTTTTTGAAAACTAAAATCACTTTTCACTTCGTCCATAGAATAATACATGCCTTTTAAGAGTAAGTAGACTAAAATAAGTGACACTGAAGAGATAAGTACACCGCTAATATTACTTTAACATGAAACACCACGCGACTATGAGCAAAGGCCGTTATTTATTCCAATCGGAGTGCAATGAAGAGCCAAAACAACGCCTGGCAACACGTATTGAAACACGTATCCCATGACATTAGGACAGGGTGCAGCGCTTAAATCCGGACAAGCACGCCTTTACACGAATGAGATTTCCTCGCCGGGTCAGCGAAACCTTCCCAAGTAGACTTCTCCGAAGCATTATTATACTTAGCTAAAATATCGTAAACAGTTGATCTGGGGTACCAGAAGAATCGAACTATTTCACTGGGCGAACGCCCAGTGCGAACACTTTCGATAATAGCGGCTCTTAGATTGTACTCCGCACTTTTACGTAACATCTCGGCCATTTTCAGGTTATGACTGTTTACTAGATGCCCATAGCTTTCAAGAACGTCAATTGCGACCTCCAGTGGAACTACGATGTGGCGGGAATTTCAAATTGAAATCCATTCGGATGTAAGCGCCGCACACTATACTATATTCCCTTACAAGATCTGTCCCAGAAATAGTATCACTTATTTTTTCCCGGATAGACGGACGGACGGTCGGCGGTTTCCCTGGCTGAGTTCAAGGGAGGGGAGTCCATCAGAGAAGGCTGGAGGCCGGTGGCAGTTGACTCACAGCCTTTGCGGAGAGCGGATCGTTCGTTTGCGAAACCTCTATAACGTGACCTCGTTGCCTTCCATCACGAATCGGTTATTGGAACAGGGCTACGCTATCAACTTTGGTGTGAAACTGAGAAAAGCCGGGAAAGAGACTCTTGATATGCACAAGGCAGCTTATGGTGGTATAACGCCATGGGTAGTTCGGGCGTCTTTGAGTGTCACAAGTTGTTTCGGGAGGGAAGAGAAGATGTTGAAGACGTCGAACGTTCATCGGGACGCCCTTCGACCTCAAAAAGTGGCGAAAATATTGCGAGAGTGAAGGTTTTGTTGGACAGAGACAGCAGTTTAAGCGTTCGCATGGTTTCTGATAAACTTGGCATCCCTAAAAGTGATGTGCATCGAATAGGGACTGAAAACATGGACATGCGAAAGGTGTGTGCGAAGTTGGTGCCGCGAAAGCTGTTGTTCCAAGAGCCGAAGGAGGGAACAACCATCTCTGTCATGTGAGATTCCGGCCACCGGTAGGTAACCAGAATGGACCCCCTTCACACTAGTGATCAACGTAAGTGACCGGCGGGTCTTAAAACAGCGACCTTCACCAAATATCAATTTCCTACTAGCGACTATTGCTACGATCTGTAACCACTGTAATAGAGAAGAATTAATCCCTGGATACCATGGTATATTTGAGTCCATAGCTCGATATGGCATCGTCTACTAGGGGACTTCGGCACATGGAAACATCAATAGAATACTCACCCTTCAAAAACGTGCATTAAGGGTTACATTTAAACTATATGCAAGAAAATCCTGCAGAGAGTATTTCAAATGTCAAAAAATCATGACCATTCGATGTATATTCATGAATAATGTGATTATGTACGCCTGGACCAAAACCCCTTCTCTGGTCAAAAATAGGTATTGTTCACAAGTACGACACC
The DNA here is from genome assembly GCF_022747635.1 of Hetaerina americana. Lineage (NCBI taxonomy): Eukaryota > Metazoa > Arthropoda > Insecta > Odonata > Calopterygidae > Hetaerina > Hetaerina americana. The sequence continues at coordinate 117,511,811 of NW_027286069.1, forward strand.
AGGGGTAAGGATAATCTTCATAATGGCCATTGCCGAGTAGCAGTACTACAAAAAACCCCAAAAGTTTCAGGAAAACTGCTCTTTAATCGACTTCCGGAAGAGTTAAAACGAATACTCCCCCGAGAAAATAAATTTTAAAAAATGTCAAAAGATTTCTTCGTAAATAATGTTTTTTATAAGGCCCAAGAGTACATAGAAAGAGCGAACGCAGGGAAATCTGCTTTCTAAATATTTCATACTCATATATTTCATGTACATTATTGTTCCCATGAATTTGTATGCATCTAATGTACCTGTACATTTAATTAAAAATATTAACGAAAGCCTTACAATTGTGTGCTGTTCTATGGTGAATAAATCTATCTATGTATCAAAGTCACCGTATACCTTGGGGAGGGGGGGAATTGAAATTAGACATTAGGTCGAGAATTTAAGCGGAATTGAAGAACAGTTTATTTTGGCGTGGGGTGTCAGGTTTAGTCTTGTTAGGTGAGGCTAAGAAATGCAGGAGCGAAGTCCATCCAAAACTACGAGGGCGATTCGAAAAGTAAGGTCTCCTATTTTTTTCATGAAAAATCAATTTTATTCTCAACTTTGCGAGCATCGTTGGAAAGGTTGAGCATTTAGCTATTTTTCTACATAGTCGCCTTGACGATCGATCAATTTTTGCATCCTTGTAAGCAGCTCTTTAATACCGGCGTCGTACTTTTCTCCAGCCGCGTCGCGAAGCCAACTGACGACTGCATCTCCGATAAACATTCATCGCTATTTAGTGGAAGTGCACGGTTAGAAGTGTAAGGACATCAAAAACGTGCGGGAGTGGTGCAGGGAGTTTTTTTGATGGCCGGGAGAACGTCCACGATGAGCAGCGGTCGGGGCGGCCGAGTTTACCGGATTACCGGTGGCTCCAATTGACGAGATGGTGCGTAATAACCGGGGAATTACCCTACATAAGATAAATGAAGGACTTAATGAAGAGAGTGGCTACTTCTCCGAACAGAATATTGTGTCGGAGGTACCCGAAATGTCGGAGGCCGAGAAAATTTCTGCTCAGTAATCGTCGAAATACATTCTAGAATCCCCAAACCCAAAACTAACTTTCATAATTCATATTTTGTTAACCGAACATGCGCAAAACGCATAGGAGAAAAAATTGCTCTTAGATTAACTTCATGATTTTACAAAAAAATCAATTTCACAATTCTATTCGCGTGAAATGAAATGAAATCCTTCCTCCCTGCGAGTTCCTATCCGCGAAGCCATAATTTCAGAAGCCTGCTTCAAAAACGTGAGTCCTTCGAATACCAGGAAGGCACTTGAGAAACTATTTTGCACGCGCGGACACAGAAAATGAGGTCCATGAAACACGCCAACTTGTTTATTTGGAATTAATGCATTTGTTGACGTCGTTGTCATGGATAGGATTGCGAACAATTATAAACAAGCAAGGAAAATTATTTCATTAATAGTGAAACATTTGTAATTCCATTAATGAAGCAAATAAACTTTTGGGAAAAAAATTTGGGAAGTTTTCTTAAAATTTTAATTTCACAATTTGTACCTATGGAAAACTCCTCGTCTGAAACACAACTATCATGTTTATCTGAGACTCTATCGAGGGTCAATCTTTTTCTAAGATCCCGACGAGGCAACGGAGAGGTCACAAGTCACCTAAGGCCCCTACGTAACGAAAGATAACGGAAGGGACACGAATTGTGGGCATAGGTTATGTTGATTAACTTTTATTGAGATGAATTCATAATTAAACCAAACTGTGATTCGTAAAAAAAATGCTCGTCCACAAGAGAATTCTACTTATTTTAATTGAATGTATTTTTATTTCGTTTGTTATATTTATGGTTAAGTTTGAAGTTGGTAAGGAATTGCTATGTTTATTGATTATATTGTACTCTACTTATGTTTATTGAGTCTTAGTAGTCTCCCAACCTTGCAAAAGTAAAATATTATCGATTTTGGTTTATGGGACATCCTCGATTCTTCACTACAAAAAATCCGACAGTGGGTTCTAAATTGAGCTAAATACAAGGGCTGACCAGAAAGTGACTTACGTTTCGGTTTGGCGTGGCGGTGGGTAATACGGCTAGAGCCACCATCTCGGTGCCTAAACATCCCTACAATCAGTCCACGCATCCTGCTGTGGTAGTGTAAGCAGACCGTGGTTATTCTATTTTGCTCCCTCTGCGAACTGTTAAAATGTGCGCCGCATGTAGAAAATCTCGCGAGTTGTGAAGTGCGATCTGTGATGAGGTTTTTAGTAGCAAAAAACTACAAGCCAACTGAAACTAATTGGCAACTTAATGAAGTGTACGGATACTGATTGATGAGTGAATTGGGGTGAGGCAGTTGTGTATTCAGTTTAAAAATGACCACATCACCAATGTTTACGTCGAGGAGCGCAATGGACGGCCTAGCCTTGTGACAGATTAACTAACGGTGAAATTCAACATGAAAATTCGTTAAAATCGCCGATTTACAATTACGGATCTCTCGCAACACAGCGCTTTGACAGTGACGTAGAATTGCAGAAAGACAAATCGAAAAGCTAGTGTATCGTTATGATGAATGCCTCAATCTGCATGGCGACTATGAGGAAAAATAGTTTAATAATGTGCCTTTCAAATGCATATGATGAAAATTTGTCTTGTCATTAAGTTCACATTTCATTTCAAAACGCAAGGTAATTTCTGGACAGCTGTCGTGATTCAATCCCATCCCAAGGCAACAGATCCTCCCAAGTCGAAAGTTTTGATAATGAAATTTTAAAGTTAATTTACAGAGTGTAATAGGATGCAATAGCGACGCAAGAACGCTAAAACGTGGCAAAAGTTTCATTAAAAATTTCTCCCCCATATAACCTGCAATGCACAAATATGCTTAAACATGACACCACGTCTTTTTATAAGAGTCTCACATTAAATAGTAGCTTGTCATTTTTGAAATATTTCTGGGATGCCCTTGGACTTCCGCAATTGACACGCTTCCATCAACAAGCTTCGGGAATACGAAAGGCATGTGGGTTTCAGAGCGAGGAAAACCGCCAAGAGAAAGGGAACGCGAAAACATATTTAAATGACTCAAGGTTCTGTTTATTTTACGGTAAAGATATCAGCCAATTGGAAATTTAACTTTCGCGACGCCTTTTGATTGGAGGAATGATAAAGCAGGGATGAGAATGCAGAATAAAATGAAATAAATTCCTTGGTTTTCATTCGCCAAACCACAAGACTTTGCAATCGTTTACTTAAACCTCCTCTAAACCTCACTCCCATTGATGCTGGCGATGCCGATCACAGAACTCGGTTGACACTCTGGTGATACCTTGAACGTGGGCATAAAACAGCAGCCCCAATGATTTACAATAGATCCCGCCTAAAAGGAAACTTTGCTGGGCTCGATACGTTAGGAACTCACGCTTCGATATTCGATATCAATACTGGGGTGGAAACAACCATTCCCTCGTGTGCAGCTGATCGAATCATATTTGATAAGCAGCACTTGCGATGTTAAAACGAGTTGAAGTCTATCGTAGACCGGGATGGCGTCGTGTTTACGTACTCGGTTTACTGAACTTCCCTTGATGCGGTTGGACCGCATATGTGGAGGTCGTCTTGTGTATATTAAGTTTCGTTCGGAGCCAAGTGTTAAGATCCGATATTAAGTTGACATCAGTCCACAAAAAAAACATGCAGTACTCCGCACTCCTCATAGCAATACACCAAGAAATAAAGACTATGAACTTCGGTGTAACACCATGTAACAGGGGTTTTCAGAAGAGGAGAATGTAGTTTTATTTGAAACTGCACACTAATAAACAAGAGTCATCGGATTTCCTCCGTTACGCCTTTCCCACTGAGCAGCAGCAGGCTTCGTCTAAAGGATCAACATTTGTTGAATAAACCGAATAATTCAGCCGATTTGAATTTAACAAGCCGAAATTTTTGCAATTTCAATCGAGAAACTGAAGTAGTTTTGCAATAAAATTACAACACAGCCCCAGATCCTAAAAATTCCCGCTTACAAAGCCTCTATCATCCAGTACGCATTCTGAAAATTCACAGCAGTTACGCCAATATAAATTTGTTGGGATAGTGTGCATTCTGAAAAGAATTCCCTACTTATCTATATACCTGTTACGTTCATCTTTCATCTGTGAATATTTGTACAATGGAGTCCGCAGACTGTACACAAGAAACTTCCCTTCCCATCCTTGGCGTTCTTATGCAGCTTGTATTACGTTTATCATTGAGAATATACGTACATATTTAACAAACTGAAGTTTTCAACACGATTCTTTCACACATCTTTCAAAATGGTATATTTCTTGATCCTTTTCTCGAGGCTTTCCTCTTTATCAGAGTTGATGTTGTCACATTCTCTCTTCTTACTTCACATTTTGAATTAAAGAAGTGAAACGTTAAGACGATGTGTTAGGCACCTTCTTCAACCCTAAAGTTACGCGCGATTTCATTTAGTCATTAAGGATTAAGACGAGCAACACTGTCCACCGAAAGAAGCTATAGTTGCAAATGGTTAAAGGGAAGAATTTGGATAAGCGGACATGAAGATAAGCACAGCGTGGATATTTACTACCTTGAATTTGAGTTATGATAACGAACAATTTACTCCTGGCGTTTAGATTTTGCCTTCAACGATCTGTTTCTGACTAGCGATAGAAACACTGGAACTTCTGCTGACTATACGCATCAAATAGCGTTCTCCTATTCTTTCACCGAAGTAAAACGTACAATTGGGGATGTGGCCGGTACGCAGTTATTGGTGGTCGGATCCCAAGGTGGCAGCGCAAGGGGACACACTCGTCGCACCCTTCTCTTTCAGACAACAACGGAACAGCTCATAGGCCAATGGACGCCTAACAGATCCCGACACCCATCAAAATGGCATCTTCCCTTTGCAGGGCACACTTGACTGTTGAATGCGGCACACCTCAGCAGAGACGGTCGATGCCTCGCCCCGTTTAACAATCCACCTGCGTCACACCCCTCGCCCTGTCTTCCACTCACCGCCCTTGCAGTTGGGGGCCTCCGTTGAAGGATAGGCCGTCACGCCCCGGTAGGTGCGAGTCAGGGCCGTGGGGTGCACGTGGGGGTCCCCGGAGCCTCCCACCGACGTCCGCCGACCGCAGCAGTTGCAGCACGCGTTGGCGTTGCTGTTGGCGTGGCGGGTGGCCGAGTGCCGGCCCTGGGCATCCCTGCACAGAGGGCACCCCTCGCCCTCCCCTGCCTTCCTCTCCAGGCAGCGAGTCGCGGCGTTCTTCAGTCGCAGTCCTAGGGCGGTCCGGAAGCTGTGGAAGCCGCCGCCGCTGGAGGTGTTGCCGTTGGGGGTGGCGCCAGTGGCGCAGCCGTTGAGGGCCGCCGGGGCGCCAGGCAGGGCCGGAGCGCCGTTCTTCTGCGGACTGCCGAGCGTGGATGGGGGCTCGGAGTGGCTCTTGCGCCGGCCCTGACCCGTCTCCTCCCGGCCCTGCAGCGGCTCTGTCGGAGGAAACAAGGACGATGCATTTGCACGAATTGTAGGTGCTCCCGACATCCAACCGCACATTCTCACTCAGCAATTCTATCAATTAGATCTCTCTCCATTTGGTCCCACACACAAAACTTTAGGGACTTCCAAAAGTGGATTCCAATATTATGTCTATTCCAGCAGGGAACCGCACTTCATCCAAGTCATCTTTTTTAACCCCCCGCCTTCTCTTAGCCTGAGAAGTATGCAAAACTCTTCAATAATTCTGTCCTAGCGTCATCGATCTTCCCTTCGAAAGAATTTTGCTAATTAATCAAATATCTCTCCATCTTAAATTATCTTCCGTCGTCTTTATATTTCTCTCGCCAACCACTTCCTTTCCCCTTAAAGACTTCCAATTCTCGAGTTTCTTCTTGACTTTTCCTCAGAATGTCCAGAACATTTTTCCAAAATCCACACCGCCCGGTTTGTCTTCAATCTACAAGCATGCGCGCCTACATTACATGCTGCTCCACTTGATACAGACCTTCTGGGACACATAAATCAGAAGAAGAGCAGAAATACACACCCTGGGGGAAATTTTTGATAAGACTCACAGAAGGCGAGGGGTGATTGATACTTGGAAGGGTTTTCGTGGCTGAGAAAGTGCGCGTCTACCACTCGCGGCGCGGTTGACCCCGAAAGTACTCGCGGGTGCACTGCCCCTTGTCGAATTGACCACGGAGGCGAGAAACAAAGGAAGGACGATGTTGTAAACTGTACACTCCCATAGTTTAAGCTCACATTCCCGGTGTATTCAGTTAGTCCTAGCGAAAGGCTTGTGCCGTGGTTCCCGGGCTATATGCACGGTGGAGAGCCCAGAACGGCATTCTCCACACCAATTACAAATATTACAATGAGGTCAGGAAATTTCGTTCTCCAGTCAATTTTCATGAGCACACCAGGTCACCTGAATGAATACAACAGGACTCAAACAGCATAGTTAACTCCCAAATGCTCCGCATATGTATAGCGTCAATGCAAAGAAATAATACCTAAATTTCCTATAGGATTATATGGCTTTTGGAATTCCCGTCACATTTTCTCTTTTTATTGGAACGTACGGGAAAATAAAAAAGTGTTCACCCTTGTACCTAGTCTTTATAAGGAAGACTATGATTTTTTCACAGTCTGGGATAAGTACACGAGGATTTATTGCCTTAAATGCAGTCGACTATAATTTTATTCGGCTTTCATTATTTTACAGGAAAATGGAAATACATTCAGTTTCTAGGAAAAACAACAAAGGCTATCAATCTCGTTTTCGTAATTTTTTCTTAACTCATACGATAGTACACCTTTTAACATGCATCCAAATCAATTTTGATTTCGTATTTCATGCAGATTGAAATCAAATAATTGAATGAGAAATTTAGTGTATACGCAACACGTATACACAAAGATGATGCGATGAAGCTTAAAGGGGATATTTTATAATAAGTACGTAAGATAAATCAACATATAAGTTGGTAGAAGTTAGTATAAATGATCGAAGCTAATCTAACTTGGTATTAATTACTAATATGCAATAGAAAAGGAAGTTGGAATAGTTTAGCATTACCAATTTTTACAGCTTAAAGAGTACATGAAAGTTAAAGTGTCGGCGATGAAAACAGATTCAACAGTGAAATGTTCAGCAGTGCCGGCGATACTATTATGGCCAAAATAGAGGTGGTATTTCTAATCTTAATAATTATGCTAAATATCAAAATGTTGGCATATTCGAGCAGTTATCTGCATGTAAGTTGTCCAATACTAACCATAGAAACACAACACACACGCACATACTTGTATATCATTCGGGAAAATGATCAAATTGAACGCCGGACGACTGAGCTGCGTGAATTGAGAAGAAGGCATTTTAGTCCTGTCCGACCTGAAATTCAGGGCATCCAATCCAGAGTCAGGAAATCTAGGAAGTCATTTAACTTAAGGGATGAGATCCATGCAACAATTTCAGAGCATAAAAATCATTCGCCTTGACTGGGACTCGAACCCAGATCCCTCAATATCCGGTCGAGTGCTTTAGCCACTTAAGCTACCGAGGCGTCCTCTTAAACTCTGAAATTTTGGGGCTTTTTAAAGGAACTAGATGTTATGACGAAATACCGTACATACAATGTCACATGCATTCGTAGTCGTGCGCGAGGCGCCACTGTCCACGAGGTTAAAAGCCAACTTTAAACACGTATGGTGTTTTCCCTTTGACAAATTCCAAAGAAACTACGGGAGATGCCGCAACAGTAACTTTTAACGGAGTCATCCGCTAAGATTTTTATGCTCTGAAATTGTTGCATTAAAATGCACATTAGCGGATGACTCCGTTAAAAGTTACTGTTGCGGCATCTCCCGTAGTTTCTTTGGAATTTGATGAGATCCATATTAGTGACGCGGCATGCCGTGGTACAAATTAATTTACAACTCCATGCTAGCATTCTTCAAATTAAGGTTTCAGTGCTAGGCAATTGAATCTGACGAATTGCCTGAAGTCGAGGGACCGAAGGCGAAAATCAGTCGAAAAATGTTCTGCATCTGCAGTAAATTCTATGTTCTCCTTTTTCCTAACAGGCACGTCAAACTATATTCCATCAATATTTTATCCTGACTCTTTCAAAACATTTTGCAGCCACTTAAGTGAACTTTAGCCGGGCAACTCTGTGATAATTATTAATTTTGGCGCTGGTTTTGCTATCGTTATTTGCTTCCCTGCCAAACGTTAAGATTATGAGCACGCCATAGAGATACTCCAACTCCAATTGCTCCAGCAGATAACAAACCCTCGCCACATCCCATTCATCCATTCCAACACCAACTGACCTCCTGACCCAGGTCGAAAGAACATTTTGACACCTAATGCATAATGGATAAATCCCAAATCATAATATTGGAATCCCATTTGATTTATTTCGACAAAAGTAATTTCATTCCCTATTATTGGCAGTAAATCACCACTAAGTAAATTATGTCTACTAATTGCACGTGCCAATTGCACCTTATTGGATTCGAAAACACACAAGCATCTATCCTTAACTGAAGATGCTGCACATCGAGTCCGCCTCTTTGCATATGGTGAATATCGGTTCAACACTAGAAAGCCATTTCTCAAGTAACAACGTTATCTCCCAAGAAGAACCCCAAACGCTTCTTTTGCGTAATTCTGAATTGTAGATCTCGTCCTGAATCCCGAAGAAATCATTTTTTAAATTGCCTCTTCCAGGGTTCACAACTTCCCACTATTTTTTCGTGATGCGGACGATGTATTTTTCTTGAAGTCGATTGTTTATATAAAGAATTCGCGAATTAAAAACGTTTCAGAATCCCGAGAGTGAAATCGTCACAAAGAATCAGATTGCATTTTACGTGAATACATAGTGCATAAGTCACCTCAATCACGAAATTCAGTTTGACCAGTGATAAAATGACGAATATCTGGACAATAGGGATAAGAAGAAGACTTCCACAGCGCACAATTGAAAACAATTTTCACCACCTAAGTAAGCAAAATTTTCGGGCGTGCACACAGTACGTGTGTATAGATACTATGCACAATTAAACTCAGCATGTGGCACGAAATCGACCGATTTGGGACTAGCTTGGAAAAGGTACTTGTATTATTAAATTCACATTCACTTAATTATGAAAGAACAAACTCTCAGTTTCTTTAATTCTAAGACTTATTAATGCATGTATAAACTAAGCCTTCATTTAACCAACGTTCTGCACCAGAACTATTTTTATAATCACTATGTACGTCCACAACCGCTCATTAAAATGCAATTCAACCATGAACACGGAATTACTACGGATGTTACTGTTGGGAATTTACTAAAGAGCAATCTAAACTGTTTATACAATCGGATATTTTGATAACCTTCACATAAGGTTGTTGCCCACGTTAACTAACAACTGAACTTAACAAGACGCTATAAAACCGGACCTAAAAATCGCTTATAATCATGAAGACGCTCTCATTCGTACACATTGAGTCAACATTCCGTCGTTCGTTAGAATGTTCCTTAATGCTGAATGCTGTAAGTTCGACGGGACGTGTTCGCATACAAAGTGGCCGAGGCAATCGACTTTCTAAACCTGAAATATTCAAGGAATGATGCTCTTATAAACTTACTTTTACTATCGGCGAAAATGAAATGTAAGTCGCATAAAGAAACTGAAAGTTCTGAACTTAGTGTAACAATGTCCATCACTTGTGTGAGTTAGCGCGACACGCAGTTCAATTTTAGTCATTTGTCACGAGTTTGTTTTGTAATAGTCGATTCAATTGTTTCCATTCAACCACCTCATCTTAATGCAACAAGTTCAGAGTGTAAAAATCATTCGCCTTGACCGGGATTCGAACCCGGATCCCTCAATGTCCGGTCGAGTGCTTTAGCTAATTAAGCTATCGAGGCGTCCTAGAGTTTCTAAGGACGCCTCGACAGCTTATCTAGCTAAAGCACTCTACCGGACATTGAGGGATCCGGGTTCGAATCCCGGTCACTGCGAATGATTTTTACACTCTGAAGTTGTTGCATTGAAATGCACATTAGCGGATGACTCCGTTAAAAGTTACTGTTGCGGCATCTCCCGCAGTTTCTTTGGAACACCTCATCTTAGCCCAGGGAAATATTAGTTTTTAGGGCGTGTTATTAAGTATTCTCTTTCTTCGCATCAAAGCTGAGGGGACGACTTTAACAAACAACTGTTGAAACGTAAACTCATGACACGCTAAATTAAGACGATTTACTCGAATAATCGCTACATAGGGTTGGTTTTTCATTCGTTAAAAATTACATTGACGTTATATCTGTATCGTCTTTTTGTAAAATTAGGAAGTGTATTGGGTTATTTTCCTGCACCTCGACATTATTTTGCTTCATTAAAATTTATGAAAAAAATGTTACGCTTAACGATTTCCTGCAAGACCGAAGGAAAGAATAAGACACCCGAATAACTGTATTTCTGTTGGGAGTCAAAGAGACAGACAGTTAATTTTTGACCGATTCCGGTCAGATAGGTATAATAGGTAGGCTCAAGATTTAATACAAGCATGAATCACATCAGTTACAAAAATAGATACCTTTGAATTTGGCGCAATGCCACACCTTAACACGATAAACCCCCTAAATGAATTAATGAAAAGCATTTGTAAGCATAAGGGAAAAAGGGATAAAACAAAAGGGAAATAATTTCAGCGGGGAACATTTTTACCCGCGGCAATGGTAATGCTAATGACAAAATACAATTAATGGGAACTCTGACACATTTATTCAGGATAGCATTTCCATACTTAAAGCTGGATGAAATGTTTGACCATAAAAGAGAAAACAGAAAGAAAAAGCGAAGAAGAAAACCAATCCAAGCCATTGTTAATCACCGAAGCACGGCAATTCATACGTACCACCCAGGGAAACCCTCTAAAAAACAAACATATCGTCGTGTTAAATTATCACACGAAAGCACTGAGCTCCCAAGTATATTTTCCTAAACTGTTCTCTACATTCGAGTGTTGTAGAACTCCAACTAACTCCATGCATAAAACTCATGTAAATGACCAGGATGTCATAAATGACCCAATTGCGACATTAGACACCCTAAGCCTACGTAGACACCCCGGCGTGCCGATTATCTTCGAGATACCACGGTTCAGACAAGATTCAAAAAAATATTTTAAGGATAACAACAGATGTCAACTGGAAGGTTGATCATCTCCGTTATGTTATAAAAAATACACTGGTATAGACAAAGAAAATCTATTATTTCATCTCAAAACTATACAGCTCTACTATTATTATACATATTTTCCCAACACATTTAAACATTTGTCATGTCTCTGAACTAGTTTACGAATTCCTTCAGCATAAAATTCAGCCGCCTGAGATCGCAGCCAAACGATGACGACATCTCTTGAAGTTCCTCGTCGAGACGAGCACAAAACAAGTAGTAGCCCAACCTTTCAGTCATGTTTCCATGAAGCTGAGTCGTCGAAATCAGCGGAAAAGATTTCAGATATCGTAAAACGCGAGAGTTCACGAACTTTTTCATTAATTTTTAGTTGCAGTTCATCGCTCACTATAGACAGGGGACCACTTCTGTCACCATCATGGGAATTTGTGCTCACTCCGAAAACTAACGACAACACTGATGCTCAACTCTTGTCATTCATCACATTTGGCCCAAAACAGAGCACTAATTTCCCGACGATGAATGTCAGGAGCTTTGGAGTTTTTTATCAGTCAAAACCTTATCATTGAACGGACGTCAAATTTGGCGGGAATGTCAATTATATCGCTCATTTTGACTCATTATTGTAAACAAACGACAATCGACTAGCGACCTTCCCTCCTCTGCAGATCGAGGCGTACTGACCTACTATGCGCGTCAATACATTGGCCATTTAGCTCCCTCTTCCACTGCTTCTCAAGCTACACGAAAACGGAGGTTACTTTCCGGGCATCCTTCGCATGGCCAAACATTGCTCCCTCTAAGAAGTTTTTTCTTCGATGCAAACGCGTTCTCCGAATTCATACGGTACAAGAAACAGCACACCCAACTACATCTCCGAGATATTTGTTAACCATCAACAGAAAAAAACAGAAGAGCCAACAAATTCACCTTCCATCCAAAAGACAACAAAAACCCTACCGATATGATTGCAGCACAAAAGCGGTTGAATATGGGCGCGAGATATACTTGTAGCCTATTTTGAAGGGGTTCCCCTATATAGTAGAAACCCTTAAAAAGGGTGAAAGTACATAATTAAATGAAGTACCGCTTCCAGAGCAGGGAATGAAACGCACCATTCATGAAAATGAAACTTTGGACTCGATCACGTCCTCCAGCGTCGTAAGACGGGCACCGCGACCCATCGACGGAGCAAGGCCAGACTGTGGCGACGGACACGGGAGTGCAGCTCAGGCGAAAGCCTCGTCACCACCCCTTAGGAAAACCCCCAAAATAAGACTGAGGTTGCATAGGACAAGGAGGCGCTGCACGGAAGCTCCGCTTGCCCGTCATCGGGGGTGGACCGCAAAGAGGATCGCTGGGATATTATATCCAGAAGGCTAAAGGCTAAGTGAAGGAAAAAATCAAAGAATTCAATTTTCCGGTTGCTCATGGTGCATTAAGCTCCAAACCCGACCTTTTCCGCCAATTTTAATCGTCTTTTGCGATCACAAAGGGTCTGTCCCGAAAAGTAAGTAAAACGATTTTTCCTAGCGAAGCGGACGACTGGAGTGGGAAGATTTATGGCGGGAAAAAAGGTGAAACGTCCTGGGAAAGCAACGCGACCCACGTCAGTCGTCTGCGGGGCCGTTGCAGGGCGCGGATGTCTCCTAGACATTACCCCTATTCGAGCATCTCTTCACGAATTCAGGATGCCACTTTCCAAGGAGCAATTACACGCGATAAAATGTTGTGTTAAGCTCAGGAAATCGAGTTCGGAGACTAGGACCATAGTTAAGGATACTTATAGAGATACACGGATGTCCCAAGTGATGGTTTTCTGCTTCTGCACAGGATGGTCTGGGAGGTTAACGAGGAGGTTGACGATGAGAATGCCCTGGACATCCATCAAGAACAACACATTGTGATGGGAACGTGCAAAAAGCGTAACATGAAATTCCACACTGTTGAGCCAGAAAAAAAACCGAATTTGAATAAATTACCCGGCGATGAAACGTGTGACAAACAAGGTAAATTAAGGGAATTGACAAGTTTTCTCATTCACCTCAACTCCACATACTTATGAAATAGAAAATAATAAGTAACTCTTTACGGTCCTACACCACGTGGACCCGAATAGAACTGAGTCGAAGGCTCAAAAGAAAGGAGGAGAATTAATTTAAAAACAGAAGTGAGGACATGAAAAGATAATGGTCGAAATGTTGCAAGGGGGAAAGATGCGATGGCACCCAGGGAAGGGAGGAACCCTCGTAGTCAGGCTGCCGACTGGCGATTCGAGGATGGTGGCGAGGGAAGGAGAGGCGCGGGGGGCAGGCAGGGGGCCGCCCCCCCTCGCTCCACGACTGCGGTCGACAATAGGGCGGGCGGATGGTTTGCGAAGGGGTTCGACCCGGGAGGCAGCCACTGACTGCTACGTGCAGGGAAATACAAGGGATACTGTTCCCCAAGAAAAAAACATTAAGTGTAGCGTGGAACGAGCATTCAATATTTCCCAAATATTAAAAATAGGCAATAATCCTTCAGTTTAAACATACCATACAATATTACTCTAAACAGAATTGTGATAACCGATTATATACGAGGATTGGGATGATGCAGTGGCTAACGTACTGGCTTCCCACCCTGAGGGCCCGGGTTCGATTCCTGGAGACGGCAAATATTTTTCAGTGGTATCCCGATCCCAATTTGAGATGCTTTGTGGATGGCACTTGAAATGAGTACGCCGTCAGTCGGTTGGGACGTCAAACTAAATGACCCCTTGGAGCCTTTCCTCATTAAGAGTAGGCTAATGCCGACCCCAGGTTTCTCTCCACTCTTCATCCTTTCCCAACCATCCCTACCGGCGCCAATGACCTCAGCTGTCAGTCGCCTCCCATGAAAACTACTACTAGCGATTATATACGTAAAAACATATGCATTGGAAGATTGCACAACAACTCTTCCTTATCATTTCTTTCAGAAATATACTTTAAAACCTTCTCCAAACAATAATGTCGTCAGGTGAGAATCTCAAGAAGAAAATGATGAAGGGGCCAGCTTAACATTAAAGCAGGAGGGAATAAAGCAGAGCAGTAGGCATAAGTGAGCAGTATTCTGGAGGTAATCGTGAAAAGTGGTGGCGACATTAGGAGTTACATTACGAGGACGAAGGAAACATTTTCAAAAGGAAGGGAATCCATGGACGGGCCAGTTAAGTAAGAAGAAGACTTAAAGGAAATATAACTACTATAGATATTTTACATACTAATGAATAATAATAAATTAACTAATGCAAACGCAAATGAGTAATCCCAAACCTGATCTTTGAGGCAATATTATCATTAGAGAGAGTAGATGTGGAAAGGAATGAAAAATATTATTCGGGTAGAGTTAAAATACGGCAGAGTGGGTAAAATTTAGTCTATTATTCAATTAATTTTAAAGTTGACATTATAAGATGATGAAATTGGGAGAAAATAAAAAATAAATGTAGGAGATACTTAGAGGAATTGTGACTCTGAATGTCACGCTAGAAAGGAGAACGTTAGGCACACCGGGTGGAAAAAGGAGGGTTTTTAATCGGTACTAGGGCACGCACAGAGTAATAAGTACGTGCTCTCGAAAAAGGGAGGCAACACAAGGAAAACAGGATAAAATTCAACACGATACGACATTGATCAGCACCGTCCGAAATCTACCTCTGATGGATAGATCACCCGATGAAAATACTGTGAGGCGCACGTCTTGAGGAGTGCAGGCGAAGGAAACGGATCTCAATCGGGTGGAGCGGTGAGGATTTCAAGATTTAACCGTTGAATTGTGAGTCAAAAGAAACCGTACCACGGATGAATCTCAACTATACATGCAAATGAATATCAGTGCCCTCTCTCACACACGCATACACACTCCCATTTTATCGTCGACGCTGGTGTGCCACTATTGCTACGAGAGATCGATCGTCACGCTCTTTAAGACAAAGAACAGTGCGATGTACATACCAGGTGTGCAATACCCGTCGCTCCAAATCGCACCGAAATTAAGATTCCACCGACACCCATAACGTTTCGCATCGAAATGCTGCTCGTAAAATAAGAGAAAATCGCAGACTCAGGTTACGTAACAACGGGAGCAGTGGGGAGGATGGTCAGGTTTGTTTAAAAGACTGTGAAGCAAAGTCGTGGCGCTCAAAAGGTCAAAAGAACCTCAAACCGAAGCGACAATGTCCATTCGTCATTCGTAAAATTATGATTTTCCGAGGAATCGGAACCACGGCCTGACTTTCCAAAGCACAGAGACTATTACAATTTGCCACTTGAAAAAGATTTACTTCCGACTAATTTCGATGCACTGCATCATTTTAATAGCCTTCGTCTCCGTTAGTATTACGGAACAGTTCCACCATATCACACCTGAATCTGTAATTTATGTTAATTTTCGTTTTCGTGAAAAAGTTTTATTTATTTATTTATGTCAATTGCGTAGTTTCAGGAGCGGTGCCGTGGAATTTGAAGATCATTATGAACAAATGATGATAATCAATTAAAATAATCGAAATAGGTAAATATAAGTCGCCACCTGAGTGTAGTCTTCACCCATGGCCGTGGTTCAGCGAAACCGGCCGTGGTTTAACATCTAGTGGGAAAGTACTACGCACTATTTGTTCATTATCCTACATTCCACACGACGCTTTGGACGTACACCGATATAACTCAGTAGCGAAAATTCGGCGATAAAATCCACTGCTACCAACATTTAATCTCAATCTTTTAACATGCCCTGGCATAATGTCTTGCTGCCTGAAACGTGTCCATGGTTATGCATCCGCACAAGGAACAAGCCTACCACCTCCTTCGTTTTACAATTCATGGAATAATTAGCTAAAATAAATAGCCAGATAAATATAATTGCACTGCATAGTATTCAAAACGCGAGGAAATAAATTTAAATTAGATACACATGCATCTTAGATTGGTGGCCGGATACTTGGCGGGAGTCCATTATAAAACAAAGATATGAATATCTCTGTTATTCCTCAGAGCAGGTAAGGTTTGCTATGAAGCAGATTCTCAACCTTGCCATTGCTGGGATTTTAGAGGAGGCACTCCTGGAAAAAATATTTCGTAGAGAAAAATGGGCAAAAAATGCCTTGCTTTAAAATGTAAAATTCAATTTTTTGCATCTGACAAATGACCCAATGTTCACAAGTGTCAAAGCAAAATGTTCATTCCGACATATCCACTTCTTCAACAAACTTATAATAACAAACCGATTTCCCGGGTGGACATGTCGTGAGTGGAGACGCTGGATGCGCACACGTGACGATACTCTGTAACACGGGGCGCAGATGGCAGAAGAAGATTTTTCATTCGTATGAAACGTAAGGAATCAAAAAATAAGTGAAATTAAGAGACAGAGCAAAATAAAATAGCCGTAATAAAAGTATATAAATGAAATTTAAAACAATCAAGTTGAACACTCACATATTTTGAACATAATTACATTCACAATATTGAACAAACTGACGGCAAATAATATCGTTACTAAAACTAACTTCCCACGATTCTCTCAAAATACGTGTGTTTCTGCTTTAATCTCACCCCGACGAAAGAACTGAGAATAATACCACAAAAATAGAATGGAGCGTGAAAAACGTCTTCAAAATCAGAGAGAAGAGACCGAAATCGACTGATGACGACCTCGGCCCCTCCCTACGGAGCAAAACCCGGTGCGAAATACTGAAATCCCCTCGGGAGTGAGACACACGAGCGGAGGATTTCCATCTCCTCCTCGATCCACTTTCATTTTCGAACAAAAGCGACGCTCATGTTTTCGCGGGAGCGGAGAACAAGCTCAACGACCGAATTTTGAGTCATCGATTCGGTTTATTTGGCGTCGAAATCGTCAATTCGCACATTCCCCACCCCCCCAGCGCCCCGCCCCGGGTGCGTGGCGGGTCCCGCGCCACAGAGTGAACCCTCTCCCCCTTTCGACCTCTCTCTCTAGCCATGAATGGGGGCCACACTACCCCCAAAACGCCCCTTATCGATCCCGCCCCCGCTCGCCCACCGTTAAGCGGGGGAGGGGGGCGAGAGGGGCCGGGAGAGGAGGGGCGGCAAGGAGTCGGGGCCGCCCCCGGCCATCGCAGCAGCAGAGAGAGGGCCCGAGCGAGCGCGCAGGCGCCCATTCCCGTGACCCCTTCGAACTCCCCCGCCCCACCCCTCCCCTCCGCATCTAATCTGTCGGGTGGAGGTAAGGGGGTGGTTTCCACCCCCACCCGCCCACGCAAGCACTCTCTCCCTCCCTCCCCCCTGCTCCGCTCAGCTCCTCCGAGAAGAGCGAAAGGAAGGAGAAT
Organism: Hetaerina americana; assembly: GCF_022747635.1. NCBI lineage: Eukaryota > Metazoa > Arthropoda > Insecta > Odonata > Calopterygidae > Hetaerina > Hetaerina americana. The sequence continues at coordinate 117,529,362 of NW_027286069.1, forward strand.
GTGCGGCACCGCCTCCTTCCTTCCGCCCCCCCTCCTTCCCCAACACACTCCGGCGCTGCCAACGTGCGCGCGCCGACGAATCTGGATCTAGATGAGGACGAGTGAAGAGGAAGGAATCGATTCGCTCCGCAAAATCGTGCAAACGAAATCGAATTTACTCCCGTACCCTGGAATTACACCTGAGAGACTTTCAATGGAAATATTAGGAGAGCTGTTTCCACGGAAACCCATACCTTTGACGAAGGAACTATACGACATGAGTGCCCTTGGGACGCACACGAACGCATCTCCCTGCGGAAAATCTCACGACGACATCGAAATCGCCGTTATCTTCTTAAGCATGCGTCGATTGGGAGGGTCGACACGCGTGGGGGATGCATTCTTCACTGCTCAGCCACTAGCCTCAATTGAAGAACCGACCGGGTGATACGAACGTCACATTCACTCCAGGAGGTTACGCATTTAGGAGGAGGAAGCCCACGAGGTTACGCGCCCTCATTCGCCCTCCCGGACGACTTAAGGGCTCTCTCTTTCTTCCTCACCGGGCCCACACGGTGACCTTCACGAACAAGACCCGGCCTAACCCTTGCATTTAAACACGGAGGTGGACCGAAATACTATATGCCTCGGCTTTCCTACTGTCACAGACGCGCGAAATTATGATTCACGAAAGGTAGGTGTCACTCTAAGGAAAACACCTTGATTCGCTAGAAATTATAACGCAGGTCTCTGGATAACTTGTAAATACTCGATCAAAGTCGATCTAGTCACGGAGATGACTTTCTTGGATTGGCGGGGAAGGTGGGCAAAATATTTGCAGTAAGATTTATTGCTGAGGCGAGAAACCATCGACGTCCGAAGTGAATCGGGAGGGAAGGAGAAAAGCCCCGAACACGTCAGCCGATATATGCACAATGAATCCTTTCACGCAAGCACGGATCGCGATCACACATGCAAAATAAAAACATAAACACAGTCACTCAACGTGACCATTAGGATAGGAATATAACATTCGTTTGGCATAGAGAGATCAGGGTTTTTAAAATCACAAAACTCCCAAGCGGTTTGAGAGTCCCTCACTTGCGCAACAGCGCCGGTTTACAGTGGGCGCGCGCTCAATATCCCGACCCGAGTAACACCGAATCGAAGCGAGGACTGATCGAATCTCACAATCTCCCATTCCGAACATCGGCTAGTGCAATCGATTCCCGAGTGAATCGCCGAATCGGTATCGCCAATCGCCTTTCCCTCCCCCGCGCGCGGATCGGCGTGTCTTAGGAGGGGCGGGGAGGGCAAGCGATGGGGGTGGGCATCGCACCCCCCCCCCAAATGGGCGGGCGGGGGAGGGAGGGAGTGGAGCGCGTTTGGCCTCAATGAAGGGAAGAATCCTCCCCGTGATCCGCCCCGCCAATAATCAATCACGACCGCCCCTTCGCCTCAATCGGAACCAACTCGCACCCCTACAAGTCCCCCAATCATTCAGGGACGATCTGCTCCCACGGAAGTCTGAATAGGCCTAGCCCCCACACACCCCCTATACGAATCGCGGGTGGACAAAAAAGTAAGTATATATATATATCCCTCCCCGGACTACAACCTTGACATGGTGGAAGGGCTTGTGCGTTCCGATGACCCCTAGAGCTGTACTGGCGGGAGTAATAATTATTGCTCCTGGTAGGGTCACCCATGCCAGATAGGTCGAAGGTTAGGAGCCAGACGAAAGGTAGTCCACGCAGCGTCTGTTCCTCAGTGAGGCGGCTGCAATGGCGTCTGACCCCAGTGGGGCGGCCAGTAAGTGATGGTGTCACGTTAAAAACACTATTGAGGAAGGCAACGGGAAACCACCTCAATTATCATTCCCTAGAAAAATATGATGGACAATAGAGATATTTTGAGTCCTGGCAACCACGGGGCTCGGCCCAATCGGCCGTGTGTCGTGCCCGGCAGCGGGGGAGGCAAGGCTTCCGCGGTCGTCATCCCAAGAAACCCTTGCAAGGGAAAACCAGCAGCAGCAGGACAGAAGACGCAGGAGAAGAAGACCACATTAGTTAGAATAGGAACGTGGAATGTTAGGACAATGATGAGGACAGGGAAATTGGAGAATATTAAGCGAGAGATGGAAAGGGGAAATATAGATATTTTAAGTCTATGCGAGGTGAGATAGAAGGATAGCGGGGATTACTGGAGTGATTAGTATAGAATAATATACAGCGGCGGGGACGAGAGCCAACGAGGGGTTGCCATAGTATTAAATGAAGAGGTAGGAAGAAGCGTAGTCAACATAGAGTAGGTAACGGATAGATTATTAATAGTAGAGATAAAAGCAAATCCGAACAACTTGGTTATTATTCAGGTATACATGCCACCGAGCAACCATAAGGAAGAAGAGGTCGATAGGATATACGATCAGTTAGAGGACATAAACGCGTGTGTTTCTTCAGGGAAACATTTGATAGTGATGGGGGATTGGAATGCGATGGTAGGCGAAGGAAGACATAGTGATGAGGTGGGGGACTACGGTTTAAGCACGAGGAATGACCGAGGGGAGAAAGCAGTTGAGTTCTGCAGGAGACAGGGGTTAGTCATCACCAACACTTGGTTTAGGCACCACAAAAGACGCAGGCATACATGGAAAATGCCAGGTGACTCAGAAACGTATGAGCTAAATTATATCCTGGTTAGACACAGGTTTAGGAACAGTGTGGTAAATCCGCAAAGCTTCCCGGGAGCGGATGCGGACTCTGACCACAATTTAGTTGTTATGAAATGTAGCGTCCGTTTCAAAAAGATAAGGCAGGGGCGGCGAGTTAGAAAATGGAATGTAGAAGCATTAAATGGGTTGAAAAGGAAAGAATACAAACAGGCGTTAGAGGAAATCATGGAGGATGGTAAAGGGCTTAGTACAATCGAAGAAAAATGGGAAATGATCAAGAAAGGTTTGTCTAAAGCCGCAAAAGACACTATTAGAACCGTTAACGCCAAAAGGACTAGGAAACCATGGATCACGGATGAGATGATTACAAAGATGGATGAGCGGAGAAAATGGAAGAATATAAATACAGAATTAGGCAAAATGAAGTACAAAGAATTGAACAATAAATTGAGGCGGGCAACAAATAAATTAAAAGAAGCATGGTGGAAGACCCAGTGCGAGGATATGGAAAGTCTGCAGAGGAAGGGTGAAATCGGTGCGCTGTACAGCAAAGTTAAATCGTTATCGGGAAGTAAGAAAGGAAGAGCTATGCTAACAGTTAGACATAAGGCGGGTAAGGTAATAGTCGACGCAGGAAAGATCCAAGAGAGATGGAAGGAGTATATAGAAGAACTGTATAGTTAATAACTCAGACCAACAAAGTTAGACATTGAAAAAGAAAATGACGTAGAGGAATACAGCTTAGGTCCAGGCATACTAGACAATGAGATAGAAAGGGCATAAAGGGAGATGAAACTAAATAAGGCCGCGGGGGTAGATAACATTCCCGTGGAACTTTTAAAATGCTTAGGAAAATGTGGGAGGAAGAGGCTATATGGGCTGATCCGTAGCATTTATGAGGAGGGAATCTGGCCGGAAGACTTTGTGAGAGCAGTTTTAGTTCCGATTCCGAAAAAGGTAAAGGCCACGTCATGTGAGGACTATAGGACAATTAGTTTGATATCCCACGCAGCTAAAGTTGTTCTCAGGATCATAAACAAACGGATAGAGAGTAGGGCAAATGATTACTTAGGGGATGATAAGTTTGGGTTTAGGAAGGGGAGAGGTACGCGTGATGCTATTGCAGTAATGAGATCATTAATCGAGAGGAATATAGAACACAATCAGGAGGTATTTTCCTGTTTCGTAGATTTCGAAAAAGCGTTTGATAGAGTGAATTGGGAAAAACTAATGAGTATATTGCAGAAAAATGATTACTTAGGGTAGGTTTTTGAATGGACACAACTACCAAACAAATATTTTATTACTCCTAACAAAACACAAAATCCATCATCCTACCCTATATCAGGTCCCTCTTCACCTCTGAGTACTTTCTTCCTCCCTTCATCCCGTCCAACATCCCTATCCTGTTCCTTCCCTTTCCTCTTTTGCCCAACATTCTACCCTCTATCACAGTCTTCAACATCCCACTGCCGGCCAGCACCCCCTTCATCCACTTTTCCTGCCTCCATAGGATTGCTCCCAACAAACCGCTCTCTTCGCCCACCATACCAAGTACTTCCTTATTTGTTTTCTTATTTTCTTCTTCTCCATTCTTCTCCACACCCACATTTCAAAAGCCTCCAATCTACGTCTATCCTCCTGCTTTAATGACCACGTTTCCGCACCGTACATAGCTACGCTCCATATCAAAGTTTTTACGAGTCTTTCTACACACACACACACATATATACATATATATATATATATATATATATATATATATATATATATATATACATACATTGTATGTAAGTATACATACATACATTGTATGTAAGTATACATATATATATGTATGTACATATATATAAAAATGTATACTTATTTATTTATATTTAAACATAACATTTGGATGGCACAATAGAACACAAAAATAAAAAGATAGCACGAAAAGGGATACACATGTCCGAAAGCATAAGCTTTCAGCCTTCTCAGATGGATTATTGAAGATCAACTTTAAAACTTACAACGGTATTACGCAAATTTTAGGGATTTTAGGGGATTTTAGATCATACCTCAAGAAAATAGGGAAAAAAAGGAGGGGACGTGTGAATGCATGATGGAGGAGGACACGGAAATACACAGAGTCCTTTATTTCCCAATTTATGCCGAGGAAAGACGCGAACTGGAAGCTATCATTGGATATTTGCATAACGTCCAACAAATTGGGCAATACCTACATGAGGAACCGATTAGGAAAATATTGGAAAGATTTATCAACAAAAGATAAAGTAAGAACGGGGAGAGTAACGGAAAGGAATGGCATGTAACTCATATTTTGTATTTTTTAAAATTAACGAAATTGTATTGGGTGTTTAAACATAAGGCACCCCAAAAAAAACTGAAATTGAAACAATAAATTGCCCGATCCTGCTCGAACGGGCCCAATTATTATTATTATTCAGGGCACATACTGACCTGAAGACAAACGAGAAGAAGGCCGAAAGCTTAAAATTTCTGAAATGTGAGTGTCCATTAAAGTGCTATCTATATAGTTTTTATGCTCCACTGTGCCGTCCAAATGTTATATCGTTCTCGGGAATGCTTCTACATCATATATATAGGCATATGTGGACACAGAGAAACACACAAAAATGAAAATCGCACGTATTCCGAATTTTTGATGGCCAAACCACCTTTCTTAAGGAAGAGAAGGAACTGAGAATGTTTGGCCACCGAAAAATTGCTTGTGCTTCTCCGTGTTTTTGTTCGCTAGCGCTATCTAGTTTCTTCAATTTCCTTATTTTTACATCCGAGAGTTTCCTCCAATATATTTCTGTTCCCACTATCTGGTTTATCCCCATTCTTGATAAAAGACCCACTAACACGTAACAGACACTCACCGAAACAGATTACTGATTTGCTCCTAGTTTTTTTTCCGCAGAGTCAAACACATGACAAAAGGAATTCCCGGGCGGCGAAACTCGGACTTAGGGCACTAAATAATTAGCCTTTGAACATCTGGAATCGTGCAAACGTAAGTGTGCCCAAGTGATTCAAGATCTTTTGACTTTTATCACTCATTTCTCTTAGGTCTTATTCGTTTCTTGGCACGTACTACTGGGGAAATTAACCACTCAAATCCTATGTACAAATCGCAGCAATGAATTGCAGTTTTCGATGAGAACGAAAATCCTCACTTCCCACGAGAGGAAGAGTACATGAATGTGCATAGAGGCAGGAGATTTTGCTGGATATCGAATAATATTTTCATTTAAGAACATAACTTCAACCATTCGAACTCGAGGCTATTTGAACAGTGGATTCCGAAATTAGCTTGGTTGGAGTCACGGCATAGAAATTGAAAAACGTTCCCCGTCTCTCTGACAGCATGCCTTCCAAGGGGGCGATTAGTCTGTATTCGCGACTAGCCTGCAAAAACCAAGGGCGCCGCGCACTTTACGAACTGCCCATATCGAGAAATATAAGGCTTGTATATTAAGTACCGCTGACAGCCTTTTCCTTACGTGAGCATGAAGTGCTGAATTTAGACCGTCGGTTAAGAGCGCGCATGATCATAAATTGGCATTGATAAGATGACAGTGCACACACCATCATCACTGAAAATTTGGCGATGCGAAATATCTGCGATAACTCGTCCTCCTGAAGGTCTTTGGACGGAAGACCAAGAGCAATAGAATACCTGCTTGCGGGGACCTTCTACAATGGCATCACGACGATTTTCCAACACTCTTACAGTCGCGGCTTGGCACCAGCAGACTATTTACTATTTACAAAAGTGTAATTCACCATCCATCAAAGGACACCACCGTTGGACCCTAAATCAAGCCATCAAAGAAGCTCGCGCGCGTACCCTTAAGGGCCTTCTGGAATACGACTACCAGGGAGGCTTCGAGTCGAGTGGAAAGGCCGCTGGTCGACGCTCTGAAGGGATGTACTTCGAAGAATTACGTGGCATTGTAGTACTATCTGAACTAAATCTATTTTTCCGAAACTTTTCCCGATACGTTTAATGCAAACCAAGAAGAAATTTGAGTTTGCATTGGGCAAATGATATGATTATACATTATACGTACCCGTGTTTGACGACAAATGGTGTTCCTGAGGGAAGTTTATGTTATCATCGTGTGCTGCCATCTATCAAACGACGGTGAAACAAATTTCAGACTGATTTAAAGGTTAGTTTGGATTTGGTAGCCATTCGAGTAAGACGTGTTTCGTGATTTTCGCTAAGATGGAAAAAGAGCAGAATCGCTCGGTAATTCGCTTTTTGTTTTTGGATGGGAAGAAATGCAAGGAGATAACAGCAAAGTGGGATGCTGTTTATGGGGACACTTCACCATATATGACAACAGTTAGATATTTGCTCAACGAATTTAAACGTGGGCGAACATTGTTTTTGATGAGGAGCGACCAGGACGTCTGGCAGACGTGATTACCGAGGAAATCATTCAAAAAGTCCACGCCATGGTTCTCGCTGATCGACGAACGAAAGTGCGCCAAGTAGCAGAGGCCGTGGGTGTGCCGCCCGGAACGGCAATTAATATTTTACATGATAGGTTGGCGACGAAAAAATTGTCGGCCCGATGGGTGCCGCGATTGCTCACGGTGGACAACAAGCACCAGCACATTCATCCGGAGTTATCGCCGCCAAACTGCATGAACTACGTTATGAATTGCTGCCGCACCCCCCATATTCACCCGATCTGGCTCCCTGCGACTTTTTCTTATTCCCTAACATGCAGAAATGGCTCGCAGGAAAAAAATTTAGCTCAAACGAGGAAGTTTTCGCCGAGACAGAGGCGTATTTTGGAGAGTTCGACAAATCCTATTTTTTTGAGGGGTTAAAAAAATTGCCGGAACGTTTTAGAAAGATACATAGAAGTGTATCTTTCTAAAAGGGGATTATGTTGACAAATCAAAAAAATGTTTTTGAAAAAAATGGTTTCTTCATTTCTAACACGGTCACTTATTGAACCGACCTCGTAAGCAGCCTGTTGTGATCGAATTCTTTAACAGCTGAAAAAGTGACTCCTACTGATTTAGTTGTAATATTCGACTAAAATAGTTCTGTTACGCAAACAGTTCATTGTGGTTTTTTGCGGAATGGATTTTGAATTTCATTATTGTTTGGTTAATTTAACATAATTTCATTTTGCACAAAAGCAACTTTTGTTCACACCAAAATTAATGGCTGAAGATATGGTTGAAGACCAGCGAGATGTTGCACACGATTCCATGTCGTTCCTCTCATTAATTCCCTCCTCCTTGTGCGAAAGCCTCTTCGCCTACAGCTATATTTAACTCAATTCAATTTTAAATGTTGTGCCCTTACATTAAACGTGAAGGTACTCCCCGCCCTGCCTTTTAACCCAATATATATGCGTAAAAATATCAGAAATCTATGCAATTGGCGGCTTCCCTGAGAAAAAAATCGTTTTCCAAGGGTCGCCAGTCACCCTTCCCCTTACATGCATCTTAATACTTCATCATTCCGTTCGGATTCGGGAGTCACAGATTTTAATTTTCCTGCAGCAGAGCAAAGCGGCGGCCATAAGAGGAGGATGTGTGGAAACTGAAACACTTGGTTTTTCTGCATTGAATTCTTCATGATTAAATACATTTTAAAACATAATATAACTTGCTATACACAATTTTAATAATTAGCATTTAACTTTCAAATAAGATAAATACAATTTAACTCTGCATATTTATCCCACCAACTTGTTTTCAACTCATAGGTCGAAGAGTAAAAAAAGAGGCATTTGGGCAATATATTTTTTTTAGCTGATGACCATGCGAGTCAAAACATAGGTCGTGGGTTACGGTGCATAATTTTTTTCGGAATAATCGTGTGTTTCAATCTCATTAAGGAAACACTCCAAGGAAGTGACCACCAAGCCGTGTGTCTTTAGTATCGTATCTCCAACACAACCCTTGTCACGAACATTTGAGTTTTCTAACATTTGACTCATTTTCCAAGAAGAAAGCCCCACTATAGCGCATGCACATAATCACAGGGTCATTCGAGTCAATCGTTCGTTGGAAGATGGTCATCGACGGATTGCTACGGCCCGACGCCGGGTGGAAACGACAATCAAAGTAGGAGAACACCTTCATCCTATGACCAATCCTAGGATTAGGACGCCGCCTCTCCACCACCACCGCTCGACTCCTTTGTCTTCTCCAACCGCGCGTTCACATTTCTCCGACTCCTTCACCGACTGACTCACGCATTCAGCGTCTTCCATAACTTTCCTCCTGCGCCAACTCGTACCTCTGTTGCTCAAACGAATCACGGAGCCTTCTGATTTCCATGATTCCATCTCCTGCGGCATCATAATGACCCGAAACTTTTCGGCACGGCGACCCGAAACCACAGTTTCCGCACGAAGAATAAAAATGCGAGACAATTGCCGCTGGTAACCCGAGTTCATCTAGGTCGCGAGGAAAGAGTTAACTCTACGCTAACTCGTGCTAAATGTGTCTCTGGTAGTCCCCATATTGCGACATTCGCCAAAGGGAGGCAGTCCCTCGAGAGAGTCCCTTTCACTGTTTACTTGAGCTGTGGCCGGAAGTGTGCTATGGCCGGGCGCAATCACGATTCGTGCGCTACAGGAACGAAACAAGAGAAGAGTCGTGTTGAATCGAGTTCTTCCCTCAAGAGGAGGAGAGCTAACGGTGCCACAGTTATTCTCAACTCAAGAGAAGTTTATTTGGACGCATAGCACTGAAATGACAGAGTTCATCAAACTGTAAAAAAGACTTACGATGCAATTCATGTTCCAAGGAGAGAGTGACCATTCCTGGGATGCAATGCACAAGATCTACCGCTACGCAATACCCTAAGAGTCGTTGCAATTGTGTGCGGAAGAAGGTGTTGAAACAGTAGATATGAAAATATAAGAATAACTGTGTATTAAGGGGGCTATATTTCAAGATACTGGTGTTCCCTATTCTTTGTAATTTGGTCGCCTAATGGGTTCGAGGCAAAAATTAAAATCCATCAATTCTCCATGCTCGAATTTATTTCACCAATTTCGTGAACGCCTAATCTTTCAACGAATTGTGCGAATTCGATCAACCTTCATTTTTGCAATTGAAATAACATGATTGACGCCTTCACAATAACATCAGATGGGCGTAAGGGGAACTAATAAGGAACTATATGAGTCGCTGAGGTCACAAAATGTTAAGAGCAGTCTCCTTTAGTAGTATAATGAAACGTGGAAATTCCAAAGAAACTGCGGGAGATGCCGCAACAGTAACTTTTAACGGAGTCATCCGCTAATGTGCATTTCAATGCAACAATTTCAGAGTTTAAAAAGCATTCGCCTTGACTGGGATTCGAACCCAGATCCCTCAATATCCGGTCGAGTGCTTTAGCCACTTAAGCTACCGAGGCGTCCTCTTAAAAGCCCCAAAATTTCAGAGTTTAACAGGACGCCTCGGTAGCTTAAGTGGCTAAAGCACTCGACCGGATATTGAGGGATCTGGGTTCGATTCCCAGTCAAGGCGAATGATTTTTAAACTCTGAAATTGTTGCATTGAAATGCACATTAGCGGATGACTCCGTTAAAAGTTACTGTAGCGGCATCTCCCGCAGTTTCTTTGGAATTTGTCAAAGTATAAACACCGTAAGTGTTTAAAGTTGGCTTTAACCTCGTGGACTGTGGCGCGTCGCGCACGACTACGAATGCCTGTGACATTGTATGTACGGTATTTCGTCACAACATCTTGTTCCTTTAAAAGCCCCAAAATTTCAGAGTTTAAGAGGACGCCTCGGTAGCTTAAGTGGCTAAAGCACTCGACCGGATATTGAGGGATCTGGGTTCGAATCCCAGTCAAGGCGAATGATTTTTAAACTCTGAAATAGTTGCATTGAAACGTGGAAAGTTAACATTCGATGAACGCATTCCAAATGATTCGCTTTAACGGTATGAAACCTGATGAATGACTAATAAACATTAACTTAGGTTCATAAAAAATTGCATTGAAACTACAGCGAAAGAACAATTGATATTTTAATGTCTTGAGTCACGTATTTAAGAAAAGGCGAAAAGGAGAGAATCGCAAAACTAGTTTATTCATATATGATTAAAAATTATAAAAATTTCTCTAAGAGATTTATGATAATTCGATTAAATGCTGGATAAAATAAGTGCGAAGCATTTTTAAATGCATGATTTCTCAGATTTTTGATTTTCTGAGCAGTTGAATTTTTTTCTGAAACAGTGTAACCTATCCAAAGCATTTTAGTCCATGGACTCTCATCTTAGGTACCCATGCGATTGAAGAAGAAAAAAGGGACAGTTTAAAGTTAATGCAAGATTGTATCAGAGGCAATATATCAAAATATGGACAGAGTGAATATCATTATTATTTGCGATGGTTAATAGTGATAATTGATCAGCGCCCCCCCCCCCCCAACCAAGTGAAAAATTATTCATTTGTCGTGTTCTAAAAATGTAAATTACGTCAACACCTATAGGAAAGCATGTAAGCAAGATCTTCGTGTTTTCCTTTACCGCCGCTAATTACAAATTAGCAAGCATGAGTATTTAAGTGAAAATATTCATAAATTCAGGCGTTAAAAACCATTTCCCGGATAGTTATCAACGGACTGATTCTCAACAGACTGAATTATCAACAACTGACTCTTTTCAAGACTGATTCAATCTAACAAGGTGTGCGCTCCTTAAAGATAAAAACAAGAGCCGATTAGCCAATCGAGACCCGGACCAGCAAGTTCCTCGCAGTGCACGAATGCCCCCGGGAGTCAGGCTCCACGCACACACACGTTTGCCGCGTGGGTTGCACAAGCAACCAGGAGCTGCCGGAAATCCACGACCGTTTGACCGGCGCTCACCGAAGGAGAGGGGCGGGAGGGAGAAGTGGCGAGATCTCGAGACCACCTCGAGATTACCTCCCCAAAATTACAATATTCCGAGTTCAAAGTTAATCTGTAGCAACACTTTCGAAATGAGTGATAGACGACTGATTCCGTTCTGGCATTTGGGGAAATGGAATCAGCGTGAAAATTTAAGAGGCATTTGAGAGATACGGGCTTGGGAGGGGGGGAGAATGGGGAAAATTTGACGGTAAAAGTTGAAAAAGAATTGGAGGGTAGAAACAGAGAGGGTGGTGATATGCAGAGGGTCTTTTGAGCGGAGCCGAGGGTTCTGGGTAAATAGAGAAGACGGCTTTTTGGAAGGCCGAGGAAGATATTAACGAAGGATTCTCACATGAGGACGTCGGAGGGGTGCTCGGGAGTTCATAGCGGTGGCTAAGCACCGTCCAAAAGCTAACTGCCTCTAATCAAAAGATTACCTTTTACGATCATAAAAGTAATATTAGCCTCCAGGAATTTTCTAAATTCAGTAGAAGGAAACGCCGACGATTATAAAAGAGAGGGGAGGGCGTTAGACTAGGCGATTTTTTCTCAGAGAACAATGCAGATTTCGGATTTCATGCCCAGAGTTCTTAAGATAGTAGTTATCTACTTCGATGCCGGTTTCGTTTCACGCCTCTGACAACTTTTACATATTTTCCACGCAAAAGTTATTTAGACCGGGTACATTCGAAAATCTCTTTTTTAACCCAAAAATTGAACATGTCAGCGGAGAACACTGATCTTACGAGGCATGAGGACCTTAAAACGAATGCTTCCGCCGTCGAGAGACAATCTACGCCATGAAAACCGCGTTAATGCACCTTTGAAAAACGACATCCTTCTAATTGTGACGAGCATTCCATTGAGATTGAATGTCAATGGAAAAGGACTTTGCGGTAGGCTATGAAAATATATACGGCTACCTATTTCAAGTAACTATAATAAAAGACATTTTCTGCGCACATATTTGTCGTGACAGACACTAAAACAACCAAGAATATTAAAACAGTAATAAATAAATTAATGCCATTTTGAAATTAAAATAGAGGTGCAAGTACTTGGTTTTAAACTAATCTGAAGCAATCCATAACGTAAAAAATTACAATGTTTTCTCGAAATAAATAAAACATATTCGACAAAAATCAGAGTTTTTCTTGAATGAACACGAATTATTATCAGAAACAAGACTTCATGCACTGTCATTTTGCAATTGACTGTAGAAAACCGATTTCCCTTCGATGATTTGGTTATTATCTCTTAAAAAGATGCCATATAGGTTTAAATTAATAAATCCTAAACACCTCATAACGTCGCCGCATACACTAGACGATTTTGAGACGCGCCGCAAAACAAACATTATTTAAAATCAAAAAGAAATATTATAAACATGATCACCTCTTTACAATTACGATAGGGCAGGCGTTGTTCCACATGAAATCTCACTGCTAGATGTAAGAGAACATTCAGAAAGACGAATGCTTTAACGTAATTCACGATGCAATATCCTGGCACTGAAAGGATCAGGTATGTTAAAGTTATGCCCTATTGCTATAAATATTATAACAATCCCTATACAACTGAAAACACCGCCAGGTTTTCCAGAAAATTCGACAACCGGCATTTTTTTTAAAGAGCGCGAAACGGTGAGTAATCGCCACTGTCCAGGCAATCAACCCCGCCGCCATCCGATCCTAGAGCCGCGGAAGGAATCCGAAAATGTGTTCATGTCGGGTGCAGCCAACGAATCCCGGTCCTCTTCCCCGGGGCAGGAAGGACGGACGGACACGCGAGAGGGATAGTCGCCGTCGGCCAACAGGGGAGGGGGGTCCCATTCACCCCTACATGCCCACCCCCCACCTCTCACCGCGCGCGCCCCGCCCCGCATCGCCCCATTCACCCGCCGCGTGTCGCCCCATTCACCGCCTTCGCCCACAACCTCCCGTCACCGCCCATTCATCGATCGGTCATTATTCACGAGATGCACACGCCGTTCCCACGGGGGGGGAGGGGAATTAAGCGAGGGAAGAATGTTGGCGGGAGTGGGGGCACCGTGAGCGCTCGTGTGCGTGTGTGTGCGCGCACACGTGTGCGTGCTCAGCCGCCAACACGCACGAACAACCGAGGGGGTGGCGCATCGGTGGTGCAATCGGATTTCTCGCCCCAACTCCCCCACTCGGAAAAAGAGAGAACGAGATATACGGAGAGGGAGGTGGGGGGGGGGGGGTCACCGAAGAAGTCACAAACGAAAAGAGATCTCTTTTATCACCGGAGGGGAGGGGCGCAACTATTGGTTGCGTGATTCTCTCCGTAATTGTTTCCGCGAAATGACATACTGCGACTTTGTTCTCAACGTGAAATCCCGATCAAGACTGCAAGTAAACAAAACGAAGAAGTGATACCAGCTGATTGAATAAAATATGGAGAGAATGAGGGACTACAGGGAAACAATTCTATGAATATCTGTACAATAATGGACATAAGACTATCCTAATAGGCTAGTTTTTTTTAAATTCATACCTAAAAAACGCAAGGAAGATATATGATGTCTATAATGTCGTTTGCAACACCTCATATCGAATAAGGTGAGAACGTTTGTACATAAATAATGTCAGTTCAAGTTTATTTCATTATATTAAGTCAAATTGATCGTTACAATTTTCCGTCTTTCATCCCATCATCACGCAAAATCTATGCCATGTTTCTGTACAGCAAAGGAATTTGTGTTACAATTTGTGTAATAATTTTTGAAAATAGGTTCCACATAAATGTTTTGATATTATTTTCAATGATTTCGATACAATACCATTATTTTTGTAGGCCTGCCACACTAAGTTGGTGATAACTTGGGCCAATAACTCTTGGAATTACTTAGCTTTTAACTGCTTCGGTATTATTCCGATCATCACCAATCACTTGTTAAACAGAGCAGCTCACACTAAACTCGAGTAATGAGGAGCTTTTTCCAATAACACACAAAATTGGAAGAGACTAATTCAATCAAGATACTATTTCTCCTTTGGTGGTTGAAACAGCCCCCTGACGCCATCTCTTGGCTGAAAGAATCGGGGCGCTTGGCGACATATTAGACCCACGGATCTCAGGGTAAATTGACTATCCTCGATAGCTCAAGTGGTTAAGAGCATCCGCCCGGCAAGTGGAAAGATCCGGTGTTCGAGTCCCGGTTGAGGAAATATTTTTACTCTTGTGATCCGTTCGATTCCGCCTTCCCCACCTCTATTGTGTTCGTCCTTTATATGTGTTCCTATCCCTTTTCCTTATATCTGTTTCTGTATATATGAGTATTTATTCGCCGTTTGGCGGGATTTCGTGTTTGAATGTGTATTTGGCCAATGTGGCTCATCTCTTCCTTCTGGCTATGCGTGCCACGAAACGCACTGTTCCTTTCCTGTATGATGTTGTATGAATTCTAACCCACTGTCCTTTCCTTTCCTTGTGTATTGTCTATTTCTCCTTTGGTGGTTGAAACAGCCCCCTGACGCCATCTCTTGGCTGAAAGAATCGGGGCGCTTGGCGACATATTAGACCCACGGATCTCAGGGTAAATTGACTATCCTCGATAGCTCAAGTGGTTAAGAGCATCCGCCCGGCAAGTGGAAAGATCCGGTGTTCGAGTCCCGGTTGAGGAAATATTTTTACTCTTGTGATCCGTTCGATTCCGCCTTCCCCACCTCTATTGTGTTCGTCCTTTATATGTGTTCCTATCCCTTTTCCTTATATCTGTTTCTGTATATATGAGTATTTATTCGCCGTTTGGCGGGATTTCGTGTTTGAATGTGTATTTGGCCAATGTGGCTCATCTCTTCCTTCTGGCTATGCGTGCCACGAAACGCACTGTTCCTTTCCTGTATGATGTTGTATGAATTCTAACCCACTGTCCTTTCCTTTCCTTGTGTATTGTCTATTTCTCCTTTGGTGGTTGAAACAGCCCCCTGACGCCATCTCTTGGCTGAAAGAATCGGGGCGCTTGGCGACATATTAGACCCACGGATCTCAGGGTAAATTGACTATCCTCGATAGCTCAAGTGGTTAAGAGCATCCGCCCGGCAAGTGGAAAGATCCGGTGTTCGAGTCCCGGTTGAGGAAATATTTTTACTCTTGTGATCCGTTCGATTCCGCCTTCCCCACCTCTATTGTGTTCGTCCTTTATATGTGTTCCTATCCCTTTTCCTTATATCTGTTTCTGTATATATGAGTATTTATTCGCCGTTTGGCGGGATTTCGTGTTTGAATGTATATATATATATATATATACATATATACATTTATATATACATATATATATATACATATATACATTTATATATACATATATATATATACATATATACATTTATATATACATATATATATATATATACATATATACATTTATATATATATATATATATGTACATATATACATTTATATATATATATATATATGTACATATATACATTTTTATATATATATAATATATATATAATATATATATATATATATATATATATATAGTGTGGCCGTCCTTCAAACTTTTCAAAGACACAGAAACCCTAGATTGATATAAACGGATGAAGGAGAGCAGATAAAATAAAAAGATGCCTGAAACAAGGTTGCCCCCTGTCACGCCCTTAACCTATTTAATTTATTAATAGAGGAAGAATTAACAAATATCAAAGGAAGGACCAAAAGTATTAAAGTGAATGCAAGAAGAATCCACAGTATCCTTTTGCTTTGCTGATGATACGATAGTAATAACTGCACATTCTTGAAAAGGACATGAATAAGATGCTCAAAATACTATCCAGAGACCTAGAAGATTTGAAATTGAAAATGAACAATAAGAGGATCAAATTAATGGTAAAAGAAATTAAATTGTCAAAACTTGAAGGGCCTTGTCGGAACAAGCATCATTTAAAGCAAGATTAAATGACAAGTCAAAAACATATAAGCATAGATACCAGGAAAATGTTCATAAAAATGCATTGTAAATTGGATGTGAGACACATAGACGATCAGGAAAACAGAAATAAAAAAGCTTGAGGCAATGGAAATAAGGCCTTAAAGAAAGTAAAACAAGCTGAACGTAAAAAGAAAAAGTAATTATAAGTATTAGCCGAAGTTAAAGAAAAGAAATCGCTCTTAAGAACGATTGGACAAAGAAGAGCAACATGTTCGAAAACTTTTAACGCTATCATCCGCTAATGTGCATTTCAATGCAACAACTTCAGAGTGTAAAAATCATTCGCCTTGATCGGGATTCCAACCCGGATCCCTCAATGTCCGGTCGAGTGCTTTAGCCAGTTAATCTATCGAGGCGTCCTCTTAAACTCGGAAATTGACTTTGAATTGAAAACTCTGATGCTCTCAATTTCAGAGTTTAAGAGGACGCCTCCATAGATTAACTGGCTAAAGCACTCGATCGGACATTGAGAGATCCGGGTTGGAATCCGGGTAAAGGCGAATGATTTTTAAACTCTGAAATTGTTGCAAGAGCAACATGAATCGGATATTTATTAACACGTGACCAATTCCTTAAGAATTTGCATATTTGAAGGACATGTTGTAAATAAGAAACAAAGGGGACATCCCAGAGCTGCTTTCTTCATGAACATGGGAGCATCAGATAGACTCCAGATTATACGCTAGCGGTGAATAGAGAGAGACGTGGGTGGCTTGCGACAAGGTGAGGGGTCAAGGGTCCTTTAGTGTTTGATGATGGATGTGTCGTATAAAACTTTATAAAACGAAAGCCATGCAGCTCTCAACAAAAGCGAAAGTTACTCGCATATGAATTCATTTGTGAGTTGCAGACACGTTAGGCTAATAGTCATCTTGCATTAATTAAATCATCCAAACTCGTAAACGTTGACACGAATTCACTACGCCGACTACGCATTCTACATGTTATGTCACACCTAGAAAAACACATTATACGATTATTTCCCATTTTTGGGAAATAATAAATCAAGAACCGTTAATTAAAACTGTGCGCGGACATTAACACGTGAATATTTCACATACCCCCCCCCCCGGACTACAACCTCGACGTGGTGGAACGGCTAGTGCGTTCTGATGACCCCTAGAACTGCGCTGGCGGGAGTAATAATAATAATTGCTCCTGGTAGGGTAACCCATGCCAGATAGGTCGAAGGTTAGGAGCCAGACGAAAGGTAGACCACGCAGCGTCTGTTCGTCAGTGAGGCGGCTGCAATGGCGTCTGACCCCAGTGGGGCGGCCAGTAAGTGATGGTGTCACGTTATAAACACTATTGGGGAAGGCAAAAGGAAACCACCTCAATTATCATTCCGAAGATAAATATGATGGTCACTAAAGAGATTTTGAGTCCTGGCAACTACGGGACTCGGCCCAATCGGCCGTGTGTCGTGCCCGGCAGCGGGGGAGACAAGGCTTCCTCGGTCGTCATCCCACGAAACCCTAGCAAGGGAAAACCAGCTGCAGCAGCAGGACAGAAGACGCAGGAGAAGAAGACCACATTAGTTAGAATAGGAACGTGGAATGTTAGGACAATGATGAGGACAGGGAAATTGGAGAATGTTAAGCGAGAGATGGAAAGGGGAAATATAGATATTTTAAGTCTATGCGAGGTGAGATAGAAGGATAGCGGGGATTACTGGAGTGATAAGTATAGAATAATATACAGCGGCGGGGACGAGAGCCAACGAGGGGTTGCCATAGTATTAAATGAAGAGGTAGGAAGAAGCGTAGTCAACATAGAGTAGGTAACGGATAGATTATTAATAGTAGAGATAAAAGCAAATCCGAACAACTTGGTTATTATTCAGGTATACATGCCACCGAGCAACCATAAGGAAGAAGAGGTCGATAGGATATACGATCGGTTAGAGGACATTAACGCGTGTGTTTCTTCAGGGAAACATTTGATAGTGATGGGGGATTGGAATGCGATGGTAGGCGAAGGAAGACATAGTGATGAGGTGGGGGACTACGGTTTAAGCACGAGGAATGACCGAGGGGAGAAAGCAGTTGAGTTCTGCAGGAGACAGGGGTTAGTCATCACCAACACTTGGTTTAGGCACCACAAAAGACGCAGGCATACATGGAAAATGCCAGGTGACTCAGAAACGTATGAGCTAAATTATATCCTGGTTAGACACAGGTTTAGGAACAGTGTGGTAAATCCGCAAAGCTTCCCGGGAGCGGATGCGGACTCTGACCACAATATAATTGTTATGAAATGTAGCGTCCTTTTCAAAAAGATAAGGCAGGGGCGGCGGGTTAGAAAATAGAATGTGGAAGCATTAAATGGTTTGAAAAGGAAGGAATACAAACAGGCGGTAGAGGAAATCATGGAGTATGGTAAAGAGAAATGTACTATCGTAGAAAAATGGGAAAGTATCAAGAAAGGGTTATCGAAAGCCGCAAAAGACACTACCGAAACCGTTAATGCGAAAAGGACTAGAAAACCATGGATCACGGATGATATGATTACAAAGATGGATAAACGGAGAAAATGGAAGAATGTAAATACAGAGTTAGGCAAAATGAAGTACAAAGAATTAAACAATAAATTGAGGCGGGCAACAAATAAAGCAAAACAAGCCTGGTGGAAGACGCAGTGCGAGGATATGGAAAGTCTGCCGAGGAAGGGTGACATTGTTGCGCTGTATAGCAAAGTTAAATCTTCATCGGGAAGCAAGAAGGGAAGATAAATGGTAAAAGTTAGCAATAAGGCGGGTAAGGTAATAGTTGACACAGGAAAGATCCAAGAGAGATGGAAGGAGTATATAGAAGAACTGTATAGTAAATAACTCAGACCAACAAAGTTAGACATAGAAAAGGAATGTGACGTAGAGGAAGATACCTTATTCCCCGGCATACTAGACGATGAGATAGAAAGGGCTTTAAGGGAGATGAAACTAAATAAGGCCGTGGGGGTGGATAACATTCCCGCTGAACTATTGAAATGTTTAGGAAAATGTGGGAGGAAGAGGCTATATGGGCTGATTCGTAGTATTTATGAGGAAGGAATCTGGCCGGAAGACTTTGTGAGATCAGTTTTAGTTCCTATTCCGAAAAAGGTATAGGCTGCTACATCAAGTGAGGACTACAGGACGATAAGTTTGATATCCCACGCAGCTAAAGTTGTTCTCAGGATCATAAACAAAAGGATAGAGAGTAGGGCAAATGATTACTCAGGGGATGATCAGTTTGGGTTTAGGAAGGGGAGAGGTACGCGTGATGCCATTGCAGTAATGAGATTATTAATCGAGAGGAATATAGAACACAACCAGGAGGTATTTGCCTGTTTCGTAGATTTCGAAAAAGCGTTTGATAGAGTGAATTGGGAAATATTAATGAGTATATTGCATAAAATAGGAATAGATTGGAGGGAAAGGAGGCTAATCCGCAACCTGTACATGTCTGCGACTGCTCAGGTACGAGTGGGAAACGGGGAGTCAGGATGGGCAGCGTTAGGAAGGGGTGTAAGGCAGGGTTGCCCATTATCACCGTTGCTGTTCAACCTGTATGCAGAGGAAATGATCAAAGAGGCATGGGAAGAACTCGAGGTAGGAATGAAAGTGGGCGGGGAATTCGTAAAATCAGTTACGTTTACTGATGACCAAGCTTTAGTTTGTCAGTCAGCCAAGGGGCTGCAAGCATTGCTTTGTGAATTGGAAATTCAGTGCGACAGGTATGGGATGAGAATCAATAGTAATAAAACAAAGGTTATGCGATTTTCTAGAAAGAAAAAGGCCAAGCTTAACATTAAAATAGGAGGGCAAAAACTAGAGCAGGTAGAACAGTTTACGTATCTCGGTAGTGTTTTGAACCAACATGGTCAAAGTAGTAGGGACGTAAGGAGAAGAATTGCGCTAGACGAAGAGGCTTTCACAAGGAGGGAGTTGATGACAGGGACTTTGAGTAAGGATGTTAAGAAAAGACTCGTAAAAACTTTGATATGGAGCGTAGCTATGTACGGCGCGGAAACGTGGTCATTGAAGCAGGAGGATAGACGTAGACTGGAGGCTTTTGAAATGTGGGTTTGGAGAAGAATGGAGAAGGTGAAATGGACGGAGAAGAAAACAAATGAGGAAGTACTTGGTATGGTGAGCGAAGAGAGGGGTTTGTTGGGAGAACTCCAATAGATGCAGGAAAAGAGGATGAATGGGGTATTGACCGGCAGCGGGATGTTGAAGACTATGATAGAGGGGAGAATGTTAGGCAAACGAGGAAAGGGAAGGAACAGGATAGGGATGTTGGACGGGATGAAGGGAGGAAGAAAGTACTCAGAGCTGAAGAGGGACCTGATGTAAAGTAGGATGTTGTGTTTTGCTAGGGGTCACAAATTATTTAATTAGTAATTATTTCCATCCAAAAACCTACCTTAACCGATAGGTTACCTAATAATAATAATAAATTATAATTTCACATAATCAATGCGAGAATACGCCTAACCCTGAGAGCTGTGTCAATCATGAAAGTAGGAGGTCGATCATTGGATCACTTCGCTTAATTAGGAAATGGATCCTACAAAATAAGCGGATTGTTGAGGACATAAGGAGAAGAGTTTCGGGGGGAAAAGAAGCCTTTCCAATACCGTAAGGGGGTGACGAGTGACTGGGGCTCACGGGCTTGATTCGAGTTGAAGTGCGACGTGAGTGGGAAAGGGGCGAAGGGTTCCCACGAGGTGAAAAAGTGGAGAGATCCACGGAGGGAACCAGGAGAAGAAGGTGGGAGAGTAGAGGGCGAGAGAGGGAGAAAAGAGAGGAACTGGAAATGGAAGATATTGAGAGGCGGAGGAATGCGGACCCAGGGACCGAAGGGAGAGTTCTGGGGAAGGCGGAGGCGACGAAGAGGCATTTGAACGAATGGAAGTTTGACACGCCGAAGATTGTCCCTAGTGTGCATGAAAAGTATCGGGAAAAGTTAGGAAAAAATGGAGTTTCTTCAAATATATGCCTAAAAACGCCTCAAAATTCTTCAAAGTACAACCCTAATACGCACTTTAGCCATCGATTTTTCCACGACTCGAAGGCACTTGAGTAGGCAGGTTCCGGAAGGTCCTTCAAGGGCACGCGTGCAAGCTTCTTTGATGGCACTTATGCTCCCATGGTGGTGTCCTTTATGGGACAGTTTCACTTTTCGGAATAGTAATAATAGTCTGCTGGTGTTAATTAGGAACTTTTAGTGGGTTGGGGAATCGTCGGGATGCCATTGCAGAAGATCTTCGCAAGCAGACATTCGACTTTGCTCTTGATCGTCCTTCAAAGACCTCCGGAAGTGTGAGTTAAGCGCAGATCTTTCGGATCGCCAAATCTTCATTGATAATGATGGTGTGCATCGTCACCTTATTTATGCCAATATACGATCTGCAATCATACCCATGCTAGTCGACGGTCTGAATGCAGCACTTCACGCGCACGCGTCAGGAAAAAATTGTTACCGACACTTTTCATACAAATCTTGCATACGGCAGGATTTCAAGTGACTTTGGGGGAGCCCTTAAGACATCCACGGTGACCGTCGCGGAAGACTTCCCGCGAACTGTCTATCTAACCGGCCTCTGATAGGTCGACTAGCTCAGACAATAATGCCTCCTTGAGGTTAATGCAGTAGAAGATATTCGACATGCTTAATATTGCTCCACAAATATTCAAGTACGTTTCTTTCTCTTCAAGCATGAGTCAACATGTATTTCATATGTTGACTCATGCTTGTGTTAGTCAACATGTGTTTTATCCATCCGCGGGATCGTCATCATTAAGTACAGCATGCGACGTTTTGCTGCAAATTGCGGAATTCATTTTCAATTGCATTACTTTTACCCTTCATATACTTTTAAAACACTCGGGAGCGCGATATCGGGCGAGTGGTAATTAACCCAGAGAAACGATTAAAAAATACGTCAAAGAAATACGCCCGCGTGACAAATGCATACTCGACAATAAAAAAAACCGCGGATCTTTAAAAAAATCTCATTTTCAAGGCAGCGAAAAATATTTTCACAACAACATAGCAATGGTATAGGCGAGAGTTTCAAGGTAATATATTTTTTCGGTGATTTGAGCGAGGTACACACGGTTGGTTACCTCTCGTAAACATGAAAGATCTTTGCATGATCTGTAGCACCCGCTGCGTGCGCACGAAGAGGAGTGCAAATGATTTTTTTTATTAAGAAACGGCTCATACCATCCGCAAGTTATGCAGGTGGATTTTAATTTTCGGAAAGTAACCACGAAAACTAAACTGAAACAAGGACGAGAAGGATGAATGAAAGGGCGGCTAGGGAACCTTTATATCCTGGTGCAGCGTCAATACTTAAAAATCAGTTCTTTGATTTGACGATTCGCTCGTCGTACGAAATCTACCATTAATTTTGAGCAGGCACACAGAAAGAATCGTCGCGAAAGCCAAAAAAATCGTTTCCCTTTTCCTTCAAAACAGAAATTCATCTCCGAATCCTTGGTGTGTTTCCCTTCAAAGGTAAGACGTGGAGCACATACATACGAGAGAATAACGATGGGTTAGTTATTTCTTTCTCATTTGTTATTAGGAAGAATTGACAGTCTCTAATGATTAACATGATTATTTAGCAAGTAAAATCTGATGTTTTATACTGCGTTAATTTCTCCGGAACAGTCGTGTATTTGGCCAATGTGCCTCTTCTCCATCTTTTGGCTATGCGTGTCACGAAACGCACTCAGCCTATCCTTTATGATGATGCATGATTTCTTTCCCTACAATCCTTTCCTCTAGTGTCACCCATCTCTCCTAGGTTCTAGGTCCTAGGGGGTGAAACAGCTCCCAAACGCCATTTCCTGGTCAAAGAATTGGAGCACTTGGTTTCTTAAACCCCCAAGGGATTTCAGCGAAAATTGCGTTTCCTCGACAGCTCAAGTGGTTAGAGCATCGGCCCGGCAAGTCGAAAGATCCGGTGTTTAAGCCCCGGTCAAGGAAATATTTTTACACTTGTGGTCTGCTCGATTCCGCCTCACCCATTTCTCCTTGTGTTTTTTTCCTTTATGTGCCTTCTTATCCCTTTATCTGTGTGTATGGTGTATATGTATATATAAACCATAAACACAGTAATCAATCCGAAGGTCGGTTTGGTAGGTGATGGTAGAGTTCACCCAGTACTAAGCCCTATATATACGGCGTGTGAAATTCACACATCAGGGCAGGGGTGCCAGTTCCTTTCCCTGTGCCGGTTATGGTTTCTCAGGAAGATCTGGTACCCGAAAAACCACAGAGCTTGTGTGGAGCTGCAGGTGCCCAGAGAGGCTTGCCCGAGAATTGAACCCGGGACCCTCCGGTCAACAGCCCAACGCTCTACCCCCTGGACTACCGCGACCCACATATGTATATAAATACATACATACATAAATAAATATATATATATATATATATATATATATAATATATAGTGAACGGGGACTCTGCTCCTTCAATGTCAACCGTTAAAAAGTGGGCAGATGAATTTCAAACTAGTGGCACATCCCTCGAAGATGGCGCACGTGAATGACGGCCAAAAACCACAACTACACCGAAAACCATCGAAAGGGTGCACCATATCGTACTGGAGGAGAGGCGAGTGGAAATAAATGTGAGATAGCTTTAAGGCCGTGTGGGGGATATCTGAAGTAAGGGTATGGAACATCTTGCACAAAGAATTATGGAGGCGAAAGCTCTGCGCCATGTGGGAGCTGCATTTTCTGAATGTTGATCAAAAGAAAATTCGCAAACGATGTTCGCAGCAATGTTTGGACCGATTTAAGAGGGAACCGACCGATTTCGTGCTGTGATTTGTCACCATGATGACACATGGCTCCACCACCACACGCTAGAAACGAAACAGCAGTCGAAGCAGTGGGTGGAAGCCGGTGGTTTAGCGCCAAAGAAAGCGAAGTCGATCGCGTCCGCCTGGAAGGTCATGGCCAATGTGTTTTGGGATGCGAAAGGGATACTGTTAATTAATTACCTTGAAAGAAACAGAACAATTACAGGCAAATATTACTCCAACCTTCTTGGCCAGCTGGATGGCAAAATTCGCTAGGAGAGGCCTGGATTGAATAAGAAAAAAATATCATCTTTCACTAGGACAACGCGCATCTGTTCACAAAGGTGCGTTGTGGCGATTGGGAAAACTACGGAATTTAGGGTACGATTTGCTCGGCCATCCTCCCTGTTTTCCTGATTTAGAACAATCAGACTTACATCTGTTCTCAAACTTGAAGAAATTTGTTTCTGGGAAGCACTTCAATTGAAGAAGTTGATGAAGAGATGTATATTTTCACAGTCTTGCAGGCTCTCCCTTCCAGGAAGGAAGGACTCATGTTGGAGAAACAGTGGGCCAAGTGCGTTGAAGTTAAGGAAGATTATGTAGAAATATAAAATCGTTTCTTAACTGAAAATCGCAGTCTTTCATTGTCAGGCCGAGTGCTTCTCACCACCTTGCCCACGAATGTGTATTTTCCGCCTCCCTCACCGATCCTGTGCTGATCCCTCACGACAGTTTCTATCCCTTTTCCTACATGCATGTGAAAATATACATTTAAGTGTGTGTGAGTTTATACATACCACACAAATATCTAGTACTCTATTACTATCACCGGTCCGGAAAAGGGACAGCGTGAAGGTTAAACATTTCTGTTAGCAAATGGATGCTTTTGTATAAGTTGGCAGACTATATACGAAGCATGGTAGCATAATGGGAGAAATCAAAAGACGTTAAGGCCCTGGATAGGGTTGCTGATTTAATGGGGAGTAAGAAATGAATGGGCAGCTGGAGAGGCAGTGCATTCCTCCCCACTTTATTGAACGAGAGCAAAATTAGGGTTCGCCAGGATAAGCATAAATGTCGACCAAATGCAATAGGCATGGTGTACGTACAAATATTTAAGAGGTAAAAATATGAGATATTGTGATAGAGGAGTCAATTGCTAATGAAGTAATGCGGAAGCGATTGACTGCTAATACACAAGGAAAGGAAGTGCGCTCAGCTGGTTGGATTCTGTTGAGAGAATGGAGTAAAAAGAGCAAGAATAGAACACCGTTGATATTCTCCAACCATAAGATAGGATCGGGCGTCGAGTCAACAAACAAATATATGAGAAAAGAGTTTAAAACAAGGGCTACAAAAGGAATGATGCGGGCAAATGTAGTCAAAGAAACTTATGAGAAAAGGAATATTAGAAGCTTCACTAAGAAAAGAACCTGTACGAAACAAAATTATGAATGTAGCGGAGAAGAAAGAAGTGTTCCATGATTGGGATTATGAAAAGAACCAGCATGAGACGGTAAAGCTTCCATTCTTATTTTACTGTTTTCTTTCTCCGCAGTAATTTATTAAGTGTATGTGTGCATATATAAGTGTGTGTGTGTATATATACATATATATATATATATATATATATATATATATATATATATATATATACATAATAAAGATATAGGTCCGAAAACTAGCCGACCTGCGTTCATATCTCCGCATTGGTGCTAATTGCATTTGATTGAATCACACGCTCCCAGCGGTGCTTATACATCTTGAAGCAGTCTTCGAACGCAGATTTCGTAATGGCCTTCAGCTCGCGCGTCGCAAAACTCCGAATCGTCTCGATGCCATCGAACCGATTTTCTTTGAGCGCCATTTTCAATTTTGGGAACATCGAGAAGTCTGTAGGGAGGCTGGCGGACCTGTACAATCTTGTGTTTCGCCAAAAATTGCTGCACAAGGCTCGATGAATGTGCTGGCGTGTTATCAAAGTGATGAAGCCAGAAACGGTGTCTACTTTGAGGAAGGCAAGGATGCGGATGTCTAAAAATCTCATTTTTCTCAAGCATATGAACGCAATGGGGGCGGGGGTAGACCGGAGGTAGAGCGTCCGCCAATGGAGCCGAAGGTCGCTGGTTTCCCGTAATTGACGAACATTTTTAAGCTTACAAAAAAGTTTGTTGATGGGGTTTCGGAACGATGCAACCGCACATCAACAGAAAAACGATAATAATGGTATTTCGGAACGAGACAACGAGTTAAATAGACTCCTGAACACATGGTGAAAGGCAGCAGTTACACCATTAGGCACTGGTGGCGTAGACTTGGTGGGTCGGCCCGGCATCAGCTGCAGGCGAGAGTGAAGTGCCTGGTATATGTCGCAAATACTGCGATGTGGAAGGCAACGGGAAACCACCACATCATTATGCTCCCTAGAATATGCAGCCTTGCCTTGCATTCTACGAAGAGTAGCAGCTGGAGTAAGCCAATCCTAGGAATTAAATACTAATGATGATAATCAACGCAATAACATGAGGGTCAATTTCACTGAATTTGTCAATTCAGTAAATATAATGAGTACAAAGGTTACTGCGAACAAATTTTGCTCCCTTACAGCCAAATGCTCGGGCACAGCCTAAAAGCGGCCACAACGGGCAACGCTGAATTGGATATCTATCGATCGTGAAGTTTCGAAGCATGATAGTCACGTGGTCATGATATTTCCTTCGCAAAGAGGGCACGGCGTGTAAACAGTATGCTTACATGCGGAAACCGATTCCTTTCAAAACGTTGGCATTTTAACAACACCCCGACGACCTCGCCCCGTTGGGGTGTGTGGGACGAGGAAGGGTCGCGCCACTCTCGAACCCCACTCTCCCTGGGCGATTGCCCTTGCCAACAACATCTTCTCTCTGACCATCACCCTCCCCCCTGCCTCCGCAGCCCCTTTGGAACCACACGCGCGGGGCCAGGTGGTCGGCCGTTCGAGCCACGCGAGTCCTCCCGCCGGATATCCCTCCCTCGTGGCGACCGCTCCTCTCCGCCCGATCATCGCTCCCCGCGAATGAATCTTCCACCATCGCACTCCTCTCGCGATTGCAAATTACAATTGAAGGATGAACGCGACGGGCGCATTCTTCCGCTCGTGGGATACCGTCGAAAGCAGGTGGGAGAGCGATTGGTCGAGAGGGGTGGGGGGGGGTCGGTGCGTGAGGGCAGCACCCCAGTCGGTGGGAGGGGGTCAAACCGGGACGCGCCCCCCGAAGGCGACACGCACCATGCTCGAGCTCCCACCCGGGGTGGGGGGAGGGGGAGGCGAGGTCGGGGACCGAACCGTGGGCGTACTGCGGTCACGCGTCCACCTCCCCCACCCCCTCCCGCCCCCACAGAGGTCTCTCCAAGGATCCAGGGAGCGAGATTGAAGGGGGGGGGGGGGAGAGCAATCAGTTTATGTCCCCGGGTATACTTCGGGAAAAAAGTCTTTCCGACTATGAAAAGGTTACTCCCACAAAAGTGTATCAAATTATTTACTTATTTATTTGACAGCTTTTTTTTTTGAGACGAGATTGGCACTTAATAGTCCCTTCTTCCACCTAAGCCCCTGTATATCACATTTATAAACACCCAAGCCCTAGGTGGGGGGAAACTCACCTTGGTTTGGAATCGTACCGGCGATCTCTGGGTTGTCGGGCGAGGACGTTACCCCACCGCCGCCGGGGCCGTCATACTAAGGAGTTGAAAGCTCAAATGCACATCACATGCAAATGAGAGACTGATCATTACGATAACGGGGGCGCGTTGAAGCGAAACAGACGAAGAGGAGAGAACCTCTCCCTCCTTTCGCCTCTCCTCTTTCTCGCCTTCCCTTCTCAATGGCGATGTTTCTCCGCCCTCTGCACATACAACAATGCACGCGTCGCGAGTGGCCTTCTTAGAATGATACGAGCACCAGTGTGCTGATGGTCGATTATCGGTTAATGCTTTCCTTTCGCCTGCGGGAGATTTATAAGGCATTCAATTCTTCGTTGGGAGTCAAATTAAATTCCTTCATTTCAATAAATTCTAATCGTTTCAAAAGTTCGCAGTGTTATAAGCAAAGGGAAAGGTTGTAGGGATAGGAACCTCTCTTAAACTATCTTTCCTGTTCTTCCTCACTAATCATCTGGCACTGAATTACGGCTGGCATGTTATAATGTTCCTAGGATAAACGCCTCAAAAACCGTGTTCACCGAGACGTTTCGGTTTTCGTTAGTCGGTTGATACATTTAAATTGAGATTCACTTTTGGACACACGGTTCTACTTTTATTACTCATGCGATACTTCGCAGATTTGAGAGGCGACTGCGTCAACATGTCAAGGTGATCAAATTCAGTAACTCGAGGGGACAAGGTGCACCCACTTCAAGTTATGAGCAAGGTCACAAGCTGCTCAAGGATAATCACGCCTCATTTGGTACAGTTCAGGGGAAGGATCATTTATTTTTGTACGATTAACGAATACTTTCTCCTTCTTACACGCATCAATTAATTTCTTTAGATGTTTTTCAAATCGATGTTTTCATGTCCTTTTTTGAGTTTTTCCACGGTGGAAAGCTCAAACAAAAACAAAATGTTTTTACATTTTGCTGAAATATTTATTCATCGAGGAAACAAGCGTACATTTTATTGCGGCGTCTCCGGGATATCAGGCTGGGAGATGGACAGAATACTTCATGTGAGCGGGTAACTCATATACTTAATGGCTTCAAGGGAGACGCGATAACAAACAGCAACAGCAAGTAGGGTTGCAAACGCTCGCATCTTGACTTCTCATTTTGCCATTTTTCCTCTACCTTTCACCCTTACCTTTAACGTGCATCCAATTCGAGCTTCAACTAAAAAATACGTCTTCAATCAAGATCAAATTCTCAAGATAATCTATACGAATTCTTAAGTAGCTACGCCACTGAAAACCTGACGAAAGCCAAACCTTAAACAAAGAAAACATATTTCCTTTTGTGAATAGCAGAGAATTAAAAAGCAAATTTGGAGCAATCTTAATAGAATTTTAATTTTAAAAATATTTCTACTTCACATCGCATATGAAGTGGTAACCCTCAAGTGACAATCCGCCCGTTCCGTGCCATTCTTCAATCACAACAAAAAAGTTGGCAATCATATCATCGGGAGGGGGTGGCGGAGGGAGGGAGGGAGGGAGGGATGGAGGGGTGTGTGTGTGTGGTGGGAATGGCGGAAGGTGCACTGTCCTGAACGGAGGGAATGCGTCCTTCGAGTCTCCCCCCACCCCTCCTCCCTACAGTGGCGACATCTTCGCGAACGTACCCGAAACAAATGCCGATCCATGCGGCAGGGCTTCCCCCGCCCAGGCGGTCGGCCCCATTCGTTACTCAATGGCGGCGCCGGCACCAAGGAGGAGAGGGGGAGGGGTCCCCGTGCGTGGGCGGGGGACGACATACGAAAAGGCCCCGGGGGGGGGGGGGGGGAGGGAGGCCCCCAATCCGCCCTCGAAACGGAAGAGGCGTTCTGCAGACCGTGAGCCAGCCGAATGACCGCTGGCTCCATCTCCGTCCCCCCCCCTGGCCTCCTCCTATGGTGGGCACACTGCCAATGGGCCCTGCGGAAGACCAGTGGGCCTCCGTACGTGGTCCCTCCCGGGGAGGCCACGGGGGATCTGAATTGCTTGCCGGGTTATCTCCTGGCTGCTCCTGACCGCACGCCCTCTGGCGCGGAAGGGCATCGCGACAACGGAATGAATTCCAGCAACGCTCGGTCAACCATAATAGCCCATTCAACCGGATGACATATTGATTTATAGATTTCATTTATTTCACATTAATCAATATGTCATTTATGGATATCAACAAATTAACAATCAAATTATGAATGACCTCTCACTTAATTTGTCGAATCGCTGTTTGAGCTTCGTCATGTGCATTTCGGGATGCAGTGGTCAATCGGCACCTCATCAATCCACCTCTTTCAATAGAGGATAATCCCAATTCACTGCACGCCCGCAAGCGTTTCGCACCGCTCCGACGACGGCCCTTGCAATCCGGATGGCCCGATCCGTCGACCCTCAGAGGACCACCAGCGTGACCTCCCTTTGGGCGCCGCCGGACCCTTCCTGCCAAGGGCATCCTCTCTCCCCCCCCGCCCTTAATGGGTTCCTCAGAGGTCAGACCCGGGACGATTTGGGCAACATTCACGCCATTACATAAAAAAGCGAGCCCGGAAGAATACGTACATGAGGGTGGTAGTCCACGGCGTCAAACGAATTAAAAACAACAGCGATTCTAAAACGGAAACATTTCGTTTTTCAAATGGAATCGAACCGATATTTCACACAATTAGGAAGAAAAACACAGACAGGGTGGCGACCCTGTGAGTGTCAACTACGAGGCTTTTCGGGAAATCGAACGGAAACACGGGAAAGAAACAAACGTCAAAGAAATGCGTCAAAATTCGCACGCATTCGCGGCGGCCTCCACCTTCGAATATCGAACAGGTTCGTGTTGATGACGGTGGCATCGATGCCTTTCCTAGCGTCGCCACAAACACACTCGAAGCGTGAAAACCAAGGTCCGATGCCAATAAGGATACGAAAACAAACCCGCGTTTTTTGTTCATAAATCAATATGTTAGTCTGGACTAGGTTACAGGGCAATTTGCAAACTTCTACTAGAGTACCACATAAGTACACATAGGCAAAGACGACATTGGCAACGAGAGGTAGGTTGGGGGAGGGGGGAAGAGGGACTCGCGTGGTGGGTGGGAGAGAGATTACACGGTGGTGGAAAGGGGGGTCACGGAGGGGAGGGGGGGTCACTCACTGGTGTTAGCGGACGCGGTCTGCTGCTGCTGCTGCGACTGGGCCAGGGGCGGGTAGTTGTCCTCCTGGAGCGAGCGGTAGGCCCTGGTCGTCAGGCATTTGAGCATCTTACCCAGCTCCGAGGTCATGGCTCGCCGACCCACTCCCCGCTCCCCTCACGCACGGCACACACACCCACACGCACACACACACACGCACCAAGGGGCTCGCCCGCCCTGCCCGCACTCCCGGAACCCTGGCACGGGGGGGGGGCTGAGGAGGGGGACCGTCGGACCTCCTCCTCCTCAGCGGCGGCGGCCGTCGGCGGCGCCGGGTGCCGGGTGCGGCGAAGACTCGGGGTCCGGACCCAGGAGGATGCTCGGCGACCGGGGGTCCCGGGCGACCCCCCATCGTCTCCGTCGAGGCCCCGCGATGACCCCCCCGCCCCCAGGGCGCCGAGGAGGAGCCATCGGGGGAGGGGAGGCTGGAGGAGGGGGTCGTGCACAGGGGGGGAGGGGCAGAAGAGGAGGAGGACAGCGGCGGTCTCACACGCGTCGAGGATCCCACCCCCTGCACGAGTACCGCGGGCCGCCACCGCCGGCCAAACAGTGGCAGGGAGGCTGGGAGGGGGGAAAGGGGGAGGAGGGGGGAAGTGTGTGCTCCCCCCTTTGGCGTCGGGGGTTGCTGCGCCGCTCTCTCTAGCCTTCCCTCCCCCGCTCCTATTTATTTCGGCGCGCGGGTCCCGTGTCTGGTGCGTATCTCCGCACCCGCTCACCACCACTCCCTCCCTCTCTCTCTGAGGCACGCCCGCGCGGGAGGCAGCGGCCTCCCTCGACACCTCGCCCGACACGCGCGCACACGCTCCGCTCCCGCCGAGATGCGACTGAGCAACCGAACAACGCTGCCCCCCTCTCTCTCTATGTTCGACCTCTCTCTCCCCTTCCCGCCCCTTTCGCTCGGAGGCCTGCCTCCCTCCCACCCAGGCCTGCCGCCCTTCGCCCCACACTGACTGGGGAGTGAGCGCCCCCTTCCGCTCGCCGCCCCTGGTCCTCCTCCCGCCCACGCACGTCAGAATGGGGGAAGAGGGTGGGGGGGGACGGAGGGGGCTGCCGTATATCGACGAGGGGGTGGGAAGGGTCCCAAAACAATACCTCCTCCACCTCCATCGCTCCGCGGGGACGAGGGGACTAACGTGGCACGGGGGAGGGCATTAATTGTACATTCTATCCCGTGCATACGTCATTTATTTCGGGGCGCTCGCAAGGTCAACTGCTAAAGGTCATTATACTCCGTTTGGCCGGATGCTCCCCTCCGCGATGCACTGCCCGAAAGAGGTGTCCGGCTCCGGAGGGGGTTGGGGGGGCGGGGATGTGACAATCACGGTACGTCGTTTGGTCATGCTGGTTGAACAAGTGCCTCGTGTTCTGGTAGGGTGGCGACACAATCACCTCTGCCCCCGCAAATGCAGGGAATATAGCAGCTGGACACGTTGAAAAGTTATGATTAAGTACTGCCGTCTGATAACAATCTCAAAAAGAATCGAAATGGAAATTTTAGGTGCAGTCACGAATCGACAAACCTTGCTGAAAATGGAATGTAAATATAAGATTTCGTATTTCGTAAATTTGAAAGCTCACCGCGGTCTTAAGATGATAACATCACAAATCTCATCCTACGACCGTGTATTGAATCATAAACAATAAAAGAAACGCTCGGATGGAAAATGCCTTTTTAAAACCTTCAGAAAAATTCGTAATGTCAGGTAGGGAATGAAAATTTTACCAGGGACGAGAATAGTTATCGTGGGAGTTGACTCGACATAAGGCACAGAATTTGTTAAGCCAGTTCTAGCATTTATATCTATTCTAATACTCGGAGGACACCCTTCTCTGGGCCGCCCGCTGTCACTCAGGAATGTCCGTTATCCGAAAAAACACACACTTTTGGAGTGAATTCCACGTCGCCTGATGTAACCTCGACCCGAACCCATGATTCAAAAGCCGAACGCTCCGCCCACTGCGCATTTGACAAAAAGGTATGTTATATCTTGTGGTCTCTCCAAACAGGTCACTTGCGCGTATTGTGATTAGTTGACGTCTGTAATTACAGCACCCCACGTCGTGGAGGTGGCTTGCACTCTCCGAGGCACCCTCGAAGGGAAATGCCCGAAAGGAAGACGTGACACTTGCCCCCCACTACATCCAATTTCCTTTCTTTTTATGTATAACTTCCGTTCCCGACCAAGTGTTCCCGATGATGGCAGCGCCGAAGCGACCACTTGAGTAACTTCCTTATAAGAACATGCACCCCTTAATTGCCCCCACTTGGCGCTCATCTCCGCCACGACGTCCGAGGGGCGAAGCGAGGCGGGAATGACCCACATCATCGCTCAGGCAACACGCCCCCCCACCGATGCGGTCGAGTTCCCATGCAGCGGTCGCCACGGGGACACGGGGTGCCTCGGATAAACAAATGCTCGGCTACTTCACCGCGAATGGAAAGGAGAGATCTCGGGGAGAAAACTCTGGGCGAGGAATCATTCATCCAGAGGATTTCGTAACAAGTAAAAGGTTTTGAGGGTTTTAAAATGATATCGCATCGTGTGTATTTCCCAAAAAATATATACATTTACATCGCAGTGGTTTTATTGCAGCCCGAGTTCTTTATACATTTCAAAATATCATGAATAATGGCAGGAAATCCATTGGATCAGTTCCACCAACAGGTACGCGTATGAAGTGTCTGATACAACGTGCCACTGCACCTATGACATACACAAACAAAAAAGATAACCCATCGAAAGTCTTGGAAGATATTCAATAATATACTGAATGGCTATAGTTTGCGACGGGCCACTGAAAATATAAATTCCTCAAAAGTAGGTGAGACAAAAACAACCGACAATATTCGTTTCCATGACAAGATTCCGAATCCCTTTGACGAACCTGTTCGCTGCATCTTGCAATTCGCTTTACGGCTTGAGCGCCTTTTCAAACATGGAAAGCAATAATATTTTCCAGATGGTCACGTTAATTTGCGTACACACCGACTGAGGAGAATTGGAGCGCGCAAAGACGCGACATCTTGCGCGGAGACTACGTGCCTACGCCAGCGTCGGAGTCGACACGTCTGGTTCAAGTCAGCGTCAGAAATCCGTTAAGCACGGATTAAATGGCCCGTCACGGACACGGCAAAAGTGGCGCAACCCAAGGGTAGACTGCATGCACGCCTAAGGTGTGGCCTTAGTTAAAAAAAACCGCGAGATACTCTCAACCTTTGTGGGTTTGCATGTATGTGTTGGTTTTGAATGTGGTTTTGTTCCCTTTTACGGGTGGTGACCTAACACCCCTCGTCACACGCCCTTGCGGGATATCATGTCGATGTAGATGAACCTTTCGAGTATCGTCCGTCTCAACCGTCGAATCACTTTCCGTATTGCGCTAAGAGAACAACGCCTACTCGGACCAGGCATCGCCCATCAGGCTGTGATAGGGGACCTTCAGCGCCCTTGCTAGGTGTGCAGGGACATCATCATCATCAGTCGTTCAATCCGAAGATTGAATGATTGCAGCCCTCCATTCACCAACTCCCTCTAGTGTCCTGGCCGCTCTTCTGTCCTACATCGATCTGGCAGATTTATTCGTCCCTTGGCCTTCGTCTAAGGGACCTTCCCATCTTTTTCTCAATCTCTTACATCTTTCACAAATTCAGCGTCTTCTCGTCTCTAGGTCTCAAAATCATTGTGCCTTAACGCATGTCGAATTCATCAAATTCTCCTGTTCCTTAAGGGGCTCCGTATTATCTTTTTCTCTTCTATTCTTCTGTATACTTCTTCATTTATTACTTTACCTGCCTATTATGTTTTCAGCAATAGAACCAAATTTCTAAGACTTCTATTCTCCTCTGGTCTTCTTTTCCCTCTGGCCCATGCCTCCGATCCAGACAATGCCACACTCAACACTTTACACTAAATTGTTTCTTAATTCCAATCGCATCTCCTCGCATTCTTATCGCACCTCCGAGTACACACGTGCAGCAGCCTTTCCATCATTAAAGCCTTCTTAGCTTGTGCTATTCTGCGCTTGATATACATTGAGTATCTTCCATCCCATATCACGGTGCTTCGGATGTAGAATGCTCCCACTGTGTTTTTTTTTATTTTTCTCCTTTCATCACATCTGAATTACGCACTTCTCTTACGAAATTTAAGATTTGCGCTTCCTTCTCATCTTATTTCCGAGCTGTAACCATGTAACGCACGATCCGTTGTGCCCAAGGATGCTTTGAGGGCCTTCTCGATACTCCGTTATAACTGCGATGTCGTCCGCTAAGCTGAGCAAGTTCATTTCCTTTCCATTCACCCCAATTCCTTTAATGCATGATTCCTCGTTGCCCCATCATTGCTTCTTTCAAGTG
Source organism: Hetaerina americana (assembly GCF_022747635.1). Taxonomy (NCBI): domain Eukaryota; kingdom Metazoa; phylum Arthropoda; class Insecta; order Odonata; family Calopterygidae; genus Hetaerina; species Hetaerina americana. The sequence goes on from NW_027286069.1 coordinate 117,564,890, forward strand.
CAGTGCCATTCATCTATTTCTTTCCACGGAAGTTCAGCTGAATTCGCAAATGCTTGCATATCTCTGTGACAAGCGAGACTTGATAAATTACGTAGCTTGGTGGCTTCGTTTTCGATTGGTCAAGCGCCCGCGCACTTTTTGAGGCATTCGCGATTTCAGGGGTGTTGCGGCGGCGGCGGACGGCGGCTCGGTAGGCCGAGGGTTCGGTGGTGGTGCGCGGTGCGGCGAACACGCGCACGGCTCATCAGACGATCGCGGAACCCCGTGCACCACTGCATTTAACCCATCTGCGACTAGGGCAATATTTCCCATCCCACCACAGGATTGGGGCAATAAAGGGCGGATGGTGTCCAATAGACTCCCCTGATAACTGGCTATACAACTTCTACAAAACACGAATGCGAGAACGTGGAACGCGGTCGATGGTCCCCAAAACATGCGTCGTCGACGATTGAAACGCGATTTCAAACACCATTGCATAAAATGAAAAGAAGGGTCGACGCATATTAAGCAGCAGCAATGATATGTTGAACTGCTATTTAGGATAAGCGGGTCATGCGGGCGTTAACCCCCAACAAATTATGAGTTGATTTTAATCGCCTATTTGGACACAATATGGGAATTTAAAGGTGATGACTTCCTAGTCTTGTGCACCATCAGGGCCGGCACACGGCCGCCACCCCTGGATGGTGAGGACCCCCCGTCGCCGCTGTTGCTGGAAATCGATGGCGCGCGCGGGGTCGCTCTCTCGAGTCATAAGCGTCGGCGTCGGGAGGGGGTTGAGTGGGGGCGTGAGAGGGAAGGCGCGAGAGGGTGGAAAGGGGTCCCGTGCCTGCCTCGCCGTCTCTGGCGGGAGCAGGGGGGGGACGGACGCGGGGAAGTGACGGCACGCGATGGCCTTCAGGGAGTGGACCAGGGGCGCGAACTCTCGAACGCGAGCGGTCCCAGCGACGGCGAAACTTGAAGATTAGTGATGACCAGCTGATGCACACGACGATGCAAAGAATGCCGCGGCGGTGCAGAAACAATTCCGGACATGGACCCCTCCTCCACTTCCCTCAGCAACCGCGTGAATTATCGGGTACCAGATCTTCTGGAAAGGAACTGGTCCCCTTTATACCCTGTTGATGTGAGAATCCCACACGCCGTATGGGGCTTAGCATTTGGGTGAACTCTACCATCACCCATACCAAACCGACTTTCTGGTCTGATTACTGCGTTTATGATTTTATACGGAGTTTAGTTTTGAAGTGCTGCGAGACATTTACGATCAGAGCGACAGAGGAGAGTAGTTTGAAGGCGAAGGATATGGATGGATGGGGAAATTAACAATTGAGTAAGCAAGAGGGTTGTTCAGAAAGTAACCTCCGTTATGCTATTAAATAAATACACGGGCATAGATAAGGAAAATTCATTTTTTCATCAAAAAGCTGCATATCTCGACTATTTTCATACATATTCGTCAAACAGATTTTAACACTTGCCATATCTCTTATAGAGTATTCAAATTCCTTCAGCATAAAATTCTGTTGTCTGAGATCCCAGCCAACTGATGACGGCATCTCTTGAAGTTCCTCGTCGAGACGAGCACAAAACATGTAAAAGTCTTACTATTCAGTCGTAAGCCCATGCAACAGAGTCGTCGAAATCTACAAATCTGCATTTTAAACGGAAGACAACACTGACGCATACGTAACTCTTGTCTCTCATCACATTTGGTCCGTGCAGAGCACAAATTTGCCAAAGATGAATGTCAGCAGCTTTGAAGTTTTTTTCAATCAGTCAAAACCTAATCACTGAACGAACTTCACATTTCACTGAAATTTCAACTGTACTGTTCATTCTGACTCGCAATTGTAAACAAACGACAAGCGGCGCCACCTTCAAGCCACTGCAGCTCGAGGCGTGCTGACCTATGCGGTGTGCGTCAATACAGCGACCATTCGGCTCCCTCTTCCACTAATTCTCACTCTACTACACGACAACGGAGGTTACTTCCTGGACTGCACTCGTAGTTGGGAAAATGGATGAAGGGAGAAGCCTGTGGGGGAAACTCGAGAGGAGAAGACGGAAACTGATTGGGCATGCCCGGAGGAATGACAGCTCACCGAAGACGCAGACAAGAGAAGAGCCCGGACCAATCACTGAGAAAGGCCAGAGTCAACTACGAGAGGTAGGTACGAGGATTTCTTGGAAACTTGTTTAGAAACACTCCGGCGATTAATGAGTGCTCATGAATTTATCCAGCCATACAAAATTCACGCATTCATTCGCCGTTCTTCCTCCAAGCTGAAGTTTAAGTTAAAATGTAGGCTTCTTATCTACAGCACCCACTGCCAATTGCCCCTTAGGCACTGATAACCCTTTGGCCCCACTTCATTTGACTGGATGTGCGAGAAGGCAATAAAAATGAAAATGACACACACATTGACTAGGAAATAATTCGGTTTGGTTTCCAGAAGAAGCTGATTTTCTGAAGTATAACACACCCAAAATCAAGTCCTTTACCTTTGCAAGAAAAAGAAACAATCTTTTTAAATTACACAAACCCAATCTCCTCGCTCATGATGAAATTTCCCGTCCAGACGAAGCACGCGCCCTTTCCCTGATTCCTCCTTATTCCCACCACTGGTTATGTCGCACGACGTGAGGAAATAGGAACATTAAGGGAAATTATCTCCGCCATATCCCATTATGGCGCTTCTTTGATTGTGTTTCGGGGTAATTTCTTCTAATTTCGCAAATTATGCGTTTCCATGAGCGAAAAACCGGTCCCGACAGCTCAAACTAATGCAGTATCAGTGCTTTTGCGATAATTATTCTTACATTTCGCGTTCCTTTCGAAAAAAAGGGCGTTTGGAAAATTACATTTTTCCGAATACATAAAGATGGTTGCTGTAATTACATATTGCCTGAAATGGCATTTCAATACCTTATAGCGTCCCTATTTTTACAAGAATACATTATTTTACGCACCAAACTGTACCATGCGACTAAAAATGTAGTACTCTACCTAGACGTGTAAATATAAAATGAACGTACCTACGGTCTTGAAGCAATGAAAACGGGATAGTCTTCACTCTACCTAGACTACTTTTATGGTCTTTTCGTTTGGGTTTTTCTAACTGGCATACGTCACTATTTTCTTTTCTACAAGTTATTCTCCTTCCAGTGGTGCTCATAATGCGGGTTACAATTTTTGAGCAGGAAATGTCAGCATTATTACGTATGTTACACTTTCTTCTATTGGTTTGTTAAAATATCATTGATCATAACAAAAATATCAGCATGATTCCCGATTATTGGTCATTGACATTAAAAATCTGATATTCAATATAATGAACGGTTTCTACGACCGATACGAATGAACGTATTAATTCAATATGTTTTCCATAAAACGCTCTCGTTTTGGACCTATGATGTACGTAAGAGAGATAAAAACACGGAATAGTTTTCTTAAATGAGTAACTCGGAAGGTAATCAAATAGACATTGGATCGGAATGCCCATAATTAGACTCTAAAATGTAACGCTACGGTTTCAAACCTTTCCAAATGGCATGTTAGAAAAGGAGGTAGAATTTTTCAAGCCATGAACTCTACAAGGTCTTTCCCGAAAGTATTAGGAATTATTTTTTTCCCGGGTAGACGGACGGGAGGCGGTTTCTCTGGCTGGATTCGAGGGAGGAGAGTCCCTCAGAAAAGGCTGGACGCCGGTGACAGTTGGCTCCCAGCCTTTGCGGAGTGCGGATCGCTCGTTTGCGAAACATCTATAACATGACCTCTTTACGCTCCGTTATTAACAGGTTATTGAAACAGCGGGACACCCTTCAAATGTTTTGTCAAACTGGGCAAAACCGGGAAAGAGACTCAAGGCATGTTCAAGGAAGCTTATGGTGATAACATCATAGGTACATAGATCGGGTGTTTTTGAGTGGCAAAAGTTGTTTCGGGAGGGTAGAGAAGATGTTGAAGACGCCGAATGTTTAGGAAGCCCTTCGACCTCAAAAAGTGAAGAGAATCTTGAAAGAGTGAAGGCTCTGTTGGACAGGGATCGCACATAAAGAGTTCGCATGGTTTCTGATGAACATGACATCCCTAATAGTAATGTGCATCGACTTACCGTGACCAGCAGCATGGCCATTAGAAAGTTGTGTGGGAAGTTGGTTGCCGCGAGTGCTCTCGGAAGAACAAAAGGAGACTCGCACGCGGATCTGCCGAGAGCTCCTCGACCATGTGAGGAGTGAGGATCCAAATCTTTTAGACAATGTCCCACCAGACTTCTTCTTCTTCCCCCTCCTCAAATCCGCCCAGGAAGAACGTAAACACGGCTCGGTGGAGCGTTACAACAGGCTGTGACGAGGGAGCTTATCAGCATTCCGGGCGTAGCCTTCCAGAAAGCGCACGAGGCATGGTAAACCCGCTGGCAGCGGCAAGTGGACGCACAATGGAGCTAATTCGGAGACTTAGGAGAGAATGTATTCCAATGTACTACTTTTGGGACATTGTACATAAAGGTTTACAATACAAAAAATATACAAGCAATTAACAATGTTAAATATTTTTAAGAGTTTACTTATTGTTCTCAAAATAACCTAATCCCTCACTTCACAGTTTTAATAGGGACAATGATTGATTTCCATGACTTTTACATATTTCGTACTTAACAAGTTCTCTGCTTCTGAATCCATAGACGGACTCGCTCGTCTCGGCTCCGCAACGCACCTTACGTCTTATTCAAACGACGCAAAACAGACGTCTCATTATTACCACGCATGAATTGCAGCGATACTACGAACATTTCCGCTCAATTATGAACACGAAGGTTTGGAACATTGGGACGCCTTTGCACTGCACCTGAACCCTGGCGGAAGCAGGTCAGTTCTCTCGTCATCCATTCGTCAATGGGAGATGGTACGCCTTGAATTCTCCGGATGCAAGGAGGAGTGCCAACCCTAACGGAGGAGTATATCCGCGTGTGTATCCGTACGCAGTGCATTGCTTGGACTTCCGATCGTAGAGGCGCTCTAGTTGAAACGACAGGAAATGGAATGGGGTGGGGGAGGGATAGTGACTTCCGAAGCATTCGTCTAAATTAGTTGCTCCGGCGGCCGCCTTGGCGCTAGGGCATCATGCATTTTTTTAATCGAGGACGCGAGAATATTTCAAGGACACTTTTGAGTGGCGAGGCGATGAGTCGTTGAAGCGGGGGGGTCTCCCCCCCTTCTTCTCCTCCCCCGCCGCCCGGAATGCCGTGCGTGGGCGTGTCCCATCGGCCCCGTCAACGTCAGACGCCCCATCCCCCCTCGCTCTCTTCACGCTGCCGCCACCTTCCCTTTGACCCAGAAAGCGAGGATATTCGAGCGGAAAAAAATAGAAGGATGGATTAAAAAAAAAAGAGAGATGTCTATCCTCGTTGCACCGCAACCCACTCTGCACGCACGCACCCGTTGGATCGGTCTCGCACGTATTTATGACGCCGTGAAGTTATCGTCGAAGTTGGGGAAAACGTTCCCGAAGTACAATGTGTATCTTGTGACGAGAACGAATCGCACAGTGCCGCATTGGTTGCCACAAAATTCAAGTTTCTTTCTTAAATTCAACAACGCAGTTATTATGGTACACTAAAAAAAATTATCCTGAAATTGTAACGTTTCTAAAAGGGTTGCTATTTATATTTTGACCCTTGACAACACCAAGTGCTTTAGGCGCCATTTGACGATTACATCTGAAAGCTTGGCCCTTTTAACGCTAACTTTCTTCAAAACATTTTGTCGTTAGATTATAATTTGTGTTGCTTACATTGACTCGAAAATTTTATCTCAGCGAAAAATTGGAGACAACTCGTGAACACTTTCGTGCCATGATTTTTGACGACTTTCGACGTGGATTATCAAGACAGGAGTACTTCGATCAACTTACTGCCACTTTTGACGATAAAGTCCCATCCTTTGCCACTGTAAAACGCTGGTACAACGAATTCCATCATGGCCGTCGTTCGCTCGGCGACGAAAGTCGTGAAGGTCGCCTAGAACCAGTTGTGCCAGAAAACATAGATGCTGCGCAAGAACTAGTAAAGTAAGATGTGACTTATCGTGAGATTGAGGCATCCTTGGGGATTAGTATGAAGAGCATTAATAAGATATTGAATGAACATTTAGCTGTGAAAAAAATTTGTTCGCGTTGGATCCCGCATAATTTGACAAAACCTCAAAATGTGTCTATTGGTTCAGAGAATGCTCAAGAAATACAATCTCGGTGCATCAAAAGCAGTGTATACCATCCACACAGGTGGCGAATCTTCAATCTATGCGTATGAGCCCGAAACATAACAGCAATCCACTCTATGGATCTTCCAAGACGAACCAAATCCAACAAAAGTGATTCGTGCACGAAGCACATCGAAGCAAATAATCCCCTGTTTCTTCGGAATAACTGGGCGTGTGGCAACCGTACCGTTAGAGCAAGGTAGATCCGTGCATTCCGAATGGTACACGAATGGCATTTGTTTGCCAGAAGTGATTGGTGAAATACGGGAAAAAAACAGCAACCAAGGACCATTCTTAATCATGACAATGCACGCTCACAAAGATCGGCTGAAACAACTAACTACCTATTTGACTGCCCAAAACGTCAAATTAATAGGTCATTCTCCGTAGAGCCCTCATTTAGCACCACCTGATTCCTATTCCCGTTTATCAAGAAAAAATTGCGTGGCCAACATTTTTCGGCGCCCAAAGTAGCCGTTGATGCATTCAAAAACAATGTTTTGGGGGTAATTTGATTGGAGTGGAAAAAGTGTTACGAAAATTGTTTCGAGCGAATAAAAAAGTGTATTGATTATCATGGAGAATACTTCGAAAAGCAATAAAGCCATTTTCTACAACAAGCCTTTTTTCATTATTAGGGTCAAAATATATATATATACAGGGTTCGTCCGGAAAATAAGTGTACTGACTCCTGGGCTGGGCGCGCCCAGCACCGCTCTGACGGGCTGCGATTGGAGGGGGGTATGTTGGCAAGCGACGCTGAAAAAGGCAGTCGGCTCTGAGCTGTGGTGTAGTGAGGAGCTCTGTTAACGCGAACCTCCACGCTCGACCCAACGTCACGGAACGTCTACCGAAACTGTCGGTATGATTAACCAGGCTTACGGGGAGTCAGCCATGTCCAGAAACATGATCTTTCGGTGGCACAAGATGTTCGTGGAGGGCAGAGAAGAGGTCGACGACGAGTCTTCGAGAGGTTCCCGATGATGCCTTCGCGGGAGCGTTCCAGGAATGGGAACGCCGCTGGAACAAGTGTATCGACTCACAAGGGTCCTATTTTGAGGAATATTAGCTTAAGATATGTAAAAGTGTAATAAATTTTTTTTCCTGAGCTCAGTACACTTATTTTCCGGACGAACCCTGTACAGCAACCCTCGTATTATCAGGGCGTCCGCTGATTCAACTATCAAAAAATTCCCCAAAACTTCCCGGGAAAACACTACGTTTTCTAGGACCTCACGCTTCTCCACACAAGCTTATGTTTCGGCAATACTAAGTTCGATGCGTCCTTAGGAAAAGAATAGAAAAACAAATCACATTGAACGTTATACTTAATCTTTCCAGGCGCAACTTTGTGGAATTGTTCCACGATGAATAATGTTCAAATAATACTTTGTAAATCCACACGTATGAAATGACCTTTAATGCGGTGCAGCCTCGATCAGGGCTGTTGATGCTGCACCGCAGTGAAACGTAGAGGTAGCATTAAAGTTTATTTCATACGCTTGGATTTACAAAGTTTTGTTTTGACATTATTCATCACAAATCACACATGGGCGAATGTTTTGCATTTTTCAACAGGAACTCTTTTTTGCTGAATGCACATTTCCCAGAATTTCTCAAAACTTTTTTAAAGCCATCGAAATGGAAGGATATCGGAATGTCCTCAAATTAGGTACGATATACTGTACGTACGTATTAGCGATGAATTCCTTCGACGAGAAAACGAATCCACCGAGCCATTTTTTTCGAGTTTGGAAATTTAAAAAAATCCCTGGAGGAAAAATCAGATGAATTCGTCGCGTGTTTTAATTTCATTCGAAATTTAATTCCATAATTTCCGCCATAGGAACTGTGCGAATGTGTACCCGTGCATTGTCTTGATGAAAAAGAATTTTTGTATTGCCAAATGAAAATGCCATTGTCCTAATTAATTCGCTCAACTAGTCCATTAAAGGTGCATAATATTACTCTCCATTTATCGTATGTCCTTTTTTTAAGTAATCGATATAGTTGATTACGCGCTCGTCCAAACAAACTCTGGACCATCACCATCTTGGCCGATTTCACCGTCTTCGGAGCTGGAACGCCTTTCGAAACCCACTATATCAGACGTCCTTATGTTTCAGGAGGGTCTTACGCAGTGTTTCTATGTTTTGTCTACAGTTACGTATCGATGCGGCAACTCGTCAGAATCGCGAGTCGAGTCGAGCCTCCGAGGCGATCACACGATTTCGTTTATTCGCTCCATTGGGAGCAAACGCGACACCAATCTTGCCGATATTGTCTCTCACGCCCAATGTTTGAGCGAAATCGAAACCACTGTACTGTGGCATCAACTATTTCGTGAACTTCAATTCGTCGATTACTCAAAACCGTATTATTTCCTGGATTTTGTCTAATATTTCGTACGAAGTCCCAAACGATGTTCGTCATTCCTGGATGTTCCGTCACTTTTTAACTCTTTTACCCAATATGAGAGAAACAAATTTGCAGTTTTCCACAGATTTATTTGTAACGTACAACGCGTTTCAGTTCATGTTTTTGTATCTGAAGATGGTTCGATGAACTGAAACGCGTTGTACGTTACAAATAAGTCTGTGGAAAAGTGCAAATTTGTTTCTCTTACAATGACGAACTTCCACCACATCTAGCCTGAATCTGTTGAATATATTCTTTCACCCAATTGTAAAAAGTCGCAAACACAGAAGCAGACGTGCCATGAACTCCGTCAAACCCTGCTTTCATCTCTTTCACTGTTAAGCCTAATGAATAGCAGTGCTTGATCACCAGGCGAGTCATTTACCCCAAATTTTCTAAATAATAGTTTCTTCATTCAATGGACCATGAAAATGAAACCACGAGGTGAATATAGCTTAAACTTTAACAGATGTCTAGTAAGGGATGATGTCAACCTATAGCGAACCTTCAACGATACCACAAGCTCCATATCTTGGGTTATCTAAGAAATTATTGAACGAACCATGCGTTATCAACAACCTTAAGGTATCTTTCAGCAAAAATGAGCCTTTTAAGCGCAAATTGGCGCCAGATTAATGGAAATTAAAAGGATATACACAAAAAATATCAAAGATAATGATTTACTGAATGGTTCCAAGAACTTCCAAAACATTCGTACGCAATTACTTCATTGGCGTAAAATGGATCTCGGATGAAGTTTGTACTCCATTTTAGAGGATTTAAAGACTATCGAGATTCTGTGCTTATATCCACGTGTGCTTTTGATTTAAAATAATTATAACACATTGAGTTCAAATTTTTAATGATGATGGCTACGATTCCAAGTCCTGTAGAGAAAATTGTTAAATTAAATCTGCAGTGTAGTTAAGACTTGAAGACTTAAGAATGAAATAATGACTTTCGTTAAGATTTATCAATTCCGAGGCCCAGTAACCCCGTAGATACGCAGACCTCTGAGCTACACCCCCCAGAGGGGCTCGGTTGGGCTCGGGGTGACGCCTCCGGGCACCAGCAAATTCCCTCTATCCACATGATAACTTCCCGGCACAGCCAGGTTGTAGCTCCGCAGGAATGCTGTCTACTCCCAAGGCCTTATTTTATTACATCTCCCTTAATACCCTTTCTATCTCATCGGCGAGTATGCTTGGGCCTAAGCTATCTTCCTCTACGCCTTGTCCTCTTTCTACGTCTAACACAAAAATATAAATAGAAAACGCGTATAAGGACAGATTTGAGAATAAATTATAATATTATTAGGTAATCTACCGGTTAAGGTAGGATTTTGGATGGACACAACTACTAAATAAATATTTTGTGACTCCTAACAAAACACAAAATCCAATAAATAAATATATTTATAAATATATGAATACATATTTACAAGTAAATACATAAATATACATACATATGAATAAATAAATATACATGTATACATATAATTTAAACGAAGGAGCAAGATATAAGTTCCTTCTTTCCCCAAAGGAAGGAGGTTTGGCCACCGAAAATTTGGAATACCAGTGAGTGTCATTTTTACTTGTTTCTGGGTGTTTTTGTTGACTATTGACGCCCCACTCCTTCGTTAAAATTATTATTCACACCCGTGAGATTTTCTAACAATATATATGTGGATCGCGGTAGTCCAGATGGTAGAGCGTTGGACTACTGACCAGAGGGTCCCGGGTTCGATTCCCGGGCAAGTCTATGGGCACCTGCAGCTCCACCTATGACTTTTCAGGTACCAGATCTTCCTGGGAAACCATAACCGGCACAGGGAAAGGAACTGGCCTCCCTACCCTGATGTGTCAATTTCACACGCCGTCGGGCTTAGTACTGGGTGACCTCTACCATCACCTACCAAACCGACCTTCGGGTTGATTACTGGGTTTATGGTTATATATATATATATATATATATATATATATATATATATATATATATATATATATATATATGCTTTCATAGACGTAACACGGAAGTGCCGAATAGTACAATACACAGTAACACAATATAGAAACACAAAAAAAGAGAACACTCACACGTATTTTTTTGATATTTTGACGGAAACAATCCGTCTTCCTCTGAAGATATAGAAGTAATGATATATATATATATGATATAATGATGATAGTATATATATATATATATATATATATATATATATATATATATATATATATATTTTTTTTTTAAAGGTAATCTACCGGTTACGGTAGGTTTTTGGATGGACACAACTACCAAACAAATATTTTATTACTCCTAACAAAACACATAATCCAGTCTCCTACTCTGCATCAGGTCCCTCTTCATCTCTGAGTACTTTCTTCCTCCCTTCATCCCGTCCAACATCCCTATCCTGTTCCTTCCCTGTCCTCTTTTGCCCAACATTCTACCCTCTATCACAGTCTTCAACATCCCACTCCCGGTCAACACCCCCTTCATCCACTTTTCCTGCCTCCATAGGATTGCTCCCAGCAAACCCCTCTTTATATATACTACCTTGATCAAAAAGTTCCCGGAATAACCACCGTGTGGCGCTCCCATCGTTCCGATTTGAGTTCTGTTTTTTTTGTTAAATTGGTACATCTGTTGTTGATATTCCCTTTAAATCTTAGTGTCATAACTTGACATTTGCAAAAGTTACGTAGCCAAGAGTACATCTATCTCTGTGTGTGTTGGCGATTTTTTACAATTTCAGAAATGGATTTAAATTTGCAACAACGAACTTGTATTAAATTTTGCGTAAAAAACGGATTTAGTGGCGCACGGACGTTGGAAATGTTGGAAAAGTGTTTCGGCAACGATTCACTAAAAAAAACGGTCGTTTACCAGTGGCACGAGCGGTTCAGAAGTGGTCGTGAGTCAATCGAAGATGATGAACGCAGTGGCAGACCATCGACATCGAAAGATAATTTTTTGACGAAAAATGCAACAAATACCATCCAACAGCCACCGAATTCACCTGATTTGGCTCCCTGTGACTTCTTTCTGTTCAATCGAGTTAAAAAACCATTACGGGGAACGCGTTTTAGCAGCCGAGAGGAAGTAATGGAAAAATCGCAGGAAGCACTGATGGACATACCGAAAACCGACCGTAACTTTTGCAAATGTCAAGTTATGACACTAAGATTTAAAGGGAATATCAACAACAGATGTACCAATTTAACAAAAAAAACAGAACTCAAATCGGAACGATGGGAGCGCCACACGGTGGTTATTCCGGGAACTTTTTGATCAAGGTAGTATATATATATATATATATATATATATATATATATATGTATTTTTATATGAGTCGCGGTAGTCCAGTGGGTAGAGCGTTGGACTGCTGACCGGAGGGTCGCGGGTTCGATTCCGGGGCAAGACACTCTGGGCACTTGCAGCTCCACCCAAGCTAAAGTGATTTTTCGGGTACCATATCTCCCTGGGAAACCATAACCGGCACAGGGAAAGGAACTGGCCCCCCTACCCTGATGTGTGAATTTCACACGCCGTCGGGCTTAGTACTGGGTGAACTCTACCATCACCTACCAAACCGGCCTTCGGGTTGATTACACTGATTACTATATTTATTTATTTATTTATTCCTTACTCTATGGTACGACATGATATTTAGTGGTCGTTCGAGGGCCGATGGAGAGGGCATTGATGGAGGGCACTCGGCCCACGCGAGAGCGTTGCCAAGCGCCGACCCCCCAAAGCGATTCCCCCGCCTCCCATCAATCACCTGCACGCATCCAACCGGACCACTTCTGAGGGCGAAGGTGGGGGAGGGGGGGTGAAGGTTCACCCTCCTACTCCACGTGACACCCTAGGGTACGCACTGCTGGAGGTAGCGAGGACAGTCACAAAAGCCCTACATGATTTTAGGAGTGGGGAGGGAGGTCCCCGCACCCTTGACATGCCCGACATCCCACTACCGACTTCACGGACGCGACATTTCAATCCCAGACGTCATGACGTCCCATGCGTGCAGAACCAATAAAAATAAAATACTTTGTTAAGTCCATTGAACGGCGTTATTTGTACATTCACCGGCCTCCTCGCTGCGAGAATATGACGAGCCACGAATTTGTCAAGTTACAGAGCATCTTCTCATTTAATATTCATAGATGACTAATTTCTCATTTGGAACTTACTACATCAATCAAACTTTAAAAATATGCTCTGTGCAATTATACAGCTCTATGGTGATAAAAGTATTCTAAAAATTAGCTTTGGAATTACAATCATTATTACAAATCACAGAGTAAATTAACATACTTTATCGATCCATACCATTCTTTCACTATAGGAGCAAGGAGTCAATACAGGGCATAAAAATTACGACACATTGAAACCGTGGTCGCAGAATGAAGGGAGTAGAGTTTTTCACCATCTATAATTTCTTTATTGGATTCAAAACGGAGAACTTTTTCGGGGTCGCGCCTGTTACTTTCCCATTTCTCTTTTAGCCACCCGCAAAATTTCCCTAACATCTGCTTCGCAACACTTGTCCGGAGGGCATATTCATTTCATCCAATTATTCTTTTTGGAAGGGAAGGTATCGTAACTTCTCAACCCCGGAACCAGCCCTAATAAGTAGTTGGTGAGGTGAATCGAGGGTTAAAAGAAAAAAGACACCGAGGGGGACTCGGGAAAGCGTGCGCGTTGCCCGTGCGAAGTGGGGCGAGGGGATGCTGCGGTCTCGTCTTCCGTCCCAGTCTCAAGTCGGTTGCGAACTGGCGCAATCTGGCGGCCATGACGCGGACTGTAGCCCAGCTCACTGGCGGCGCTAGTTGCCTGAGACCCAATGAGCCGTCTGTGCTTGGCGGATCGTCGAGCTGTGCGTATGGTGCCAGTTATGTTAGTTTCTGTTGTCCTTGTTTTCACTGTTTGTCGAAAATGGAAATTGACGAAATCACGGAGCAACTAATCAACATCTAATTGTTTGGTGAAGTGCGGTAGAAGTTATCAAGGAATTACTGAAGTGTTGACAACTGTTTACGGTGATAATGCTCGGAAGAAAACATCCGTTTTCAAGTGGATTAAGTGTTTCTAAGATGGCCGACAAGACGCCACGGGTGATGCAAGGCCGGGACGGCCTTCAACCCCCTGTGTTGACGACAACATTGATCGTGTGCGGTCCCTAGTCCTTACCGATCGTCGAAACACTGTCCGAAATGATAGCTGATGAACTGAATTTAGGAAAATCAACAGTGCACACCATTTTGACCGAACACGATGGATGGATCCTTCACCATGACAATGCACCAGCACATTCAACGTTGAATGTCCGCCATTTTCTGACAAAATATTCAATCATCATTCTCGATCATCCTCCTCATTCGCCAGATCTCGCCCCCTAAGACTTATTTTCTATTCCCAAAATGTAAAAATGTGATGAGGGGACATCACTGGGAAGATGTGGACACAATAAAGCAAGAAACAACGAGAAAAATAAAAAGCCATGCTGCCGAGGACTTAAAAGGGTGCTTCAAACAGCGGAAAACAAGAAGATGGAATAAGTGCATAGTCTACGAATGGAGAGTACTTTGAACAGGGGACAAATTTCATTTAGACTAAATTTAGCAAAATAAAGTTTTGTTATGGCATCAGTTCGCGTATTTATTGGACAGAATAGTATATCTCGAAGATCATACGAGAAACTTTGATCACTCCCATGCAATGACAACATTAACATTGGTTATGCTTTTACACGCAAGAACGGCAGGCGATTTATCTTAATTAATTAAACGATTACGACAGCAAGATTACGTTGAAATGTGGATTGCCAGGCGCAGAGCACTTTTCGTGAGGAGAACGATTAAGGTAAAACACTGAGCGACCTTATCGTAAAACTTCGACCAGTAGAGAAATATTCTCCCAAGATTCCTAGTTTAGGTGCGATAGGATCAAAAAGCGGCGAGAGTGAGCGGACGAATTTATTTTTTCCCTCGGATTCACATCGAGTAAGTGGAGCGAGATAGATACGCGCTAGGTTGAAGGAAGAAATGGTGGGGAGGGGAGAGCTCGTAGTCGTACGTAGCAATTCGCGAGTGTGACGCGAGAGGGCGTTTGTCGAAGGGCTGCGGAGGCGGCCGTGGGCGGAAGAGGTCGGTGAGGTGCGTGGGACGGGAGGCGGAGGGAGTGGACGTCTAATGGGGGGGGGACGAAATATGGAACGAGCGGAGGCGATAAAGTGGAACCGGAGAGATGGCAAACGAATTACATTTCAGGTTCATTTCAGTTCATTAGCTATAAGAGTTTCATGGTGAACCATTACGGTTTGAAAACATTGTCACGACACGAATAAAAAAAAGTCACTAAATCAAGAGAAAAAAATAAAGGAAAACATTCCAATTTTTTTTAAGGATCCTTCTCAAGCAAGACGTACCACGCTGAAACAATCGCTTATAACATTAGCATGCTGGGGAGATGTTCGCACGCACCAATGAAATTTCGCCGACCGTCAGATTTCGGAAAAGATAACGAGAGTTGATTTCACTTATGAACTTTGCCCTTTTACATCTCTCAGCAATCAATCGCAAACATCTGACTAATCCACGGCGCCCCCGGACAGTCACATTCTAATATCGCCGACCGAAAATCACTGATTAATTCACCATATTCGATCAAATACAATCTCAATAATATTCCCTTAGGTCCGAGCAAAGAAAGTTTTGACATGTACGCCACCTTCGATAATAATGTGATCTACTCGTAATGTCACGAAAATCTGGAATTTGTTAATTCGGCGTTGGCTTTTCTTTTCGATTAATCATGGCAGTACAGATGACACCATCCGAGAAGTGGAAGGCCGATCTGGGATGAGTAGAGATGGGAAAGGACCCCGGCACAAGGGTTAGAACGCCAGTCCTGGAGTGGGGCAAGTGGGGTTATCGTGGTATTTGCTGTCATGGGCAGGGTTCGTGGGAGAAGGGGATGGGTGGGGGGGCGAAATATACACCCGCACCCCCTCCCCCCCGCGGGGCCCCGGAAGAGAGAAGGGAGGAGTGGGAGGGAGTCGGGCGTGGGTGGGAGCAGAGGAGGGGTGGGGGCGAGGGGAGGAAGGCATCGATCAACAGCCGCCCCAGTTGCAATACGCTCCCAGCTACAAACTTGAGCCTCCTTAGAGCGGTCCCCAGGGGCGGTTTTAAGAATGGAGGACTCCTTCATGACTGCACTCTAACCTAGACACCGCATTTCATACGCGATCATTATCCCACCTGCACTGCGAAACTAATTTTTCCAAGGGCATTAAAATCACTTCCGTGCTCTCGTGACCCGGAACTAATCCTTCAATACTTAAAAAGAAAATATCGACACTTTTATATTTATTTATTCATTTATTATTTTCATCCTGTAATATTAAAATGCTAAAACATAAGTTGATGGTAAATTATTAATGATAAAAATAAATCACGGCTCCAAGTAATTGCTCCAGCAAAATAATGCAAGCGTTTTTAATACAGCGCAGGGTGTATTTTACGAGAGAGATGCATTAAAAAGAAGTAACAAGTTTATGGAAATAAAATTATAGTCAAATAGGAAATATAATTAAAGCAAACAATAAATATCATAATAATTCAAGACGCATTCACCTTTCCCCGCGCCAATAGAACAGGGTAGTAGTTAATATTTATAAGGAAAGTCTCAGTTCAGATACCAGGTAAATCCACATTTATACAATAAATTAAACACCTGTAACAATACTGATTCTTTATTAAATTGTATCAGCCAAAATTTACATTGAAAAAATGTCATGTTCATGATAAATATAGCTGACGGATAGGTTATTATAAGTTGATGAAAATAGGAAGCAGATCATCCCAAATGCTTTAGCAATATGAATGGTTCCAGTGCTGCCATTGGATACCTAATTTCCATCTTGCTAAGTTGATTAAACGTTTTGAAGCGTACAATATTAGTAGACCACATATAATTAGCACTCTGTGTGTGAACCTTCGGTAGTACCGCAATAAAACACGAAGGGCGAGTATCTAATACCGGTATTATTTTTCCCACCGATAAGAATGGAATACGAGTCGGATGACCGAACCGATACGCTCTGAGAGGAAGGGTTAGTCCGAGGATGGGATGGACGAACGTGGTCGGAGGGACGGGAAGCATTTAGTGCTCACGAAAAGAAGAGCACGCGTTGAAAAACGTGAGAATGCGACGGAGGCAAGAGAAGAATGCACAGAGAGAGAGCGTTGTTAAAGAGATTATCGAAAGTAAGGAAGTTTCCGGAAACAACTTAAAATTATGCCTTTTTTGGCTTCGCCCATCCCCATTGGAAACGATGCAAGGAGCATTCATAAAAAGTACCGGGAAAAGTTTCGGAAAAATAGATTTATTTCGCAAGGCACATCCCTTCTTGCCCTCCCCGGACTACAACCTTGACGTGGTGGAAGGGCTTGTGCGTTCCGATGACCCCTAGAGCTGTACTGGCGGGAGTAATAATTATTGCTCCTGGTAGGGTCACCCATGCCAGATAGGTCGAAGGTTAGGAGCCAGACGAAAGGTAGTCCACGCAGCGTCTGTTCCTCAGTGAGGCGGCTGCAATGGCGTCTGACCCCAGTGGGGCGGCCAGTAAGTGATGGTGTCACGTTAAAAACACTATTGAGGAAGGCAACGGGAAACCACCTCAATTATCATTCCCTAGAAAAATATGATGGACAATAGAGATATTTTGAGTCCTGGCAACCACGGGGCTCGGCCCAATCGGCCGTGTGTCGTGCCCGGCAGCGGGGGAGGCAAGGCTTCCGCGGTCGTCATCCCACGAAACCCTTGCAAGGGAAAACCAGCAGCAGCAGGACAGAAGACGCAGGAGAAGAAGACAAAATTAGTTAGAATAGGAACGTGGAATGTTAGGACAATGATGAGGACAGGGAAATCGGAGAATGTTAAGCGAGAGATGGGAAGGGGAAATATAGATATTTTAGGTCTATGCGAGGTGAGATGGAAAGATAGCGGGGATTACTGGAGTGATAAGTATAGAATAATATACAGCGGTGGGGACGAGAGCCAACGAGGGGTTGCCATAGTATTAAATGAAGAGGTAGGAA
Organism: Hetaerina americana; assembly: GCF_022747635.1. NCBI lineage: Eukaryota > Metazoa > Arthropoda > Insecta > Odonata > Calopterygidae > Hetaerina > Hetaerina americana. Next base: position 117,582,682 of record NW_027286069.1, read on the forward strand.
GAAGCGTAGTCAACATAGAGCAGGTAACGGATAGAATACTACTAGTGGAGATAAAAGCAGAACCGACGAACTTAGTTATTATTCAGGTATACATGCCACCGAGCAACCATAAGGAAGAAGAGGTCGATAAGATATACGATCAGTTAGAGGACATGATCGCGTGTGTTCCAGCAGGGAAACATTTGATAGTGATGGGGGACATGAATGCGACGGTAGGCGAAGGAAGAGATGGTGATGAGGTGGGCGACTACGGTTTAGGCACGAGGAATGACCGCGGGGAGAAAGTAGTTGAGTTCTGCAGGAGACAGGGGTTAGTCATCACCAACACTTGGTTTAGACACCACAAAAGACGCAGGTATACATGGAAAATGCCAGGTGACTCAGAAACGTATGAGCTAAATTATATCCTGGTTAGACACAGGTTTAGGAATAGTGTGATAAATTCCCACAGCTTTCCGGGAGCGGATGCGGACTCAGACCACAATTTAGTTGTTATGAAATGTAGCGTACGTTTCAAAAAGATAAGGCAGGGGCGGCGAGTTAGAAAATGGAATGTAGAAGCATTAAATGGGTTGAAAAGGAAGGAATACAAACATGCGGTAGAGAAAATAATGGAGGATGGTAAAGGGCTTATTACTATCGAAGAAAAATGGGAAATGATCAAAAAAGGATTGTCTAAAGCCGCAAAAGACACTTTTGGAACCGTTAACGCTAAAAGGACTAGGAAACCATGGATCACGGATGAGATGATTACAAAGATGGACGAGCGGCGAAAATGGAAGAATATAAATACAGAATTAGGCAAAATGAAGTACAAAGAATTGAACAATAAATTGAGGCGGGCAACAAATAAGGCAAAAGACGCATGGTGGAAGACGCAGTGCGAGGATATGGAAAGTCTCCAGAGGAAGGGCGAAATCGGTGCGCTGTACAGCAAAGTTAAATCGTTATCGGGAAGTAAGAAAGGAAGAGCTATGCTAATAGTTAGAGATAAAGCGGGTAAGGTAATAGTTGACGCAGGAAAGATCCAAGAGAGATGGAAGGAGTATATAGAAGAACTGTATAGTAAAGAACTCAGACCAACACAGTTAGACATTGAAAAAGAAAATGACGTAGAGGAAGACAGCTTAGGTCCAGGCATACTAGACAATGAGATAGAAAGGGCATTAAGGGAGATGAAACTAAATAAGGCCGTGGGGGTAGATAACATTCCCGTGGAACTTTTAAAATGCTTAGGAAAATGTGGGAGGAAGAGGCTATATGGGCTGATCCGTAGCATTTATGAGGAGGGAATCTGGCCGGAAGACTTTGTGAGAGCAGTTTTAGTTCCGATTCCGAAAAAGGTAAAGGCCACGTCATGTGAGGACTATAGGACAATTAGTTTGATATCCCACGCAGCTAAAGTTGTTCTCAGGATCATAAACAAACGGATAGAGAGTAGGGCAAATGATTACTTAGGGGATGATCAGTTTGGGTTTAGGAAGGGTAGAGGTACGCGTGATGCCATTGCAGTAATGAGATTATTAATCGAGAGGAATATAGAACACAACCAGGAGGTATTTGCCTGTTTCGTAGATTTCGAAAAAGCGTTTGATAGAGTGAATTGGGAAAAACTAATGAGTATATTGCAGAAAATAGGAATAGATTGGAGGGAAAGGAGGCTAATCCGCAACCTTTACATGTCTCAGACTGCTCAGGTGCGGGTGGGAAACGGGGAGTCAGGATGGGCAGTGTTAGGAAGGGGTGTAAGGCAGGGTTGCCCATTATCACCGTTGCTGTTCAACCTGTATGCAGAGGAAATGATCAAAGAGGCATGGGAAGAACTCGAGGTAGGAATGAAAGTGGGCGGGGGATTCGTAAAATCAGTTAGGTTTGCTGATGACCAAGCTTTAGTTTGTCAGTCAGCCAAGGGGCTGCAAGCATTGCTTAGTGAATTGGAAATTCAGTGCGACAGGTATGGGATGAGAATCAACATTAATAAAACAAAGGTTATGCGATTTTCTAGAAAGAAAAAGGCTAATCTTAACATTAAAGTAAGAGGGCAAAAACTAGAGCAGGTAGAACAGTTTACGTATCTCGGTAGTGTTTTGGACCAACACGGTCAAAGTAGTAGGGACGTAAGGAGAAGAATTGCGCTAGGCAAAGAGGCTTTCACGAGGAGGAGGGAGTTGATGACGGGGACTTTGAGTAAGGATGTTAAGAAAAGACTCGTAAAAACTTTGATATGGAGCGTAGCTATGTACGGCGCGGAAACGTGGTCATTGAAGCAGGAGGATAGACGTAGACTGGAGGCTTTTGAAATGTGGGTGTGGAGAAGAATGGAAAAGGTGAAATGGACAGAGAAGAAAACAAATGAGGAAGTACTTGGTATGGTGGGCGAAGAGAGGGGTTTGTTGGGAGCAATCCTATGGAGGCAGGAAAAGTGGATGAAGGGGGTAGTGACCGGCAGTGGGATGTTGAAGACTGTGATAGAGGGTAGAATGTTGGGCAAAAGAGGAAAGGGAAGGAACAGGATAGGGATGTTGGACGGGATGAAGGGAGGAAGAAAGTACTCAGAGATGAAGAGGGACCTGGTGTAGAGTAGAATTTAGGGTTGTGTTTTGTTAGTAGTCACAAAATATTTGTTTGGTAGTTGTGTCCATCAAAAAACCTACCTTAACCGGTAGATTACCTTAAAAAAAAAAATCCCTTCTTGACACACTTTTGCCAGGGAGGCTTTTCCACGACTCGAAGACTCCCTGATTCCGGAATGTCCTTAAGGGTACGCTGCTTCGACGGCACTAAAGGTCACATGGTGGTGTCCTTCGAGGGAGGATTTCCCCTTTGAGAATAGGAAATTATAGTCCGATAGTGCCAACACTAGAGCTAATTGAGAGTAATCATAGGGACTGATGACTGCTCTAGATTTCATTCAATATTCTTTAGTTCAATAAATTAAGGGCAAAGCGACGGATGGCAATAAATAACTCCATGACTCATTGATGAACTTACGACAGATTTCCACTTGTATATTCAACTACTTTTTTCCGTGTATTTACAAGATTTGTACAAAAAGTATCGCTAACAATTTTTCCTAACGCGTGCCTGCTGAATTGAGACCTTCGGAGTGCGCATGATCGAAGATCGTCTATTGGCATTGACAAGACAGTGAAAGTGCAAACCATCATAATCACTGAAAATTTGGCGATGCGAAATATCTGCGCTAAACTCGTCCTTCCGAAGGTCTTTGGATGGACGACCAATAGAGCAGAGTCGAGTGTCATTGCTTGCGAAGACCTTCTGCAACTTCATCGCGACGATTCCCCAACCCCCTTTGAGTCGAGTAGAGTAGACTTGGCACCAGCACACTATTTCCTACTGCCATAAGTGAAATTGGCCCTCAAATGACACCACCATGGCACCCTAAGGGCCGTCAAAGAAGCTTGCACCCTTTACCCTTCGAGTCGTAAAACATTCGTAAGGGTAAAAGTGTGTCGACGTACATCAAGGGATGTACTTCGAAAATTTTTGAGGCACTATAACAATATCTGAAATAAATATATTTTTCCGGAAAATTGAAAAATACTCTTTACATAAACCTTGTCAATTTTTAGCACAGACACAGACGTGGTATTTTTTCACTCTTGTAAATGAACTGCTATTCGAAAGTAAAGAAAATAATTAAAATTCCTAATAATTATAGAATTAGAATAAAAGTAAAGGGGAAGTAAAACATAAATATTCCTTCGGCTGAAACAAATTTCATCCGCAATATACCTGTATATTGAAGACCAATTGTACATTGAGCTTTTATTTTTACGCAAGTATTTTCTTTTTACGGAAGTTCTCATTTATTGCTTTCGTAGAAAAGTAAATTCATTATATTTTTTTTTTCTTTTTGTGAAAAAAACAGGGTGAAAACTTCTTGGGAACTAAATATATATGCACAAAATACAGAAGAATGCAAAAAACGAGGCGAAATATGGGAGGGTTGGTAACACTACGTATGCTTTACAAAATACTGTGAAAATGGTCACGAATTTGAAATGTTCGTATTTATCCTACCTATTGACTCTCTCATCTCACAATTGATTTCTAGTATACCCTAGCAATTTCGCGCAATGTTGGTGGTTACACCTGGCACGGCACTTCCGAATTACGAATTTGGAAGTCTTTTATAACATCGCGCAAAATAACATAGCATAACTAAACCCTTTTCACACGTGATTCCAATGAGGGAACTAAAGTACACACCCACCTGTCCGGATTGGTGGAGTCTACTTTCTTTTTTATTAATACACTCTAAGAGAAAGGACCTCTGCGTGGCGAATGACTGCGTCCGACGGCGATACATCTAAGGGTCGTCTCTCGGACAATACGGATGAAAATAAATTGTGAAATCGATAACCCCTCGTGACATTTTTCACCAGGAAAAGAAGGACAGCCAAAAGTTCGAATCTTTCCATTCATTTATACCACAATAATTCTTACCCGTCACTGAAAATCTATTGAAAAAGTTCGAAACAGTTGGCTGAAACTAAAAATTCAGTAGGATACATAAAACATAAAATACAGTCGAGTCCCCGTAAGGACCATTACAGCCATCCACGATTTACCGCGGTAATTATTCAATTTAGCGTATTTTTTTCTTGCTTATTCGTCATTGCAGGGTCGTGTTTCACGCCAGTAGTAGAATTCTGCCCTTGCTTAATACCAAGTTTGCTTTCGACCTTCATGTGGAGCAGATGGGTATGTGGCGATGACAGACCTTAAATGTCTCCCTCAAGAAGAATACTAACACGCGACTCATCAGCTCGACGCATCGCATTTACATGTCAAATAAGAGTAGAATGTTCAAGTTGAGCTGGAATGTTTTAAAATAGTAGTAGTAGTAGTAGTTTTGAGGGGAGGCGACCGACAGCTGAGGTCATTTGCGCCATAGGGGATGGACAGGAAAGGATGAAGGGTGGAGAGAAACCCGGCGTCGGCATTAGCCTACTCTTTACGAAAGGCGCCAAGGGGTCCGCAATTTAACGTCCCATCCGACGGACGGCGTACTCACTCAAAGTGCCCTCCACAAAGCACCTCAAGTAGGGATCGAGATACCTCTGAAAAATATTCAACACCGCCGGGATTTGAACCCGCGCCCTCAGGGTGGATGTTTTAAAATCTGCATGGCACAAGGATGTCTTCAATTATATGTATGTATTAAAGGGAGCACGCAGTGAATGACATATCTTCGGTGAAATACTTACTGCTAATATCCAAGCGAAAAATAGTAGATTATCTATCACTGATCAATTAATAATAACAAAATGGACATTCGAAAGTTGTATCTGCGTAATTGATTCAGAGAACCTAATTCAACTAGTGCCAATGGCACTCAGGTACCGAAACCATGGTCGGTAGAATAACTTGGGAGCATACGAAATGTAATGTAGAAAGTGATGCCTGATAACATTTCTCATGTTGATTCAACCACATCTGTTCATATACTACAGTCACAAATCATAATACAGCTCACATACTCTATTCTCCCCCTTCTATTGTGCACGAAAGATGACGTCATAATAGCACATTGCCCAATGGCAAATAGATATTTCTATAAGACGAGAAGACTCACGCGTTTACACTTTAATTAGGCGTTTCAAATGCTTCGATATAATATCTAATTTCTAATTTCAATTAAGTAACTCGATCGTAGAGATATCACTTGAGGTTTTGGCGCAATGAAACACTTACGTCCAAATCTCCGACTATTTGCACCAAAGAACCCCTTATTTAGGAGTGGAGGGCCATTGCCAAGCATTTAAAAGCTCACACACACAGACACAAACATGCACACCCAAGGGAAACAATATACAAAGAAACTATCTTCCTTCGAGCTGTAAATCTAAAAAAAAACCATTGAAAAACACGTGTAGCGCCTAAGGTACCCCAATGATCAAGACGGCATGAAAATACAAGGACAGGAGAGTGACAGAGATTGCCTGTTTCTCGTTAGCTCGAGTGCACTCGGAGCATGTATGGATCCGTCTTCGAAAATCGATTCAAGAATGAAGAGGCTGCCGAGGGAAGCATTTATGGTCCGTGACGCTTTCTTCGGGTGGCTAAGCGAAATTGAAAAGCTCCACGCAAAATACTGCACGAATAATCTAGGAAATGAGACCATAGAGAAACGACTAAATAAAACATTATTAAAGTAACAACTACGCCTATTGGATAACGACACAGAGGGGAACAATCCACAATGTCGGACGATTGAGGCAACGGCGAAGTAACGGAAGACTCACACCATCAAAAACTCGTAGTCATGGACACGCCTTCCCTTCCGCCCGCTCATTTCCTTCCCTCTCGCCCGGTTGCGGGGCTCGGGCCGTGTAAGGCTCAATGCAGGTGACCCTTACCACCGCTCGCTGGGCATCTACGCAGCGGTTTTCATAAAATCGAGAAATGTCACGCATTAATTACGCGCCGCGCACGTCGAAGCGGTCCACCGTATGTCAATCAATCGGCTGTCGCAGTGAGCATGGCAGCGGCTCACCTCACACACACCCCGAGACCACAGCATCGTGTGCGGGGGCTAATTCCATCAAGTCTCCACACTCCTCGGGAGAACAACCAGAGAGAAATTTACAACGATGTCCCACTGTAAATCTCTCCGGAGAATCCAGGGCATCGTATCGAAGCTACAGGAAATACTTGAACACATTTAAAAAAAAACATTTTTTTTCAAATAATCGAATTTCCACAATCGCCGAAAATGGTTGATATCTCAGATTTAAAAATTAAAGGGGATGTTAGGGTGGCTGCCTGACAGGCTTCCCACCCAAAGGGCCAAGGTCCGAATCCTGGAGACGGCAGATATTTTACAGGGGTATTCCTAATAGAGGTGCTTTGCGGAGAGCACTTAGAGTGAGTGCGCCGACCGTCGGATTGGACGTCAAACTAAGCGACCCCTTGGCGCCTTTCGACAAGAGTTAGCTAATGCCGACGCCGGGTTTCTCTCCACCCTTCATCCTTTTCCATCAACCCCCTAATGGCGCAAATGATCTCAGAGTTCGGTCGCCTCCCCTATTACTATTAAGACTTTAAAGATCAAATCACACAAGTTCCATCTATGAATAGTGCAATATGAAATATATATCGAGAATACACCGTGTACTGGTCACCCAAAGACATTCTAGCACGCGGCAAATGCTTGACGATGTAAATAGCTACATGGGAACCTCAGAAGCAGTTCAGCGACACCCACATCTCTCCATTTTGCAAGTTAGGGGAATTTAATCTAGAATATCTCCAATATCGTGGCGTAAAAAAACTTTGCATTCTAATTTCAATTTGTTTCATTTTATATTACGACTCAAAATTACGTTGCAAGTTCCTCGGCGCATGGAGAAAGTTTTATGGAAACAAAAACGGCAAAAACTAAGCCCGTTACACTAAAACAAAGTGGCCCCGCTATCCAGAGTTAAGACCCGCTGCAACGAGGTCAGGAAGCACCGACAACCCTCGGCCAACATCTCCAATTTGACCTGCGCAAGTTTATATGCGCGATATCGCCTTAACACCAAATATTACGACGAAGCGATTTCATTCATCCATATTCACCGGTCGGTCGTTGGGTTGATGATAGGCATAAGTAATTACCCTAGCTACCCATCGGACAATTCGATCATGGAACACAGTTTATTTCCCCTCGAAATCCGATCGACGATCAAATTCGGACATGGCGATCGAGCCTCGACTGTTGTAACGGTGAGGAGGGACCCAGAGCCCATTCAGTTTGGTTTGGGAAACCCGGTGCTCGGGGTCGAGGGAGATTTTCGGCGGCGGCCCCCGGGGGGATGGGGGAGGGGGTAGAAAGGGAGGGAGCGCTCTCTTGGTCACGGCCGCTCTCGTCACGTCCACGAGTCACTTCGCGGAGGTACGATCACGCGTGACACGAGCACTTTTCCTTGGAGCCACCACTTAAAAATCCCAAGGCCTCTTAATATTCCCCATCTCTCTCACTCTCACACCCCCCACTTTCACGTCAATATCACTCACAGTCTCCCTCGTCCATCTCCTCTACACCCCCCACCCCCACTTCCTGCCGCGGGGCATAGGGGAGCCCGCCACCCTCATTTTTTACCCCCCCCCTCTGGAAACCGCCCACCCGGGCCGACCCCTCCCCTCCGCCCCCGCACCCACCAACCCGGCGGCGTATGAATGAACCAGCACCCGAGGGTGAGGGGGGCGCGGCGGCGGGGGGGGCGACGCAGGGTTGAATGGGGGAGAGGCCGAGGGTCGAGCGGGGAACCCTTCCGCCCGGCCGCGGGCGCGTGCGCGGCAGCCGGCGCAGAGGGTTGGCGAGGGCGGGCGGGCGGAGGGGGAGGAGACGGGGTGCTCTCCCATGCGGTGGTGTGCGTGAATGGGGGGCCAAAGGAGGGGCGGGGTGGGGCACCGGGTCTAAATCGATCGCAAAAGGGGAGGCGAGTCCCTCCGTGGGCGAGAGGGAGGTCGGTTAACAGACCGGGGGCCCCACTCACGAGAACACTGCCCTCCACCCACTTCCGGCGACGCAATTGCCGCCCCCTCTTCCCCGCCATCAATTCGTCGGAAGGAAAAGAAGGCGTCGTGCGATTATTAGAAATCGGGCAACGAGGGAATCTCTCGACTGTCGAAGACTGCACGCGAGGCCGATTGGGTGGGTGAGGGTAGGGAGGGGGGGTTGAATGGGGGTTGAGAGAGACAGCCAAGTCACACGAGTGCCAGTGCTGATGATATTACGAGGGAACAATTCTAGCCCCGCGTTCACCTAGCCGTTCTCTCGCGGAGCCTGGGGTGAAAACTCGATACAAAATGAGACTATCCGACAAACGAGAGCAATTTTCTTTTGCGCACCATTTGTAACAATAGTATTATGAAGCACTGGAAGTATGTAAATGCCGAAATTATCAACCCCTTACTAAGAATTCTACCGTTTCACACCTGACGTGAGTGAAGTAACATAATGGAATACGTGAGTGTACTCTACGGGCATCAGGCCCGTGCTCAACGAATTCTCTTGAAAAGTTTTAAAAAAATCTTTTAATCTGTATATATTTACAAAATTATAGATAACCCTATTTTAAAAAACAAATTCTACTTTCCCATAAAGTGGATTGATTGATCACGTCTCTTTCACAAAATTCATATTAACATATACTGAATTATCACAATTAGCCGTTTTCCACCTTGCTTGACTCAAATGGGATCCGAAATCTTCTTATATCCTAAAAACTAAATTTCATGCCATAAAAAATTTATTAAAAACTATCGACGGACTAATTTTTGACTGTAAATGTTTTTTTTCAAATCCAACACCGCCTAAATCAACTACAGTAATTTTGGCACACAAAGTAAACTTGCGCATGATAGGTTAAATGAGGTTTGGAGGGTTTCAGTATTGCTAAGTGCCAATCGTGTCATTTGGTTGAATTAGGGTGTGCACCGGCCATTCAAAACCCGGCTGGAATTGAGTGGTGCAAGGAGTATGCAGAGATGCAAGGAGACCACGTCAGGTCATATTTTAAGCTTAAGGGGCTATCATTTCAAAAACGGCTAATCCACTGCCAAAAAGAGTAATTGTCGACATACATGTAGTCACCATTCTTTCAGGAGAGACAAACTTAAAAGAATACCATACATACATACATATATATATATATATATATATATATATATATATATATATATATATATATATATATAATAATGTAAATATACGACGGCGGTTAAATAATCCCAGTGTTTGACGACAAAGGGCGATCCTGTAGGAAGTTTATGTTATCATCGTGTGCTGCCATCTATCAAACGACGGTGAAACAAATTTCAGGCTGATTTGAAGGTTAGTTTGGATTTGGCAGCCATTCGAGTAAGACGTGTTTCGTGATTTTCGCTAAGATGGAAAGAGAGCAGTATCGCTCGGTAATTCGCTTTTTGTGTTTGGATGGGAAGATGTGCGAGGAGATAAAAGCAAAGTGGGATGCTGTTTATGGGGACACTTCGCCATCTATGACCACAGTTAGATATTGGTGCAACGAATTTAAATGTGGGCGCACATGTGTTTTTGATGAGGAGCGACCAGGACGCCCGGCAGACGTGATTACCGAGGAAATCATTCAAAAAGTCCACGCCATGATTCTGGCTGATCGACGAACGAAAGTGCACGAAGTAGCAGAGGCCGTGGGTGTGTCGACCGGAACGGCAATTAATATTTTACATGATAAGTTGGCGATTTAAAAAAAGTCGGCCCGATGGGTGCCGCGATTGCTCACGGTGGACAACAAGCTGACCCGGAGTTGTCACCGCCAAACTGCATGAACTACGTTATGAATTGCTGCCGCATTCACCCGATCTGGCTCCCTGCGACGTTTTCTTATTCCCTAACATGCAGAAATGGCTCGCGGGAAAAAAATGTCGCTCAAACGAGGAAGTTATCGCCGAGACAGATAGCGTATTTTAAAGAGTTCGACATATCCTATTTTTTGGAGGGGTTAAAAAAATGGCCGGAACGTTGGGGAACGAATGCGTATCTTCCTAAAAAAGGAATATGTTGAAAAATGAAAGAAATATTTTAGAAAAAATGGTTTCTTCATTTCTAACTCGGGTACTTATTGAACCGACCTCATGTGTCTATATATATTTATTTTTTTTTAAGGTAATCTACCGGTTAAGGTAGGTTTTTGGATAGACACAACTACCAAACAAATATTTTATTACTCCTAACAAAACACAAAATCCATCATCCTACACTATATCAGGTCCCTCTTCATCTCTGAGTACTTTCTTCCTCCCTTCATCCCGTCCAACATCCCTATCCTGTTCCTTCCCTTTCCTCTTTTGCCCAACATTCTACCCTCTATCACAGTCTTCAACATCCCACTGCCGGTCAACACCCCCTTCATCCATACGTATATACATATATATCCATTCCTTTCTCTGTCACTACCGCTGAATCTCAGGATATTCATCCTCCACTTCCCCAACGTGAGATAGATGAAGGCCTCCCTTCAGCCTTCCTTCCTTCCTTCCTCCCGCCCACCCCTCGACCCACAACCCCTCCCAAACCCCCCCCCTTCTCGCCCTCCACCAAACACCCACTCCCGCCTACCCAGGCTCGACTTCTCTTCATTTGCTTTCATTTCCGCTCAACTCGATTCCTCCATCCTTCTCCAAACCCAAAACTCGGTAGCGCTTTCTCGCGACTTGCATACTCTTCCCTAATGGAGTCCTCGTTTCCGGGAAACAAAACATCACAATCTACTCTTATATTGCTCGATTGGGGTAAACGTTGGCCTCTTAATGATTTTTGTGCAAATACAGGCATGCAATGAGCTTACGCCACAAAATCGTCGTCTATTTTTAAAATGTTGATTTAACCATCATACTTTTATGAGGAAGTAAAGAAAAGATGAGTGTAAAACATAGATCGAGGGCCTGGAGTTGGAAGGGTGGAATGCCTGGAGGATCAGAGCAGATTGGAGTTTCCTGAGAGGATGGAACATGTGAAATGGACGGAAAGAGAAACAGAGGAAGATTATCTAGGCAAAGTGGGGAAGGAGAGAGGGCTGTTGGACAAATTCAACAAGAGCAGTAAAAATGGATGCAGGGGAGAGAGGGTGACAATGGTATGATGGCTAATTATGAGCAAGAGGAGAACGTTGGGTGAGGGAGGGAGAGGGCAGGGAAAGAATACGAGTAGGTGGGCTTACGGGAATGAAGGGAGGCGGGAAGTGCGCGTGGAGTAAAGCAATTGACTTGTTTAAAAGCAATGTTTCGGACTGTCAACTTGGTATCTTGCTAAGTTATACATAACTTGGATAAGAAACGTGGTTTTATACAGTTCGGAAACTTGGTCGTTGAAGCAAGATGATAGCGGCACATTGGAGTCTTTGGAACGCGGGTGTGGAGGAGGGAGAAGTAGAAATGGACGGAAAAGATGGGAGAAATCGATTGAATGTTGAAGACTGTGATAGAGGGGGGAAGATTGGGGAGTTAAGGAAGGATAGGGGGAGAAAGTGGGACGGAAATAAGTGAGGAAGGAAGCAGGAGGAACTGCGGAAAGATTTGTTACAGAATATGACGTCCGGATGTGTCTTACTGGGCGAAGATTAGAAATGTAGCGGAGTTTAGTGCCCATTCAAAACACCTGCATTTACAAGTACACTACCGAATAAAGAGTGGTACTTATGAGTGTAGCAGTTCTTAGGAACAGAAACCATTAGAAATTACCTTTACCGGGAACAAATCTAACGCAATTATAATGAAATAATGCATGGAGTAAATACGTGGTCTGTGCAATAAATGCGCGAACAGGTACATTCTTGGAGCCATGACGAGGACTAGCGGCGCTAGTTGCCTGAGACTCAATGATTCGTGCGTGCTTGGCGGATCGTCGAGCTGTGCGTATGGTGCCAGTTATGTTATAGTTTCTCTTGTCCTTGTTTTTACTGTTCATCGAAAATGGAAATGGATGAAATCACGGAGCAACGAACTAACTTCAAGTTTTTGGTCAAGTGAGGTTAAAGCTATCAAGAAATTACTGATGTGTTGACAGCTGTTTACGGTGATAATGCTCTGAAGAAAACAAATTTTCAAGTGGATTAAGCGTTTTAAAGATGACTGACAAGACGCAATGCAAGGGTGATCCAAGGCCAGGATGGCCTCCAACCACCTGAGTAGACGACAACATTGATCGTGTGCGGTCCCTTGTCCTTACCGATCGTCATAAAACTGTCCGAATGATAGCTGATGAATTGAATTTAGGAAAATCAATGAGTGCTCACTATTTTAACCGAACATGATGGATGGATCCTTCACCATGACTATGCACTTGATGCAAACAATCTGCAGTGATTGTTCTCCAGTTTCTGGCAAAATATTCAATCATCATTCTTGATCATCCTCCTTATTCGCCAGATCTTGCGCCTGCGACATTTTCTATTCCCAGAATGCAAAAATGTGATGAGGGCACCATAAAGCCAGAAACGAGGGGAAAACTAAGAAGCTCAACTGCCGAGGACTTTCAAGGGTGCTTTAAACAGTGGAAACGAAGATGCATAGCAACGAATGGAGAGTACTTTGAAGGGGACAAAATCAATGTAGACTAAATTTTGCAAAATAAAGTTTTTAATGGCATCAGTGCGCGTATTTCTTGGACATAACTCGTATATCGCCATGCTCTACAAAAGTAAACCGAATGATTCGCCTGGCTCAGGGAAGTCGAAGTAGGGGTGCGCGCGGAGGCACATTTGAGGGTTGGGGGGTGGGGCGGGGGAGAGATGGCGGAGAGCTCTCGAAGAAGCGACGCCCTGCACGGGAAAACAACATACGCGCCACGCCATCAGGATTTCGCATTGGTGGGCACGAAGAACGAGAGGTACTTGGTTGCGATCGTGAATAATACTACACCATATCATCCCGTATAAAAATCAATTGAATAGCAATCCGGAAACAAGGGTGCCCATTATTTCAACTCGAACCGAGGAAAATCAGGAATAACCGTTTACATCGAAGTAGCGTCTTTAAAAAGAGATTTCCCCTGGCTTTATATTAAATACATTTCCATAGTTTACAAGCTTAACTTATCAGCAGGAAAGGAATGGTTTACCTGTTGATAAAAGTTACCTCACCTCCGCCGTCTCGTGCGACGAAATCGGTGACTGAATGATCAAAGGGCAGCCCAGGGACATGGGTTTAAAACATGGCGCGCAAATTCGAAGTCGGGTGTTCTCTTCATTTCCTTTACATCTCCGCCGTTCGTCCGGTTGTCTTTAATTTCAATGGTCAACGTTGATGTAACGGGGGATTGGCTGCAGCAACGGGAGACCGACAAGAGTATGCGAGGAGGAATAAGAGAATTGGAGTAGAAAATATTCGAGTGCAGACAGAGATGCCCTTCGCTGTTTAGAGTTATAAAAGTAACACCGCGTGGGATTAACAATCGCAAAACCCAATTACTCTCTTGCATACAATCGATACCCCTGCAAGGAGGGCTGAAAAAAAGTTCTGGATAGCCGACCGTATACATGTATCCACATTAACGGCTATGATATGGAGAACCGCTATTTAGAATAAGCATGGCATGCAAGCGATAATCCCGACATGAAAACTAGAGTTGATATTAATAGGCTATTTCGACACAACAATGGAATAAAATGTGATGACTTCCACATTACACCACAGGTACTAATGATACTATTTATATAATTATTATTATCGGTAATTTACCGGTTAAGACAGGTTTTTGACAATAGCTACCAAGCTACCAAATGGTACAGAGAAAAATTGCCTATTCCAACAAAGAAAAACACAAAATTCTACTCTACAAGAAATTCCCTCGTCATCTCCGAGTACTTTCTTCCTCCCTTCATCCCGTCCAACATCCCTATCCGTTCATTCCCTTTCCTCGTTTCCCTCAATTACAGTCTTCATCATCCCACTGCCGGTCACTACCCCCTTCATCCACTTTTCCTGCCTCCATAGGATTTCTCCCAACAATCTTCTGTCCTCGACCACCATACCAAGTACTTACTCATTTGTTTTCCTCTCTGTCCATTCCACCTTCTCCATTCTTCTCCACACCCACATTTCAAAAGCCTCCAGTCTACGTCTATCCTCCTGCTTCAATGACCACGTTTCCGCACCGTACGCTACGCTCCATATCAAAGTTTTTACGAGTCTTTTCTTAATATTCTTACTCAACGTCCCCGTCATCAACTCCCTCCTCCTTGTGAAAGCCTCTTTGCCTAGCGCAATTCTTCTCCTTACGTCCCCACTACTTTGAGCGTGTTGGTCCAAAACACTTCCGAGGTACGTAAACTGTTCTACCTGCTCTAGTTGTTGCCCTCCTATTTTAATGTTTAGCTTAGCCTTTTTCTTTCTAGAAAATCGCATAACCTTTGTTTTATTAATATTGATTTTCATCCCATACCTGTCGCAATGAATTTCCAATTCACTCAGCAATGCTTGCAACCCCTTGGCTGACTGACAAACTAAAGGTCATCAGCGAACCTCATGTACAGGTTGTGGATTAGCCTTCTGTCCCTCCAATCTATTCCCGTTTTCTGCAATATACTCATTAGTTTATTCCAATTCACTCTATCAAATGCCTTTTCGAAATCTACGAAACAGGCAAATACTTCCTGATTGTATTCTATATTCTTCTCGATTAGTAATCTCATTACTGCGATAGCATCGCACGTACCTCTCCCCTTCCTGGACCCAAACTGACCATCCCCCAAGAAATCATTTGCCCTACTCTCTATCCTTCTGTTTATGATCCTGAGAACAACTTTAGCTGCGTGGGATATCAAACTTATTGTTCTGTAGTCCTCGCATGATGATGCCTTTACCTTTTTCGGAATAGGAACCAAAACTGATCTCACAAAGCCTTCCGGCCAGATACCTTCCTCATAGATACTACTAAGGAGCCCATATAGCCTCTTCCTGCCACATTTTCCTAAACATGTTGTTTCCCACGGCCTATTTGATTTCACCTCCGTTAATGCCCTTTCTATCTCATCGTCATCAATTCCTGAACCTAAGCTATCTACCTCTACGACATATTCTCTTTTTATGTCTACAAGTAGCTTCACTGGCCTATGCTCGTTACCATACTGTTCTTCTATGTACGTGTATTTCTTGCATCTCTATTGGATCATTCATGGTTCGATTAGAATTTCCCCCGACTTATCTCTAATTGCTAACACAAATTTTCCCTTATTACTCCCCGAGTGTTTTAACCTACTTTCATAGCGTAACAATGGGGATCACTTATCACACGCGTTCCCGAAATATACGAATCAGACAAATACATCATGAATGTATTCTATGCTTCCCTCTATTAGTGACCTCATTGTTAATTTGACAGTCGGGAATGTTGTGAATCACCACAGCCTTATTTGATTTCATATCCATTAACAAATCCCTCTCTATATCCCCACCGAGTAAGCCTCGACCTATCCTGTCCTCATTTCCTCTTTTCATGGGTTAGCTAGCTTGACTTTACAATACAATTTTCCTATGCATTCTTTGTACCTCTCTTGAACTTACCCAGGTTTAATCAACACTTTTCCTTAATTATCTTCGCGTGGATACACGGATTCTCCCTTCTTATTTCCGGACAGTGTTTTCACCTTCCAGTAAAGCACCCCAAGTTAACCCTTACTTAGTTAGCTTCCCACATCTTAGCAATACGTCTTCCACTACGCTTCTTTGGCTCTGTTTTTTCCGCCTAATTTTATTATTTAAATCTTTATACTTACTTCGACCTAGTATCTCTGTGTTTACACTCTTCAATTTCCTTCTCTCGTCTATCTTTCTAATCATATCTTCCGTTATCCTAGGTTACCTCGTCCTTTTCCTATGTACTGTTCCCATAATTTCATTTGCAGCATTCTATATCCCTTTTTGATATTTTGCCTCCATATTACCCGGACTCCGTGCCCTAAAAGAGAGATTTAAGACGCCAATTTTCCCACGTACGATGAGGGTCAGAATAACGTCCGACCGCGGTGTGTGGGGAAGTAATTTGGATCAAAAGTAGTCTCGAGTGTAATCACCCCCTGCCACACACCCCAACGGTTGTTTGCAGGGTGCCATGTAACCAATGAAATGAACTCGGGCAGAGGCCCAAGTCAGGGAGTGAACCTGTCTCTTTTCTCATTCAGTTCACTCCGAAAGATTCCCACCCCGTTTCCTCCGATAATGCCGACTCAATCGATGTTCTTCTTGGGACCGATTCCGACAAACCAACGAGATCCTCCTTGGACTCATTGGTTCGGACATGTGTAAAGACGCGGACCTCGTCGTTGGAGGATTTTCCCTGCCTTTGATGACAGCGGTGTGCATCGAAGTGCTCGTCCATGGCGAGGAAGTGGGGCGGGTCGACTAATGTCTCTCTTTGGGGGGTTGCCCACCTGCCTGCCGTCATTGGTGGGAGTGAAATTGCAGACGCTAGGGAAATTCTGGCAGAGAGAGAGAGAGGGAAGCAGGGGTGTGGGGAGCGGAGATGGCTCCGCGCGCCGATGAGGAATTCGCCGCGAATTCAAGAGGATTGGATGGCGGAGATAAGGTGCAGAGATTCGGCCGTTGGGTGAGGAGGCCTTGGGCACGACGGGGGTCCGTTCGTTCCCCCCTCGCCGGCCATCGAACGACAGGAACCGCGGAACGCGCCGCCTCACTCGTCTCCGAGAGAATAACCTGATTTTGGAGATTGGTGGCGAAGAGAGTTTGTCTTTAGCTGTTGGGTTATTTGTAAACTAAACAATTATTATTACAGGAAGGAAACATTTGATAGTGATGGGTGATTGGAATGCACCGATAGGCAAAGGAAGAGATGGTGATTAGATGAGGGACTACGGTTTAGGCACGAGGAATGACCGCGGGGAGAAAGCAGTTGAGTTCTGCAGGAGACAGGGGTTAATTATCACCAACACTTGGTTTAGACACCACAAAAGGCGTAGGCATACATGGAAAACGCCCGGGGAACCAGGAAGATATCAGTTGGGCTATATTATGTTTAGGCACAGATTCAGGAAGATTTTTCATTCAGATTCCCTGGAGCGGAGAGGAGTATCAGCAGGCTTTGGAAAAGGGAGTGGAGCGATTTCACCTATCTTTTCCAGTTCCTCGATAAGAAGGTCGACAATTATTCTCCAGTTCCCTGTTAGTGCGTTCAATTGCAGTCATTGTATCATCTCGGTTGTATTGCCACCATGCTGAAGATGAACTTGAGAAGATGAAAACGGAATGCTGTTAGTAGATAAGACTTGGGTAGCGTATTAGAATTATAAGAGGATCTAGGATGGGATTCACTCAAGGAGCGAGGGCAAAATTACAGAATAAATCTCTTGAATAAAATGTAGGGATCTCTCTTGAGCGACGATGTTGAAAATGAATTATTTACCCCAACCTACTACGGTAGGATATATCATGTAAATACAATCAATCAGAGATATCAAGTGCAGAACAGATTTGAGATTTCATTTTTCCAATAACTATAAGATATTTATGAAAAGTATCGGTGACAATTTTTACGCGACGTGTGTGCGTGAAGTGCTAATTCGGGTATCATCGTGCGCATTATTGCAGATCGTATATTTACATTGATAAAATGACAGTGCACACCACTGAAAACTCGGCGATGCGAAAGATCTGCGCTAAACTCGTCCTAGGGGCACCCAGCCACACCTGCTCCAAGGTAACCGACTACTTGACGAAAAACGACATCGCGACGATTCCCCAACCCCTTTACAGCCCCGGCTTTGCGCCATAAGACTATTTCCTACTCTTAAAAGTGAAATCCTCCCTCAAAGGATACCACCATGGGACCCTTAGTCGAGCCGTCAAAGAAGCTTGCACGCTTGTACCTTGAGGACATTCCCGAATCCCCCAACCAGGGAGGAGCCATCCGAGTCGAGCGGTTTAAAGTGTATCGACGCTCAAGGGATTCACTTTGAAGAATTTTGAGGAATTGTAGCAATATCTGGAATATATTAATTTTTCCGAAACTTTTAACGATATTTTTCATACAAACCATGCACAAGGGATCAGAATAACGTTGTACGACAGCGCTAGGGGGGGGGGGGGGGGAAGTATTTTGGGTCAAAATTATTCTGGTGTGTGATCATCCCCTGCCACACACCCTAGCGGTGGCTTGCAGGGTACTAAATGATGCAACTGAATGACCACCTCTCAGTCAGTAGCGTGTGGGGGTGGGCGTGAGGAGGGTGGCGGCGCCCCCGGTTCATCAATTCACTCCCCCTCTCGCCAACGGTAAGGGGTCGGGAGGGGGACCCTTGGGATGTTGACGGTGATATTTCGCCACGATAACATTGAACAAGATGGATTCATAGCATTACATTCGGAGCAGTTCCTTTTTATACATTAATAATGCGACCTTTAATGTAATACATTGCAGTGATGACTCCGACTATTCTTGTTTGTGTGAACACTATCTACTCATGGAACTGTGTGCAAGCCAGATGTGGGAACGGGATTCTGAGGAGAGGAGAGTGGCTTACAAAAATGTGTCCATTAAACAGAACATTCACATTTTACTGTAGAATTTCAAATTGTTCTAAAAAAATCAAGTCTTTTGCCCTAATACTCTTAGTGTAGAATATAATTTACATGAGTCTTGAAATGACATTTGTATTTCTCATAATGACGAACTTCAACTACATCTCGCCTAAATTTGTTGAATTTACAATGGTTGTACTGCAAAATTGCACTTGCCAATGATGTACTACATACCGATGGAGTTACGTCATTTCCTATGCAAATCGACGACAAAAGCATCCACACAAACCGATACAGCGGAATTTTAACTGGCAAAATTCTCGATTCAATTCACTATCGTTAATCTTAAAAGTTCACCAAAAGAATACGGATGCTTTTTTAAATAAATAAGTGCCATCCCTTATTGAAGCAATTCGTTCAGGGTAAGAGGAGAGGGGTCAGGTTTAACACACCGCGCGAAACACATATCGTTTGCGCGATGAAATGAGGAGATTAGAAGAGAAGAACCAACTTAAATGACGGAAAATGAATCAGAATGGTGTGTCCGAGGTCAACTCCAAAAAAGGGAGGGTCACTTTAGGCATGAAAAAAAGAGTGCATGAATCACGGCCCATGTGCATTTGTCGCCTGGCGAGACTAACTACAGCTGGTCGGTGATTCACACCACTTTCGCGCTGGGAATACGTCGATTTGATGAATTAGTGAATATATCTACTTCCCGTGAATACGGAGTCACCCTTTCCACAGCCTGACTTATTTACACACCGAACTTCTACGCATGACTCTGTAAACTTTCGAGGGTAGATTGAAACACAATGCACATATGCTTGTAGAGCGCGGAGAAAAACAAATCGAAAGATTGGGCACAAAGTTCATTTAAGAACAATTCAAAGGTTTCAAAATCTTATATTTATTTTTCAACATAGTCACCGTTAAGGCTAACACATTTCTCCCAACGTGTAACAAGTTTTTTCCACCCCGTCACTGAAAAACTCTTCCGACTTTTTCTCGAATCCAGGACTTGACAGCTGCCTTCACCTCATCCTCCGAGGTGTAATGATTACCCTTGAGGTGTCTCTTGAGTTGAGGGAAAATATCGGGGGAATAAGGAGGGTATGGAATTGGTTCAGATTTCAGGTTTCGCAGAGCCTCTCCAGTTGCGCGCGAGGTGTGTGGATGAGGGTCATCATGTTGCAAGATAATTAGCACCAAGTTGCTTTTAGAACGACAAACTCGACCAATATGGTTGGCGATACGCTTTTGAGTGATTTTCCGGTCATTTTGAGTCAAATCTTCGACGAGTTTGCGATGTTTATCGTCTGTGGCAGTGATCGGACGTCCGCTGCGTGTTTCATCAACAATTATGGCTAGCAACCAACAATTTTCCAGGCTCGCAACCACGAAAATTTATTACCCATCGATTTACAGTGGACCTATTCACAGCATCGTCACCATAAAAAGCCTTTAATCGACGATGAATCTCAGTAGGAGTCACCTTTTAAAGCGGTTAAAAATTCGATAACAGCACGCTGTTCAACTCGCTTTGACATAGCACTAGAACACGTCTCCATACTTGCGCTTCTCGAAATACACTGGATGAATATATCGACCTCAAACCTGTTCATGCGTGTTGAGGGTTAATGTTTACTCCACATGACACCAGGAGTGCTTCTGGAGGTCATTTTGTTTGTGGCCTACAAGCATGTGTGCATTAATTTTCAACCTACCCTGGTATTAGCGCATACGGGATAACCACGAACGAAATTCCAGTAACAGCAACAGGACGAGATTGTCATCCTCCCGCTTGCCGACCCCAGTGGCGGCGGGGTAACGTCCTCGTCTGCCATTCCAAGGGTCGCGGGTTCGATTCCCGCCTGGGTGAGTTTCCCTCCATCTAAGGGCTTGGGTGTTTGTAAATGTGACCATTTTTATCGTTGTTAATAGTTCGATGTAAAGGCCAAAATGTACTGTTTTCGGACTAATATTGAATAAATAAATAAAAATAAAATATTTTCTCACAAGAAATACGAAGGAACAAACTTCACTCGTGCATCCCGGAGTAGGACGAGATTGCAAATGATAGCTCCAGCTCTTGCTCCACACCTCAACCGAGTAATTTGAGCGAGCAAGGTGAGCAGATGAGCGGGAATGGACCTATGTATTTTTTGCAAATCATTTAATATCGTTTGGAGACGGAAAGAGACGCATTAACGGTGAAAAAACAAGGCGTACACGATTACGCCCTCCGCATGATCTACACCCTTGACGTGGTGACAGGGCTATCGTGTTTCTGTAACTCATTGAGTTGCGCTGGAAGGAGCAATGATGATTGCTCCTATTAAGCTGACTCATTTCACAATAATAGGTAAATTGGTAGGAGTCATACGAAAGGTGAGACTAACTACAGCTCCCTCGTCTCACCAGGATCTACTCCTCAGAGAGACGGCTGCATAGGCATTCGATCCCATTGGGGCGGTCGTATTAGTGAATGTCGCAAGTCAAAAACATTAGTGTGGCAGGCAATGGGAAACCACCTAAATTACTAATCCCAAGAAAGTATTATGGAACCTAAAACGAAAACGAGTCCTGGGAACAAAGGGACTCTACCCATAGGGCTGAGTCCCATTTGTTCCCACGACTCGAGAGAAGGTTGTCGAGTGTCATACCCGGCATCGGAGGAGTCAAGGTTGTCCTCCACTGTCATCATCAAACGAAATCCTTGCAAAGCTGAGCAGGTGGCCAAGTGGCGGCTTTCAGGGTACTATGTAATGTACGAGTAAACATTTTATGCTTAGAAATGGGATATTCATGTGTGATGGAAGCTATAGAAGAGCGCTACGAATGATGCTGTATGTTTCTGTTTCATGGACTTTGAGAAGGCATTCAATAGAGTGTAAACTGTGGACAATTAATGAACATTTTGAAAAAGACAGGAGTAAACTGGAGGGATAGGCTACGTATCCAGTACCTTTTCATGTCTCAAACTGCACAGGACAGATAACCTATTGAGACTTAGGACTGGCAATGCTAGGCAGGGAAAAAAATGACAGGGATATTGAAATGAAATAATTGACTTTGTAATTCCACACACTTTAAAAAACACGACCCTGGTTTCGACGTTGAACGTCATCATCAGGTGACCGTCATCATCAGCATCTGATGATGACGTTCAACGTCGAAACCTGGGTCGTGTTTTTTCAAAATAAAGTGTGTGGAATTACAAAGTCAATTATTTCATTTCATTGCAATATGTTATGCAAATTCCATAAAGTTACGCCTGAGACAACAAACAACAAAAAAGACAGGGATGTTCATTATTACCTATTCTTGGGATCTTGAGATGTAGGAATGGAGAAGAATCGAGAAAATAAAAGAGATAAAAAGGAAAACAATGATGTAATTCAAAACTTGTCAGGAGAAGAGAAATTCAAATAAGGCGGGACAAGTGAATGCAGGAGATACTCTAAGAGGCAATGAGATGTTAGAGAGGGGGAAAATGTTCTGAAAAGCGATCCAATGAGGAATGGAATAAGGATTTTGAATGACATAAAGAGAGGTAGAAGGTATGAAGAGCTAAAGAATGAATTACTGTATATTCCAAGAAACTGTGGGAGATGCCGCAACAGACATCCGCTAATATGCATTTCAATGTAACAATTTCAGAGTGTAAAAATCATTCGCCCCTGGAACTTTGTATGTACGATATTTCATCACAAGATCTTGTTCCTTTAAAGCCCCTAAAATTTCTAAGTCTGAGTGGACACCTCGATAGCTTAACTGGCTAAAGCACTCGGCCAGACATTGCAGGGATCTGGGTCCGTATCCCGGTCAAGGCAAATGATTTTTACACTGTGAAATTGTTGTATTGAGTTTCTGTAATATGAGGTGCGTGTACAAACATGAAAATCACCAACTACTTCTTTTGCGATAGAAGGGAACAAATTAACTTAATTTCTTAAAAAAAAAACAACCCCGATATTTTCTTTCAAACCCTGACAGATTTGCACTCTTATTTGAAGCCCAGTTTGCTGTGCAGCGGAAAAATACTCAAAATTTTCTGTGTGTTCGAATTCCTGCATGTTTTTAATGAAATTGCTCTCCAAATGAGCCAACTCTACAAGTTGCCACCCTCTGCTCTTTCAACCATGGGAGGGAATACCATGGGCAGGCCTGAACTGAATACACACACTAGCGCAACCCTGCCCAGGGGTTAAATTTCAATGCACTATCTTCCCTAAATCCTTCGCTAAAGTTTACGGACTATTTTTTATTAGAAATGGCTTAGACGCCGCACTATGGAAGGGTGGTTAATGCTTCAATGAACTATTCTTCCCTTTTTCCCAAGTTGGGCCACACCATATTTTAAGTTAACACAAAGGATATACATATAAGCCATAAAACATTTATGGCATTATGATGGCTTTCAGCATTTTTAAGGAATTCATAGTTGCACCTAAAAATTAAAATGTTACTCATTTGAAATGTAATTGGCTGTTATTATTACTGGCATTTATAACATTTGGATTCATTTAACTGCCCATTATGAACTTCATGGCGAGCAAAACTTATGATAGAATGAATGTGGATTTTTCTAAAACATTTAATGAATTAACTGTCATTCATCTAAGGCTAGAGGCACCCTATTACAAGCTCAGCGTTTACGTTTTACAGCCTATTTCCATGGAAACACCTTTGAGATTACATATAATGCCTCTAAGGTGCTCTGCTATCTCAATGATAGCAGAGCACTTCAAGCAAGAAAGGGAATTTAATGCAGAACATTTTTAATTAGGATAGTTTCATGAAGCCTTTTCCTCCTAATTGTCTCATAATACCTCATATGCGAAGACCAAATGAACTCACGCATTGCAGCATGAAGCAGCTTTTTGGTTGTTTTTGAAATTAGACATGAAGTGTACATATTTACTCAAAATTGACATAGAATTCAAATTGTTGCTAGAGAGAATAAATTTAACAAAAACTGAATTTACTGTTGCTTAAAACATTCAGATGCTAATTTTTTTTAAATGCAATTAACTACTTTGCTAATATCCTTCGTCCAAACTAACTCAATCAGGCGCATATTAGCAATAATTCATAAAAGTATTGCAACAAATTACTTAAATGCATAACTCATTTGAAGACCAACAAGAGAGCTGAAGCTGAATATATTTTCATATTACAGTTTTGTCTACCAGCACAGGAAATACAAAAAAATAAGTCCCTTTTACTTGGCATAGGAATAGCCTACACAGTATTATACTGATTCTACAAATATTACACCTGTCCATCAATGTGCAATAACATTATACTATGAGGAAGCAAATATTACATTGCCAGTGGCTATAAAATATGACAAATTTAATCATGGTGGGTCGCAGTAGTCCAGTGGGTAGAGCGTTGGACTACTGATCTAAGGGCCTAGGTTTGATTCCCAGGCAAGCCTCTCTGGGCACCTGCAGCTGCACCCAAGCTATTTGATTTTTCGGGACCCAGATCTTCCTGGAAACCATAACCGGCACAGGGAAAGGAACTGGCCCCCCTACCCTGATGTGTGAATTTCACACGCCGTCGGGCTTAGCATTGGGTGAACTCTACCATCACCTGCCAAAATGACCTTTGAGTCAATTACTGTGTTTATGGTTTTTAATTCAATCATGGAAAAATGTTATCAAAATGAATTTTGCTATCATGATCAAGAGACACCAAGGAGTGTATGTATATATGCTGGAAAGTGAATACTATATGTACAAGTGGTACCAGTACATATTTCCTTTAAGACCATTTGTTATTAGAAGAGCAACGGTTTCTTCGTACAGGACAGAATACATTGAGCTTGATTCTCAAATTCAACTAATCATATGCGAAGAATCTCTTTGAAAGATCCAAAGTAAAATGACACTGATAGAAGGAGAAACCATTTTCCATTCCACAAACAAGAGATTATGAGTGTAAACCATTTGAAATAATCATAAATATGCTTTGCTGCCCAACAAATCCTTTACGTAAGGAAAAAATTTTCATATTTACAAATTAGTAACTTAACTATGAATCGATCGATTGAGGCAATTTTGGGTACAAACCTAAAGAGGTCCATAGAATAACCAACTTTCAACTGATTAAAGAAGAGAAACCTACACCCGAAGGTAAATGAGCCAAATGCTCAAGGAATTTGAATTGAAAACAGGCATAAAATTAGTGCCAAAGAGTGAAATAATTCAAAGATAGAATTTGGAAATGAGACACATCCATTGGCAACTATTCCATTTTGGCCTGGAATGCAATTACAATATGATTTTGGATGAGCACCTTTCCATAAAACGATACGGAAAAGGATCATTAGTGAGAAGAGACACTCAAATACATATAAGCAAAAGAAATGAAATGCAAAAACAACTGGCATCACTCAGAAAAAATGTATTGCGGCATCTCCTGTGCAGGCAATTTATTACTACTTTAAGTTCTGAATGGAATTCACATTCCATGCTCATTTTTTTATACCCTTGAATGCTATTAGTGAACGTATTTCACATCTGCATCTTTTTTTTTTCATTTTTAAACACTGCTAATCTGCAAATTATTATTACGTGGTATTCGTAAGCACGGCATATATGAACCGTGCAAGGGTCATAATTACATCACATATATACATGGAATACTATACAGGACAATGACCCCACATAGATGCCAAAGCAACAAGCCATAGCTGGCAGCAGGAGAAGCAGGGATTACTCATGTTTATTTGCCCTCTAGAGCCAGCAATGCATCATCCAATGCAGAGTAGACCATAGAGATAATGGCAGTTATTGCTCCGACAGCGACACTTCGAGATTGTTAACTACAGCATAGTTTTTAAACAAATTCATATTCTGATACTTTAAATAACATTCTTTATTCCTTTGCATAAGTGAGGTAGCCTTGAAAAATCCAAGAAGGTGAATTGATTGGGAAAAGAAATGAAAACTCCAGGTGAATTGTTACCAAACATATTATATTCTCTGAGAACTCACGAGACACTACAAACAATGCCGAGCAATTTTCAATATATGTGGCTGATTACAAGAAATGCCATAAATTATGGTGTGGATCACATACTTTATTTCCAATTACATAATATTTACAACTGTATTGTCACAGGAAAACAATGAAGATTGCTGAACAATAAAATTTTCAATGCCCATCCTCATCAAGTGATAAAGAGCACAAATATCAGCAGATGTCAACATCCCTAGTATCGTGAATTGAACAATGGATGTTAAGGAGAGAAGTTTTTGAGAAGATTATAAAAATATCAAGCAATGAAGTAATTGCCAACGAACAGCAAGCAGAATTCCACAAATGACCAAAATTCCATTCTACAGTGAGCAATGGCTCAGTGAGTCACTCAACAAAGCAACATAGAATACAAACAATATCTACTGCATACAACAATGAATACGGACATGGAAAAATGTCATCGGCATGACCCAAAGGAAAGTATGCATAAGTATGAAGCAAAACAAAAAGAGTCTTCCTTTAGGAAATAATAATTAAAAATACACAGCATGTCGAGAGGTGAGGCCAGGCAAGCTCTACAGTGCATAAGGTTAGTGCATAACAGCAGTTGAGCACATTATTTGGAAGTCCACCACAGCTGGGATGTAAGGGGCATTGTAGAGGTCACAGCCTCCTTTGGATCTTCCCACACGGATGCAACAAGTGGGGATAAACCACAGAGAAGGACGTGACAGAACAAGGGAGGCATGAAACACAAGCAGCCAACAAACCAGGAAGCACCCGAGCAGCCATTTCCATGGCCAAAGACAATCCTTCTGGATAGTAGTAAGCACTTCGCCCCGAGCCAATTGTGATATGGCACTTAAAAAGTGATTACCCAACTTATCAGGAATCACAGGTACATATGCCAACATTGCTTTCCCCTTGTGATGACACTTAACCTACATAAACCCAGTAGTATAAAAAGAATTGAATATAAACCAACGGAAGGGATAAGCATCATAAAACTACTATATGCAATCACAAACATTACACATCATTACATTCTTAAGCAGAATAAGGATAAGGAGAGGAGGAAAAATCAGTTACCTGGCAATTGAGCTTTTTAGAAGATTGAAACATCACTAACTGCATCGTGAGCTATTTTTCCCTGTTTAATGGCTAGTATTCGGAGGGTTTTTTTGGTATTTCATATTTGAAAATATGGAATCAGTACACAGCACAGTCTTTGCAATTGTGGATGTTCACTAGAGACAAATGGGAAGAACAAAGGCAGAAGGGCCAAAGGCCAAACAAAGGAATACTATACACTGTCTCTCTCTCTTGGGAGTGGGGATGTCTTTCGAAGACCTACTCACTTGAGCAGGGCGAAAATTTTGATGGGGTCACTCAAAATGCTGACATTGGATGAATGAGTAGCTCTTAGCAAAAGGAGATTCAGAGTCCAAAAAGTTTAACATCCCATTTGAAAGATAGGGAAGTTCTGTACATTAATTGCCATTCACTTGGTATTGGAGTGCAGATTAAAGTTTAATTTAAAATTAAGCAAAAATTTTCTTCCAACAGGCTTGCATCTATGGACCTCATCATAATCAATAATTTATCTTATAGATTTACTTCAATTCCTCAAGTGGAAAACGATTCGGACTGTGACCATTGACCTTAGTGGAAGCATTGGCCAAGGCCAAGACGGTTGACAAACCTACTGCGTACCAGAAGTGAGATTGATCAATGGGCTTGTGGCACACATTGGAACAGCAAAAGGAAGTGAAGCACCTACCATGACGGTCTCAATAAATAAATTTGAAATGTAAGCATTATGCTAGAAAGTGAGCTTCAATGGATTTATTAGTTATATTGGAATTAGTAGGGACTCTTCTCCATGTCTTTCATGCGCAAAAAATACAATTTTTGACTACTTTCAAGTCAATTCTAAGTGATACCATTGTATTAAGGGTGAAGACCACCAAGGGAGAAAGACCAAAGCTGCAATAAAAGACTTTCAGAGTAAAATTTATTGGTCTACTTAACCAAAACCGAAGGCTCCTTTTTTGTCTTAAAAAACGCTTCTCTTATGTCTAATCTGCACTTGACCAAAAGCTAGCAGTCAAAGACACATTGATGAGGGCATAAGAAATATGTAGTAGTAGTTTTAGGGGAGGCGACTGACACCTAAGGTCATTTGCGCCAAGGGGTCCGCAGATTCACGTCCCATCCGACGGACGTCGTACTCACTCAAAGTGCTCTCCACTAAGTACCTCAAGTAGGGATTGAGATACCACGAAAAAATATCTACCACCTCCAGGATTCGAACTCGAGCCCTCTTGATGGGAAGCCAGTAAGTTAGCCACAGCACCATTCCGATTCTCACAAGAAACATGTATAAAGATTGCAAAATTTGGGGTAAAGCCTCTTAACGGAGTCACTAAATGTACAATTCTGTCAGCAGTTTGACACAATAATGTAGTAGTATAACACCTATGCATGATGTTAATATCACCAATCGGTGGAGGAACCATGAAGTCAGTCCACCAAGAGTTTCAATTTAATCAAAGATACAGTACATACCTGAATATATTATGATACATTGTAGAATTTAACTGTATACAAAGGCCTACCATAAAACCATCCTGCCAGAACCCATTCATTACATCACCACTGTTGAGAGGGATCAAACAACGGAGAAAAACCTCTTGAAAAGGAGACCTTAGCTCCTATTAGCAAGACCCCAATAACGTTACGAGGCAGCAAAAGTCATGGCCACACTACCAGTTTTTTCAAAGAAAGTTATGCCCAGAATTACAAAATGCTGTTGTGGGGCAACATCTAATGTGGCACAGCCAAAAACAAGTCAAGGTAGGAGTCCAAGATGGAAATGTCACCAGTAATATCAAAAAAGACACCAAAGCATCCATCCTTGTCCGCTGCTACTGCTACAATGGAAGTTCTAATTGGATTGCCAGAGTAGAATCGTCACTAACTCATCGCCCTGCAAGCTGCATCCGCGGAGGCATCCCAGATTCTAAATAAGCGTCACTGGAATTAGCCATCCTAGGATTGGACTTTCTAAAAGGGCATGAGGTAATTCAGCCTAGCATGGCTGCGCAGGGATTGTGTAGGGCTGAGGTGTAATTACGCTCACACTAACCGGTACAGAGGTGAAACAACATGAAAACAATTGAAGGAACTCATCAAAGATGCATCCTCAGATGGATGGATGATGCAACCTTAAATGAAGAGGGAAACTCACAATTGGCGGTGAGTTAGTAAGGTGACAACTCTATTGCCAACATGGATTTTTTAAGAAGCACTACTCTCAATCATCAGCAGTTCCATATTTGAATTGGTTCTTGAGTTTTAAAAGTACATGATATGCACTGCAACACAATCGCCACCCCATCTCCCTCACCACTTCGCCTCCTCTCCTCCCCGCCCCCAGGCCTTGCCTCTCCCCCACCCCAAGAAACCCATCCCCCCCCGCTACCTCTTCCCTCACCTGAATGCCCTCACTTAACCACGGGAAGTACTTCGATAGTGTTGTCTTCCCCATTGTCAAATTCTCACTCCTGTTGATGGTCACCTAGCTGACCAGAATATCGGTATCAAGTTCCAAAAAAAATCAATATTGGTGCTTCGATCATCACCATGCCAATGCCACCTTAAAGACAGAGAGGATGGCAGCATTGAACAGTCTCAAATGGAACCTCAGAAAAAGGCCAATAACTGAATTGAAGCATGATGTGACCTTATCTAAGACTTAGATCAATGGAGACATTCACTAGCTGATTAGAAGGAAAAGAAAACGCCTCCCATCAAGAGTAACTAAAAGATATACATCTTGATAGGCAGTTACCCTATTAGGGAGGTATGTGGGAACAACATCTATAAGAATGTGGCAATTGTTAATTAAACAGATAACATTTTGGTGGTTCACCGGATAGAACACCGATGGTGCTACCAGGGGTGACCTTTCTTGCTGTCCATTCATACATGAATAGTTGCCATCTGGGAAGGGTTGAAAGGCATGGCTTCGATGCAGGGCTTTCCGATGACACAGTTTGAGAGAGATAGCACATGGGATGTGTTTGGGCAGGGTGACAGGCTGCGTATTGTGCATTACGAAGAGATGCAGATGACTCCATGGATTTGTTTTAAGATGTGCTGATGGTGACCTGCCAACCATCTTGATGGACTCACCAGATCTTGGTAAGAGTCGTGGAAGTTCAATGAACGAGTTCACCTATTCCAAAGAAACTACGGGAGATGCCGCAACAGTAACTTTTAACGGAGTCATCCGCTAATGTGCATTTCAATGCAACAATTTCAGAGTGTAAAAATCATTCGCCTTGACTGGGATTCGAACCCAGATCCCTCAATATCCGGTCGAGCGCTTTAGCCACTTAAGCTATCGAGGCGTCCTCTTAAACTCTGAAATTTTTGGGGCTTTTTTGGAGCTGTAGATGGTCACTACTGGTGGTCTCACTGACACCGCACAAGTGCATTTACTCAACAATAAGATGAATAAGTCATAAATCATAATGTAGAAGCCTTCAAGATACCCAACATAAGATCTTTCCCAATGACTTTTTGAAGTTGGTGGTTTTTGAGAAAGACAATGGAAATAAAACCAGGCAGTTTGCAGGAAAAGACAACGGTTCTTTACATTGCGGCCATTCCCATCACAGTTGATATCTATGCTCATGCCCATGAATTTACGCTATCGCCTTCACTGTTGAGGGAATAAAATAAATTCAGGAATTCAAAATAAATTGAGGAATGAGGTGGACAACACGCCAGTGATCAAATACCTCTCACTCTTTGTAAAACTTCAGCACTCCCGAATTCACAAACCCAACGCCATGACCCATCAATTGCAAATTGGCTCCTAAGTTCCAGAGAATTTGTTCACTATAAATTGAAGCATCAAACCTGTATTACATGCAATATCTTCTCCTGTGGATTTTTCTTTCTGAACTGGAAAACAAATATCAAGAGGCATAGACCATTCAAACATATGTCCTGCAGGAAATGGGGACTGGAGAAATTTCTTCATGCAACAGTAACTTTCTGAGCAGAAAAGAGACTAAAGTGGAAAAAAGTGACTCACTTCTGAGATATAAAATCAATTGTTGAATGACTTGACCATAAACAGGCACACAATATCCTGGTTGCTGATAATGCACAATTTACCATGCCTAGGTACTTTCTTCTAATTACAGAAAATGAAATTCTACAGGAGAACAATTTATACAAAGGCAAAGATAAAAAAATCTTTACACTTCCTTTTGAGCCATGCATAACCATGCAATAATGCCAAATTCAAAGAAATCACATGTGGAAAAAATTAGAGAAAACATTTTAAAACACAGGTGTTCATGCTTTGAGGCGTGACCTAAATAAAATATGAATACATTACCAATAAATCCAATTTTATGATTCAAATACTTGGCTGTTCACATAGAGGTGTTCCTCATATCAGATTCCATTATATCTTGTAAATCACAGATCTGTACTCATTTGGTCTTGCTTAGAGACTCAAATCTCTCCAGTACATAACCATGTTGTCTTTGAATTGCCATGTGACCATAAACTTCACCCTCCATGTTAAGTTAAATAAAAATGTAAATTTCACTTACATTTAAACTTTTGGAATGGCAATAAGTTGATTAGGCCTCTGCTTCAGTAAACCCCATCAGCTTGCTCCAACTGCTGTCATTACACAGCCCTAGATAGAGATAATAGGGTGTATTTAAATCGGATGTCTCACCCTACCATTTATATGCACCATGAATCTCCTGTGCACATGCAAATATTACAAAACAGTGTGACATGTAAACAGTGGGGAACCAGCAATCCAGAATTTTCGCTCAGCGTTAGTACACTTTGCAAACCAAGAACATCATTGTCAATGGTAGGGAACGGCATACTTCGTTAACCTACACCAAGTGGACTCTTGAACCCCCACAAAATATTACCGCCACAAATCCCTAGTCAAATCAAAATATTATCGCTATTTATAAGATTTTTAACATCCATGGTTTCAATTTCAGATTTTGCACAAATTATAATCATGAAGCTTTACCGAATAACTTAGAGGTTCATGTAACATTCCCGCTGGAACGTAAATCCAGACGCATTCGCATTGTATATACCGATACTAAGGTACAACATGATTAATAAGCAACTGTTTGAATGACTCATTAACAAGAAATCCGCACTAGTAGAAAAAATGTTATTCGCCCATACGTTCAAGACTGTCACTGACACATCCAGTGAGATTATGGCTATTATTTTATGGAAGAGCCGCAATAACTATCAGCTTCCAACCACGTTTATCACTATTTCCGTTTGACGGCTAGCTTTCATCAGATAAGGACCTTAAGTTCCAGATTGAGGACATAATGAGACCTCAACAAAAGTTGACATTTTTAAATGACATGGAATTATGCGGAGATAAAGGTATTATCCGAGACTGAATATATCGTCTACTTCACAAATGAGACTAATGAAATACACAAGTTTCCAAATATTCTGATGACCAGAGACAATGAATTACTCGAAGAGGTCTGATAAACTTGCAGTGCTAATATTTACGTTGGCCAAAAATTAAATAGAATGCCTTTCATTGCTAACCATGCCAATTAGTCTAGC
This sequence comes from Hetaerina americana, assembly GCF_022747635.1. NCBI lineage: Eukaryota > Metazoa > Arthropoda > Insecta > Odonata > Calopterygidae > Hetaerina > Hetaerina americana. Next base: position 117,615,358 of record NW_027286069.1, read on the forward strand.
ACTTATAAGAACTGAAAACGCACCATAAAATAGAAAAATACGCTAAATATCTGTATTACAAGACACACACGACTAAGTGTAATGGATTTCCACTTGCTCGAGGCAGTTTACAAGTGCCCTATAATTAATTTAACGGTATGCAACAGACTTACAATTTTTTCTCGGGGCAAAACAAAACTTTACAAATCATCAACCAAGAGAGCAATAAAATCAAGGGTCAATTCAGTCAAAATTCCTACAGAAGAGTCATCACACGAAGAGCAAAAAATTATTCAACCTAATTCTGATACTGATTTCCCGAAATGAGCAATTGCGACCATAGCAATGGAAGAGTTAACGTCTTGACTTAGCTAAATAAAACATTTGAGAGCAAAAGTAAGCCACTTACACTAATTTTCTTTTTGATTTCCAAAAGATTTCCGCAAAAGCACAATTCCACAACCTGAGGAACGTCACGAACGTCACGGCGGGTCAACAGTTCCACATATTTCCTTGCAGAGGGCCACAGTGGAAAGGTAAAGAATGTAAGGAATGAAGATTAAACCCGGGAAACTAATTCGGTTGAAAATTTTAAATGCTAATTCTTTCCATTTTTCCGGGTTTCAGTGGGTTTTTCTCAAAATATTTGCTCTTATTTACTCTTCCGACAACTTAATATACATATTTAGAAGTATTTTTTCTTGCACCCAATGTACTGATTCACTTACTGCAAATAATATCACTAGTGCGCTCATTGATAAGAACCAACTATATTATACCTCTAAGTTGTGGATAAGAGATAACCTCGTGATTCAGAGGTGTATTGTAATAGCAGCAAGTTTATCCAGTGGACGCTGTGTTCTAACCATGTAAAGTGTTCTTTTTTTCCTTGAGCAACAACCTATGTCAGTTCCACATGACTCTCTTCATGACAGACATCTCGAATAAGGCTCTAATTAAATGTTCAGCGTATTAAGGCAACTTCTTCTATCCATTCTTTCCATTAAAAACTCTCACATTCCATACATGCCAGAGCATGCCCAGAAGACACATCTCCTTTTTATACATGTTTTAAGAACAAAATGCTACACTTTTCATGAATTTTCAAAATGAATTATTGTACTTATTATATACATTTTACGGTCATAAAAATATAATTAAGTTGCATATAGCTAGTTTTAATGACAAATTTAACGCAACTTGATAATCTCGTTTCCGTGTACTCTTGTCACCTTTTGTGCTAATTTAATTTAGACCACATACGTAGGTCATTTCATAGTCAACATCATGATGTTGATCCTGTAAAATCAGCTGCGTCTCTGTTAGTAGGAAACACTTTTGCTGGTAGAATAACCATTTTTGTAGAAACTGAAAATCCTGATCTTCAATAGTCTAATACACAAGTGGATAGGACAAATTGTGCTTCTTACTGCCTCTTTTTAGACTCACTATATTAAATAATTCTTCCTTAATAAAAAAAGGGTTAACCCTTTACGGCTTAAGGAAATATTATTTAATATAGTCAGTCTAATACACAACTATTTAATTCTTCTTCTACTTTTGGCCATTTTGCAATTCCATGTTGCAGTTTGTGTTAACTATAGCTTTTTCAAGTATAGCTTTTTTTAATTCCTTTTCCTGTCTTAACCAAGTTCTTCTCATCTTTCCAGTTAGCAGGGACTGGAAGTCCTCTCTGCTGCCAATTCCCCATTCTTTGGCATATCACTAGTAGCTTGAATGCAATATCATGTGTGATGTATTCCATATACGTCTTTTAGTAACCAATAGGCATCATATCATAAATCTCATCATTATTCTTCAAATGAATCTGTCTGACATGAATGAGCTCTGTAGCAAATGTCTAGTTGTGACAAGACTGATTCCTTATAATCATGGGAAAAATTGTGAAATTTAATGCCTTGCACTTCTATATTTAACTAATACTATAAAATATATTTTTAATAATAAATCTATGTCCATGGAGGCTGTCAAAATTAATATTTAAAATATTTTACAATCAATCATTTATGAATACCTGTATGTACCTAATTCAGATAATCATCAAATCTCAACTTGGAATACTTAGAATCAATAATTGCTTGGGCCCAGTTACCTCAATATTTCAAGTTCACAACCACTTTGAGTAAGATTTGCATGAGGTTTCTCAAAATCAATGCTATCAACTGATTTTAAACTTTGGTTAGCTACCATTTTTATACAGGTTAGAATCTATAGGCAGAGATATATTAATAATTTCATTAGTATGACATGCATAATATCCTAATAACCGCAATTTGCATTATGCATTTATTTTTTCATTTACTAATTTAATGTGAATATCAATGCTTAGTAAAATTTTAATGCATTTCATATATCCTTAAATGTCTTAAGAAATAAAATGTGGCCATATCTCAAGTGGAATGATTGTGGGATAGTTTGTGTATGTTGTGCAAACAAAAGTGTTGTGGTCTGTGGTAAATAATGAAAATGCCAGTAAAATATCAGAGCCTGGAGCTTCTCAATAACTATTGATGGGAAAGAGATCACTGATCCTCAAAATCTGGCTAATGTATTCAATGATTTCTTTGTAGAAATCATTGGCGAAACAACATAACAGAAAAATGTTGTAATGATAACATAGAAAAAGTAATGTACATAGGTGAATTAATTTACTTAAATCCCACCACAGAAAATGAAGTTATAAATGCAATCAAGAAATAAAAAATCCAATGGGAAAGATGGCATATCAAATTATCTAATAAAACCTTGTCAAGAATCCTTCACTTTACCTATTACCAATATAGACAATGAATTGCTTCTAACTGGGCGATTTCCTGAAGAATTAAAAATAACCAAAGTTATTCCACTATATAAAATGGAAGCCAAAGACTAACTGAATAATTTCAGGTCAATCTCACTAATTTCATATATTTCAAAAATTGATGGAAGAAAGACTATTACAATTACTCATAAAAAATAAAGTTCTTTCTCAGTCACAGCGTGGTTTCACAAAAGATAAAAGTGTAGAAACTGCAAGCAGTGATTATGTAATGAAATTTGACCAAGCTTTAAGTGATAAAAAGCATGGTATGGGGGTAAATATGAATCTATCAAAAGCCTTTGATTCTGTAAAATCTAGCATTCTTTTAACTAAACAAGGACATAATGGTATCAGAGGAGTAGCTTATCTCAGGCTTACATCTTTTTTGGAAAATAGGAAACAGTAGGCAGAAATTTTTGGAAAAAAGGTGCCACCTACAAATCAACAATGAAAACTATTAAATATGGTGTTCCACAAGGTTCCGTATTTAGGCCTTCCCTTTTCCTGGTGTATGTGAACAACATTAAAAAGCCATTATCCCTCCAGAGAATAATAACATAGTGCTCTATGCAGATAACATAAGTGTAATAGCAGGTCATATCAGATTATCTTAATTAGAAATAGATATGAATGCTATGGTGAATTCATTTGCTCAATGGCTGCATGTTAATAATTTACAACTAAATGCAAGAAAAACAGTTAACTTGGTATTTAGTAATAGAGACCTTCAATCCAATATTTCTGGAGATATAGGAAACCAATTGATTTCTGAGTTAGAACATACAACTTTACAGGGTTTAGAAAGAGACAACAAGTTAAGCTGGAGGTTCGAAGCGGAAAAATTTAGCCACAAATTATGTTCAGCCCCATTCCTTTGAAAAATTCTTGCCAACTATTGTAATATAAAAGTATTAATCCCAGTATACCATGGTATATTGGAGCCCATAGCTCAATATGGCATCGTCTGCTGGAGGAGTTCAGCACATGGAAATATCAATAGAATACTCACACTTCAAAAACGTGCATTAAGGGTCATATTTAAACTAAATGCAAGAAAATCCTACAGGGATTATTTCAAATGTCACAAAATCATGACCATTCCCTGTGCATACATATATGTATATTGTGATTCTGTATGCCTGGACCAAAATTCCTTCAATGGTCAGAAATGGGGATGTTCACATGTACGACACCAGGTGTAAGGATAATTTAAATAATGGCCATTGCCGAATAGCAGTGCTACAAAGAAACCACCAAAGTTTCAGGAAGACTGATGTTTAATCGACTTCCCAAAGAGTTAAAACTAATACTCCTCCAAGAAAATAAATTTTAAAAAATGTTAAAAAATTTCTTTGTAAATAATATTTTTTATAGTGTCCAAGAGTACATAGAAAGAGCCAACCCAGGGAAATCTGTTTTCTAAATCCTTACAAAATACTCATATATTTCATGTACATTATTATTACCATGAATTTGTATATAAGTTAATGCATCTATAAATGTAATTGTATCTTAACGAAGCTCATACAATTATGTATTGTTCTATGGCGAATAAATCTATCTATCTATCTATGTTTTCCTTGGTGGACATGTTTCTAAACCACAACGGGGAAACATAGACATGCTGGAAACTTTGTAAATGGTAGGAAAATCTACTGCAAACAGACATGTGATTGTATTTCTCTTAAGTATGGCTCATGATGACAAGTAGTGTTTCTTTAAAGAATTCTAGGCTTCACAAAAAGAAAACCACTAGCCCTGATATCAATGATGAGGCATGATTTAATGAAGATTACTCAGCGGTAGAAATTGTTTTAAAGAGTACAAAAAAAACTCATTACATACAAAAGGCATAGCAATCCCAGGAGTCCTACTTCCTTCGCATGACTTTCATAATATCCACTGTCTAACACTGCCCCTTATCCCATGTTTTCCAGTCTCTCAGTAGGAATGTAGTCTGGTTCAGGTTTCATTTCATGGACTAGAATGTTAACCCTCTCATTCCTGGTGCTATTTTTGTGTCTAGTGATTAGGAAACTACCTCCCGGTTCTTCTACCTGAATTCAAATAGTTCATTTCAAGATGTTTATCAAACATTTCTCATGTTCCAGAAACTAAAAGCAATAATTTATTTTCACCTTTGAATCATTGATGTATATATTCCATTTGCTTGCACTAAAGGTGTACATCTGGCAGTCAGAAGTAGGTGCATTGGGATTGATCACATTAGTTCAAATTCATTTTTATCCAGGTCTCCATGGCACTTTTTTATCTTTTCCACCTATGGGCTTTGCTCATGTGCCTTTCCAGTAATCAATTTAAATCACAGTTTCATCAACTCTTGACTCACCAACACATTGGTATGCAAATAATTGCCTGCTCACACCACATTTGCACCAGACCACCAAAATGTTATCTGTTGCAACACCCTTAAAAAGTAATAAAACTTCTTTAAACTACAGTGTATAGGTACAATGTCATGGGCTACCACATGGATCAAAAGTAGACCAGGGGGATTAAGTGCTGCTGGGGTCAGATAAGCAATACTTCTGTTGTAAAGCATACAAAACTAACACATTTTTCTGCCAGAGTTCATTGGGATTTCCAGTAGACAGTAAAGCTAAATTTCTCAATCATTCTACTCATCAGAAGTAACCAACCATAGAGAAAAAATATTCAATAACAGGATATGAACATAGATTCAAGGGTGAGGACAGACTGTAACACCACCAAAAATGCTGAATGCTGTTGCTACTGATGTCTTGATTGGTGAGATCACCTCCAAGCCATACATATGTACTTTGATGATGCTCTGATACATTACCATGATGAGCAGTGCTCTGATGACACAAGGGACATCTAACATACAGGTGGCTATATGTTGTAACATCATTGATCTCTGGTGCCACCCATGTCTTGAATTGACATCAATCATCATGGTATAATGAAAAGCCTAAATGAGCACTACTAACCCATTTGAAACAGCACATTCTATGTATAACGTATGGCAGGTAGTTCCACGATGTTTACATTTGAAAAAGCAATACTGATTTCTTGGGAATATCTCAAATTTAGATAAAATAATCCAGAGAATTTACAGCTAATTTATTGGTTTCATGATAGAGGCACTTTACACAGGCTTTGAATTCATCTGAACTAACCACCATTATAACAGTGCTTTCCAATTAAACTTGGAAAACTCGATCTATAATTTGATATAATAAATATTTTATATCAATGAATAAGATTAACTAAACATAGTTTAATTTTTGGGGGTAAAGTCATTTTTAGGAGATATTTTTAACTGCCATTTGCCAAAGACATGGAATTTGCTCAGTTAATGTCAACTGGGGTGGATTCCACCACATGGTGAGCAAAGTAACCTTGAACGAATAACTACTGCCGCTGTCTGTCCAAAGTTCTACCTTATTAGTGGTAACTCTGGTCATTAATATCATTTTCTTTGGTATTTTTGTACATTCAATATCAAAATCAAAAAAAATTAACCAAAGAGGCCTATAAAGTATCACTCCACTCAGGTAAACTGTCGTTTTCTTTCTTTCTTAAAAACTCGTGCAGGCTCTTCCTAGGAAAAATTTAAGAATATAGAGAAATGACATTAAAATAGATTAAGAATCTGTAAATAAAAGTCAATTTACACATACGTTTAGTAACCTAATCTTACACTGATTAAGGTGAATAAAAGTTTCCATTTTAACTCATTTTCATCATGATTTTAATGAAATTACTAAAATTTATAGAAACAAATTATCATTAATTGTAACATTTGGTAAATTATCTCATGGATGAAGAAATAATTCTTTTCTTAATAACAATTCTAATTTTTACCCAATTAAGAAATAATTCATTAAAGTTACAATAACGTAATCTTTTAAAGCAAACCCCACATTTCCTGTAATCCAGAACACATAAAATACTAAGAGAGGAGTAAAAAATATTATTTTAAGTACACTTTAAAATTGAAATCTTTGCGGAAAAACAACAATGGAAAGTTTCAAAGATGTAAAGAAGATATCATCAATGACAAAGGCCATCAAAGGCCTATTAGGCAGTCTGGGAGTATCAAAATATACACATATATGCAAATGTGTTCATTGAAGGAGACTAGATTCACTACAGACTGACAATGGAGAGGAAATCGCCAGCAAAATATAAAGATGCCAAGTAGATGCACAAGGAAAACAAATACACAATTTTAAGCAAACATTTTTATCACAGAGTGAAAAATTAAGCAAGTGATGCCAACACTGCCACTGAATTTAAATAATTGCCACATAAATATATTTAAAAACAACATTCCAAAAAAATACATCAAAATATAAAATGAAAAACACTCAAAATTCACTAACAAAATTAAAATAAATTTTTTTTGTTTTTAGCAAAAACTAAATATAAAATAGACACATGTACTCCAACTCTTCAGAGGGCAATAAAATTTTGAAGTTAAGCGCCAAGCAATGACTAGGACAGGTATAAATTTTTCAAAGAGAAAATCCATTATCGCTAAGTACCTGTTTGATGATAAGAATACTAAAGTGATTCATGGACAGTTATAGATTGCCGCAATACCCTCAAATGAACACAGGATTCATAAAACTCTCCACACACAATCAAATATTACACATTAGCTCGACCTACTATGAAGAAGATTCTCACTTCTATCCATATAAACAGGTCCGTCTAACAATTATGAACTTCCACAGCAACGCACATAAATGAAAATTCCTGAGAATGCTTCCAACTTAAGTATTTGCTGATATTATTATGCTCTCAAAGCAAAAATTAAAAAAAAAATAAATAAAGTATGAAAACAATGTCATTGGATTGCTTTACTTTATAAATATATAGTATAACATCTAAACACCATATACTTTCATAATGTATCATGAACACCTTCAAAATTTGGTTAAGAATAATTACATTAATGTACATTTGACTATTCACACTCACTATAAATTTCTTATTTGATTTTTGATTTTACAATCTATTACCAGATCAAATTTTTAGTGTCAACAACGCAAAGCTATTTTGTATTGCACCAAAACATAATTCATCGCTGATCGGCTACAATATTTTCCGTAGGGTCCTAAGCAAGCACCACAGCAGAGAGCATGTTTGGCATTTGAGAAGAGATCACTCTCACTGCTTTTCTGCTAATTTCCTAAGCAACAAATATTTTTATTTTTTGGGACATGGATTGCACCTTTAATCACTGAAGAATGCATTCAGTCAGAATATAATTTTCACACAAGAACATTGCCCAAGACAAGTTTTGAACATCAAAGAGGAAACCAAGGAATTGTTAGTACTTAACACATCAGCAGTAAATACATATATTGTCTTCCACTATGAGCACATTGTTCAAGCAAGTTTTAAAATATTCGGACTGGAAAATGTACGTGTCACTTCCTCATTTTCCACATTACTAGGGCCCATCACTTACGCTAAAATTACACCACAAGAAAAAGAGCAATGCGTTTCACGGTTGGCCGTTTCTGTCACTGGCATTGTTCCAATACCTGTCTTCATTTCCACTGCTAATACTGCACCTAAAATTAAAAAAAAAAAAGAACTGCCATTATAAACATGGTATTACTGAAGGTACTCTTTTTAATTATGGTATTTCCCAGCCTAAAAGGTACACTTTTTTGCTACAAAATTTGCTATAAAAATTAGCCTGCATCTTATGGGTCGGGGGTTTGTAAACAGTTAAAACTTTGACCTATGAGCGCAAGCCGTTTTGCCATAAAAAATACATACTTTAACAATTTTTCCCAGCATCAGGCAGAGAAAATGGTTGTCTTCATTACAAATTTCAATGAAATCACTATTTTGGGCTAGAAGCAAGCAAAAATAGTTTTAATACTTCCTTGAAAGTACTACCAAAAAAATTCACAAATAAATCCCTGGGGATGTCACTCCTCTCCTGAAACATTATATCTCTCCTGATAAACTTGGAGAAAAAAAACTTAATGCTCATGAGCTCCTAAACGTCAAAGGCTTGGGGAACATGTTTAAGAACTGGATAATAAAGCACAAGAAGAACGGGATTACTGTTACGACAAAAATTACTTTAATTGAAGCGAGCAAATTAGTGATACGTTATGTGCATAGCCACTTTTTCTGGGAAAACTTCATGGTGCGTGTAATTCATCAAGAGAAATGGTATGAGCAAACATACCAGGGTTGCAATACGAAAAAATTGCCACTTGAATACGAAAGAAAGATCATTTGGCAGCAACTCATAACCTCACACAGATGAGAAGAATGAAAGGGATGTCAATTTATAGTGTTTGTGATTAAAAAAGTCCTAATAGAAAGATGCATGTGAGACTATCGTAATGTCTTTCAAAAAATGTGAAATTAGCAATGCACTACACGGAAGTGAAGATGATTTTGCATATGAGGAAAGTTAAAATAAGGGCAGAAATGATCAAGTAGCAGTGATAATGAATTTATGGGATACCATGATGAACAAAGGTTATAGCTGCTAATTATTTCATGTAAAAAATCCATTTACTTCATATTAAGTCCTAATATTAAAATATTGTGACCTTATTCTGTCTGATCCAAATATTTAAGTTCTCAACCAGAAAAAAACAAAGTGCATCTTCTATATCAGGAAATACTGTAATAGTAAGTATATTTTCAGCAAATTGGCTTACATCTAATAGGCTGAAGTTATATGTCAATACCCTAGGCCGGTATGATGCAGGCTGCTTTTAGGGCACATTTAAGAGGCAAAAGAGAGCATCTGTTGGGCCTGGAAGTACAAAATAATATTTTCATTTTATTAATGCCATTCCTTGTGATTCTTTACATGTTTACAGTGAATTTTAATTAACTTATGAGATGATTTCTTTTATAATGAGAGTTTGATTAGAACATCTCAATGTATACACATCGCACAATTTTATGCATTTCAAGAAAGTAGATAATTTTTAAAGTTGTTTTTTGATTAAATTGTTCAATTAAAACCTAAATTTTAAATTTAAAACGCAGTGCAAGAAATTCTAAATGAAAACTAGCAGAATATTTCATGACCAAACTGATGATAGAAACAAAATTTGCACTTTTCCACATATTTAAATATGTGGAAAAGTACAAATTTTATTTTTCTCATAATAACAAACTTCCACTACATCTCGCCTGAATCTGCTGAATATATTTTGACCAAACTGTTACAGTTAATACCTTTGCCCCAGTTAACACAAATGGATAATTTTCCTGAACCTGTAAACCAATATACATTCCTTGTAAATACAACAGAAAAGGAACTTTTATTTTAATTTAATTGAAAGGAAGCGTGTAGAGAAACCCGGTGTCGGCATTAGCCTGCTCTTGTCGAAAGGTGCCAAGAGTTCCGCAGTTTAACGTCCTATCTGACGGATATCATACTCACTCAAAGTGATCTCCACAAAGCACCTCAAGTAGGGATTGAGATACCACTGAAAAATATTTGTTGTTTCCAGGATTTGAACCCGGGCCCTGCATTCACCAAAATTGATAGAATAAATTAACCTTATTATCTTCTCAACCAGCACTTTTTCAATCGTTTTGCAAATGGCACGTGATGTCTGTGGTGCTGAAAGGGATTCTCAATGCATCTCTGTGAATCTCGCATCAAGGGACACAGTCCACCAGCGTGGTACAGAAGGACGACCTCTCAATGCACTGCCATGCATTAGTGCTCTGATGTGGGCCTACCGGCATGAATGATCCCCAATTGCCCCTCACCCGTGCCCGCCCCTTCACACAATGCCCCCGCCAATGGCCGAGTGCGAAGTGCTGGCCAAGGGGCTCCCTCCACGATTGGCCCTCGGGTCAGAGTAAATGGCCGCGCTTGGATCAGGCTGCTCCGGTGCTCTCCTCAGCATGAGGTCGGTGGGTGCGGGTATTGTCAGGGGGTGCGGCAGGTGTTGTGGGCCCAAGGGGCCTGGGGAGGGGTCTCCGAGGCCCGACCTCTCCGCCCCACTGCTGACTACCATCAAGGGGTTGGCGGGCACAACCATGGAGATGGTGGGGTGGTGTGGGGAGACGAGGGAGATGGGGGAGGAACTGCCCTCCCGCCCCTGCTCCCCCGGCCTCAATGGCTGGTGGCTGAATGACCGAGACTTGACCCTAAGCGACCCTCCTCGTGTGGACGATGCACCAAAGTGCAGTAGCTCGAGGTGCCTCCGGAGATTCCTCGACTGCCTGATGGTCGCACCGCAGAGGGGGCAAATGGCTGGTTGGTCACTGACGCCACTCTTCTTCCCTGAAACACACCATTCAAAACGCTGTTAACTGGAGAGAATTCGGACAGTTAATAAGTGCATACTTACGACTGTATGCTATCAAGTCATTGGTAATTGATACCTAATCATTTGATGATTGCAACCAATCATAAATAATATTGACTCGTCTCATTGGGAGATAAAATACACAAATCAATTCATTCATGCCTATGAAATTATAATTTTGGCTCAAAAGGAAGTGTCCTTCTTATATATATATGCTGAGGGTTATATGTTTTACAAAATCTTTCAAAAAAATGGCATATTTGTGTGCAACGTAACAGTTTATTATATGCTTTTTAGAGAAAATTTGCATGCTAAATAAAATACCATCCATGCAGGTTGTATCTTAATACTTAATATCAAATCTAACGATACACTTTATAAGCAATGATTAAGTAATTAAATTTTTGTATTTAGTGATCTAATGCATTGGGAATGGAGTATTCAAGGAGCATTGATGGTAATAATAATAATGCATTTATTTGTCAATGTAAACATGAAAATATACTTGGAATTTGACAAAGTGGGAACTGATGAGGAGCTACAATTGCAGAAATTCATTTGCACAACCTATGCAGTAAAGATACGAGAGATAAGTTGATGATGAGGAAAGAGTGGGTTCTGCAGAAATGGGTTGGGCCATGAAAAAACTTATATTAATGATAGAAAAGAATGGAGGAAGCGTGCTTTGCTACTTTGGCCATGCTTGAGAGAAAATGGATGGTAAACATTAACGCTATAAGCAATCTCAGATTATTTTCTGAAGACATGACGGTGTACAGGGAAATAAGGAGCCAACTAGATCGCGAGCTACCCTCTAGAGACTTAGACTCAATATCAGAATGGTGCAAGGAATGGGGATTAATGTTTAATGTAGACAAATGCGCGATTTTGAAATTTTGGAACAAAGGAAGCGACCTACAGGATATAAACTACAAAATAGAGGGTTCAGTACTGACTATGGCCAATCAAGTTAAATATTTGGGGGTTGTTCTAACACCAAGCCTTTCATGGGGAGCACATATCAGGACAATATGCGGATCAGCTTTAAAGAAACTTGGCTTCATAAAACGGGTGGTGGGGAAATTTAATGAGAAAGAAAAAGAGAGGTGCTATTTTGCTCTAGTTAGACCTCATTTGGAATAGCCCGCAAGTATTTTGGATCCTTGGGAGAAAATTTGGCAAAAAGAATTAGATAAATTCCAGAGAAAATCCACTAGATTCGTTAAAAATTGTTATGATAAGAACACAAGTGTGACAGGTCTCTTAGGGGATTTAGGCTGGGTACAACTTGAAGTATGGAGACAACAAGCAAGGCTTAGACTTTTAGAAAGGTCCAGAACAAACGAGTTTAACTATGACACCGAAGGAATTATAATGGCCCCACACTACTTAGGTAGATCAGACCACAAAGATAAAATAAGGGAGATAGATTCCAGTGCAGATAGGTACAAATACTCATTCTTTCCCCGAACAATCAGAAATCATAATAGTAAGGAACCAAAGTCACTTTAGAAATATTGGAAACATTGAATTTACAAGTGAGAACAAAAATTAGCCATAGCAAGGATATAAGGTGTATTTGAAGGTGCATGTGTATATTTTCAGGTATACTACCTCGATCAAAAAGTTCCCGGAATAATCACCGTGTGGCGCTCCCATCGTTCCGATTTGAGTTCTGTTTTTTTTGTTAAATTGGTACATCTGTTGTTGATATTCCCTTTAAATCTTAGTGTCATAACTTGACATTTGCAAAAGTTACGTAGCCAAGAGTACATCTATCTCTGTGTGTGTTGGCGATTTTGTACAATTTCAGAAACGCACGGACGTTGGAAATGTTGGAAAAGTGTTTCGGCAACGATTCTCTAAAAAAAACGGTCGTTTACCAGTGGCACGAGCGGTTCAGAAGTGGTCGTGAGTCAATCGAAGATGATGAACGCAGTGGCAGACCATCGACATCGAAAGTCGGTGAAAAAATTGATAAAGTAAAAGAAATGTTGGTCAATAACCGCAAATTAACCATCAGAGAAATAGCGGAGGACTTGAACATTGCCTATGGATCCGCCCAAGACATTGTGGTTAATGATTTGGGTTTCCGTCGTGTAGCAGCAAAGTTGGTGCGCCAAAAGACCTCAATTTCATGCAAAAAAGAGACCGTGTTGACGTCGCAAAAGACATGATTTGCGAGGCTGAATCCGATCCCACATTCATCAAAAGGATCATTACTGGAGACGAGACGTGGGTTTATGAGTACGACACGCAATCCAGACATCAGGCAAGTGAATGGCGTTCACCAAATGAGCCGAGACCAAAAAAACCACGTCGTTTTCAGTCAAAAAAGAAGGCAATGCTGACGGTTTTCATGGATTACAACGGTGTAGTGCATCATGAATTTTTGCCAGAAGGCCAGACAGTAAACAAAGAGTATTATTTGGGCGTTATGAGACGTTTGCGTGAAGCAATTCGCCGAAAGAGACCAGAAATGTGGGCAGAAAACTCGTGGATTTTGCACCAATGATAACGCACCGTCGCACAGTTCTATCATTATTCGTAATTTTTTGACGAAAAATGCAACAAATATCATCCAACAGCCACCGAATTCACCTGATTTGGCTCCCTTTGACTTCTTTCTGTTCAATCGAGTTAAAAAACCATTACGGGGAACGCGTTTTAGCAGCCGAGAGGAAGTAATGGAAAAATCGCAGGAAGCACTGATGGACATACCGAAAACCGACCGTAACTTTTGCAAATGTCAAGTTATGACACTAAGATTTAAAGGGAATATCAACAACAGATGTACCAATTTAACAAAAAAAACAGAACTCAAATCGGAACGATGGGAGCGCCACACGGTGGTTATTCCGGGAACTTTTTGATCAAGGTAGTATGTGTAATATTTAAAATATTTAATGTACAATTTGGAACAAACTTAAAACATGGTATGCATGAATGCATACCATGTTTTGTCTGTGGAATGTATGAATTTGTGGCTTTCACATGCTGTTTGTTTTCTTAATTACAGATGGCGCCCTAACACCCCCAGCCACACGACCTTGCGGTGGCTAGCAGGGTATTAAGTAGAAAAGCACCAAACAAATGCTAGAGAAGAGTGAGAATGGTTTCTTGGGGCTCACGTTGACAACAGAAAAATTGCAGATGAGATGTGTTTGTGCAGCGAGTGAGGACATCTGCATGGAAATCTATGATATCATCGGGGCCAAAAAACGCCAAGGTGGAGGCTTCTGCTGGGAAAGTCAGAGCCCATCACTTTCTGAAAATCAGGGAATTGTGCTTCGGAATGCTATGCCAGAAAACAAAACCGTAAATGGAGCATATGGAAGTACTGAAGGGATTCTACCACTCTAATACTATATAGATGCACTGAAAATTCCATAAAATAACTTTAAAAGTTCGCATTTTAAGCAACACCATGTTGTACCAATCATGAATGGCTGCATGCAGCATATTTTGTCGTCAAGTAGCTCAAGAAACTCTACATGAAGTGTGTCCCCTATCCTCTCCACAGTCCAGACCTAGTGATAAGTGACTCTCTCCTGTTCCCCAATTAAAAGAAACACAGTCGCGGAATGCATTTTTCAACATCAGTCGAGGGCATGGGCAAGCTGAGCATGCTTCAATTTGTAATGCCTGCCATTGATGCAACACTGGAGTTAAAATAATAAAAGTTTGCCACGTGTAGATATATCAGATTGAATTGCCAACAATGTTAGATTAAATTAAAATTTTGCCCATTAAATTATGCAATTAAAACCATATGATCACTCTTAATAGCAGAGCCCTTGTATTTAGGAGTCAAGCCGAGCATTGCATGCATTTCTTGAAATTAGTCATAATAGAACACTTACAGGTAACTATCAGAACTACAGACGTGGTTTTGGTATGGAATGAATGGGGTGAAGATAGGAAAAAATTGAGAGGTGTATAAGGTAGGGGGAGGGGGGAGAGGAGGGGTTGAATTCAAGGGAGGGCAGAGGCACTGTACCAAACTAATTGTGTACACTGACTGCGACAATATGAGAAAAGTCTAAATAAACCGAAAGAAAAAACTAAAAATATGGGAGCAAAATTGAGTGGCAGGGTGGAGAGGGTTGGGTAGTATGTAGGATTGATTGGAAAGATGGATTGAGAGAAGTTAACACCAACCCTGCCTAACGACATTAGCCTCCCAAGGGAGTCATAGCTTGTATAAAAATATACTTGCAATCCGAGGGAAATATTTGGATCTAAATTTACTTTAAATTTTTATACATTTATAACTCAAAGATCAGCCAAAAGAAATTAATTTGGGAACTCTTCATACGCGCAATCATGGATATCCAAATTAAATTCATCTTCATCACTATTTACACAAAGGATAACAAATATCCTATCACTTTTCTCGAATTTTCACACCAGCAGCAGACTTAGCCCATTGCCTGGCAAGCACTACTTAAATCCTTTGCTAATATGTTTCCATACATGATTGCTAAATCTCCACTGAGGCTCCCTTTGCTTACCTGAGAAGTCCTCCCCGTTGGAGGCCGTGGGTGCTTCGCCGTCAGAGGCCGCCCCCCTCTGCTGGCTCTCTCCGCCCTTCACGTCATCTGGGTCTTCTCCCCCTCCATCCGATCCGCCCACGATCCCCTCATCCCGCTCCGCACGTGCCCACTTCCCTCCCGTGTCTCCTCCGCTGCCAGGGCCACCCCCTTCCTGGCCACCACAGAGCCCTCCCGCTGTCGCCAAAAGGAAAAACATGACCACGGGAGTAGATTACAACACTGACACATCATCAACATACTATCAGACCTTAGTTGCAAAAACGTTTGGACAAGTTAACATTAGCAGAATCAGGTGTGACTCATGCAAGTTCTTGATAACCAGAATGAAGGAACTTAATAATTGTCCACACTTGTCTTCATACATGAATGTGCTACAGGTGTAGTGAAATGCATTGCACTACTACAAAACAAAATGTGGAAAATTACTTAATTCTTCTTCATTATGAATTTTAGACAATTACAAGACATTTTTGGTCATTACCTCAATGGTTTTAAGATTACATTAATTAACATGATTGTAATTACGTAGATACAACTGGGTTTTGTGCCTTAACTTTCACAGACCAAAATTATTCCTATTCCAAATTGTTTCCTTAGGAGTGTGAGATGGCAAAATTTCTGGGGAATATAAATTAATCAAGAATCTTCCACATGTACGTTTTTGTGTGGATGGTTGCAATAAATAAAGGACAGTGGTCTCATCTGGTTCAGAGAATTCTTGAATGTAGATGTACGAGGGCGGTTCAATAAGTACCCGTGTTTGACGACAAAGGGCGTTCCTGAGGGAAGTTTATGTTATCATCGTGTGCTGCCATCTATCAAACGACGGTGAAACAAATTTCAGACTGATTTAAAGGTTAGTTTGAATTTGGCAGCCATTCGAGTAAGACGTGTTTCGTGATTTTCGCTGAGATGGAAAAAGAGCAGTATAGCTCGGTAATTCGCTTTTTGTTTTTGGATGGGAAGATGTGCGAGGAGATAAAAGCAAAGTGGGATGCTGTTTATGGGGACACTTCGCCATCTATGACCACAGTTAGATATTGGTTCCACGAATTTAAACGTGGGCGAACATCTGTTTTTGATGAGGAGCGACCAGGACGCCCGGCTGACGTGATTACCGAGGAAATCATTCAAAAAGTCCACACCATGATTCTCGCTGATCGACGAACAAAAGTGCGCGAAGTAGCAGAGGCCGTGGGTGTGTCGACCGGAACGGCAATTAATATTTTACATGATAAGTTGGCGATGAAAAAATTGTCGGCCCGATGGGTGCCGCGATTGCTCGCAACACACCAGCACATTCATCCGGAGTTGTTGCTGCCAAACTGCATGAACGACGTTATGAATTGCTGCCACACCCCCCTTCGACTTTTTCTTATTCCCTAGTATGAAGAAATGGCTTGCGGGAAAAAATTTAGCTCAAACGAGGAAGTTATCGCAGAGACAGAGGCGTATTTTGGAGAGTTCGACAAATCCTATTTTTTGGAGGGGTTAAAAAAATGGCCAGAACGTTGGGAGAAGTGTATCTTTCTAAAAGGTAAATAAGTTGAAAAATAAAAAAAATGTTTTTGAAAAAATGGTTTTTCATTTCTAATACGGGTACTTATTGAACCGCCCTCGTATTAGAATGGGTGAAAAAATAGGTCTTCAACTAACTGAAAAGTGGACTTTTTCTTTTATCAGGGGTAGCCATTACCTGGATGCCCAGAAAACTTTCTCAGGGCTCATTTAAAACGTGATACGTGGAGTACTGTCATATTCCACACCTAAAAACCTTTTGATTGCCCGGGAGAATAGGAATAAATAAGGGAAAATTGTAGCCAGAGTAGCTACTTTACAACTAAGCAATAAACAACATATGATTCTTTGCACTTGGTATCTATCTGTTGTGTTCCTATCTAGAATCATTCAGACACCCTCAAAAATTGTCGATCCATCATGTGCATGCACTACTGCCTTCAACAAATATGGATATTCATGTCAAAGACGTATGTCACGATGTACTACCATTACATTATCAAAGAGTGTCTCTTTGCTCATGGGCCACAAGCCAATAACTTATGTCTTCCATCAAAAGGCAAAAAAATGCAAATCCCAGCAGGTCTGGTATTTAGATTTCATTGCACAATTTGCTGCAGACATGCAATATAGTACATAGAGGATAAAAATAATGTTGTCGAAGGCCACATACCAAGACTAGATGAATTACCCAACACCACTGACTCTCCATCCCTGGTGAGGCTATAGCCCATAGATGAAGAACTTTAAGCACTCCAGGAATTGTATCAGAGGGTTTTGGCCTCCATGCATCACTTTTCACATTGAGGTATTGAGCAATACAATAGCAAGGCAATAGCACCAATAGTATCAAGTCAATAGCTCCAAGGGTCTCATACCTATAATTACAGATTGCAGGGCTTGGGAAAAGAGCTTCATCTCACGTCAATGGGCAAATACATCTCTCACCAAGTTAAGATTCTGAAGAGTTGCTTAAGGGCATCTCAAAAGTTTGGGCACATTGATGGAGCATTGCTGATGTCTCTAGGGTCCAGGTATTGTAATATGTTCATTGATTAATTCACCCATTGGCCAGAAGCCATTCCTATTCCAGATATCACCACAGAAATCATCTCTATGGCGATTTTGGAAGGTGAATTGCATAATTTTGGAATCCCATTCTGAGTGACGACTAACAGAGGAAAACAATTTGGGTTTGAGCTATACTGGCCTTGAACCGTGCTCATTAGAAAAGCTCCCCTGAAAAAAACTGCCTGCCATCCAGCCAAAAATGGTATTAGGGAAAGATTCCATTTGCAGCTAAAATCCTGATAGTATTTGGATCTGACCAAGAAATATTTAAATTCTTTCCTATTATGCTTCCGCTTATATTAACTTTGATAGCTTAACTATTTCCAGTATCATCTAAAATGTATAAAAAATCACTCTCTTGGTTTGCAGGTCCCTAAAATCACTACCTCCCAGTCATCACCCGTAAACCATTATTCCTTTAAATTCCCAATTAAGTCATCGCACACCCAACATCTAACCCCCACGGCAGGACACTTGCAGCAATACACCCCCCAGCAACACCCTTACCACACGACGCCCGGGCATTCCTTCCTGCTCAAAATAACTTGAGCCCCACAGGCAATATCACTGATCTTTAAATACCTTGACCCCCACAGGCAATATCACTGATCTTTGCCCATCATGCACAACTGAATTCCTCAGAAATGACCTTGAGTCATCACATTTTACCCAACCACACACAAATACCGGTGCCGATTACAGCAAACCTTTTTCCCCCAAAACCCTTTTGCACCAGAATTCTTCCCTAAAAGCCACCATAGACCCCTAAATTCTCTCGTGCCAGAATTTGTCTCTTTCCAACTTGAAGATAAAAATGTCTCTAAATCTCTCCTCCCCAACCATTGATCTACATGAACGATATGTGCCTCCAAGCAAATTCCTTAACGATCAATTAACCTTATGCTACATTTTTAGATCTCAAACTCATTCTTTTCAAATAATTTACCTCAATGCCCAAAGTCTCTCTGCACACCTTGAAGAATTAAGCCAACTTCTACCTGACAATAATATTCATGCCATTTCCATTGCAGAGACTTGGCTTAAGCCTCATATATCTACTACGCCGGTTGATATTCCTGGATACAACTTCTATCGACATGATCATGACAGTTATGGTGGTGGATGCATAGTTGTCTCCGTGAGAAAAGATTTCTCATTCAAAATGATATCAAAAAGTTGTTCAATTTACTGCAAAAGACCCGAGTTTGCATTCTTAGAGATAATCTTCAACTTACAAAAAATTCTTTTAGGCATCATTTAACGCCCACCCAAGGTGGGCTATTTTTCTAACTCGGAAGAGGCCTCATTTTCCCACCTTCCAAACTAGGACCATGTTGAAACGAAATGAAATGATCGACTTAGTAATTCCACACACTTTATTTAAGCACATAACCCCAGTTTCAATGTCGAACTTCATCATCAGCTGATGATGACAATCAATGTCGAAACCTGGGTTGTGTTTTTAAATGAAGCGTGTGAAATTACAAAGTCAATTCTTTCATTTCAATATGATACGCAAATTCCATAAGTTATGCTGGAGACAACAAATATGACCATGTTATTATTACCAGGGACTTCAACGCCAATTTTCTTTCCTCATCTTATGACTCTAAAACAATTAATATCTCTATGTCATACCTTGGCCTTAGCATACCTCCCCTAGAACCTTCCCACCATACAGCTTAATTAGTCAAATGGCTTGATGCAATAATTACAGCCAACCCTTACAATATAACAACATACGGGCAACTTTCTGCCCAAGGAATATCCATACATGATGTATTATTTTTAACATATTCAGTTGGATGTCCTAAATTTAAGCAGAAATTCATTCTTACTAATGATTTCAAGTCCATAGATGAAAAAGATCCAGCATCCAATGCTGCTACCATTTCATGGCAGTTTATAGAATTCATTGACAACATAAATGAAAAAGTAGAACTATTTAATACATTGTTAAATGACCTAGGAGACAAACATCCACCATTAAGAAAAATCTGACTGTCAAAACCACGCTCCCCATGGTTAACAGATAAAATAAAAGCCTTGATTTGCGGTTGTGATGCAGCCTATAAGCCTATTTAAAAAAAACATAAAAATGAATGGTCATTCAATATCTACAAAAAACTGTGTAACAAAACTAAGCAAGTCATCAGAAATTCGATAATTAGATATGCCTTCTAAATATCTAAAGAGCCCAATCATAAATTCGGAAAAGCTTGAAGCACCTTTGTGTCAGCAAAACTAAAAATCCACACTCCCTACCTGCCACCGACATTTCACCAGATGATCTAAACCGTTTATGCGCAACCCCGCCGATGGAAATTGGTCTTGATGCAAAAAATGAATTCTTACACAATCTATACGATCCTGGACCAACTCCAGTTTCTGCTGCCAGCTCACTCAAAATGTCTCCAGTTACAAAAAGGCAAATCCCGCAGGCCCTTAAAAAATTCTTCAAGTCCTCCTTAGATGGAGCTGATGGAATTTTAGCTATTCTTGTACAGAAATTACTCCACAGTGTACTTACTGTTATAACTCATATCTTTAATTGATATATCCGAACTGGACATATCCCTTGCACTGGAAAATCACCCTCGTCCATCACATTCCTAATAAAAATCCACACCCACCAAAATCATCAAATTTAGGCCAATCAGCATTTTGACTCCTTTATGATAAGCATTTGAGAGACTTGTTTATGAAGAAATATCAAAGTTTCTCAATGAAAATGACTTATTTGATCCTATACAATCAGGCTTTCGGTCCTCTCACAGGACAGCTACCACTCTCCTAAAAATGACAGATGACATCTTCTGACATGGATCGCAAAGAGGTGACAATAAGGACTCTCCTAGACTTTATCAAAGCCTTCGACTCTATTGGCAAAGTTATTCTCTAAGCAAAACTTCAAATCCTGAATTTTTTTCAATGTCTTTACAATGAACTCCGTCATACTTAAGTAACCAATTTCAAAGCATCATCACACCTAATTCATCCTCTAACTGGCTTCAAATACACAGGGGTTTTCCACAAGGAACAATTCTTGGACCCTTGCTTCTTTCCTAGTATATAAATGGTATTAGTAAAGTATTTCTAATTGAAATCATCAGCTACCAAGAATTATTAACTAAATGAATTCAGATCTTGCTGCTTTGTCGCTATGGGGTATAAAACATTTACAGAAAATAAACCCCATCAAAAGTCAGTCCATTATAATCAGATACTTACAGTCTTAGACTACATTCAAAAATAAAAATAATGAACTCCCACCACTAACATTGCAAGGATCTATCATACCATACCTAAGGACAGTAAATAATTTAGGTGTAACCATCAATGGAGCGTTATCTTGTACAGATCATGCAATTTCTATTTGCGGAAAAGTAAATTCATCCCCAAGAAGGTTAAATCACATTGCTCCCCCCTCCTTAAAGATGCTTCTTGTATCCTCTCTTCTGATACCCCATTTTGATTACTGTAATATGGTACAAGACCTTTCAGGCAAACTAAAAACCAAACTCCAGAGGACCCATAATTCCTGTGTGCAGTTCATATGTGATCTTAGGAAATACGATCATATTTCTGACTCATTTACAAGAATATCCTGGTTAAAAGCTATAAGGTTGCAGGCATTTACATGTTCTTTCAATTTTCTAGAGGTTATTTTCAAACCACACGCCTAAATATTTATACAAAATTTCCTCCCCATCAGCTCAATCCAGACAGCAACTCTACGGGATATAATAAACTTCTCGTGCCACACCATCGCATGATATTCTACCACAATTCTTTTCATGTAACAGCACGCTGTCGGTGGTACTCTCTCCAAGATGATATAAAATACTCTCCATTCCCAAAAACATTCAAGAGAGCACTTCACAAGTTCATTTTCATCAGGTACGAAACTTAACCTTCCCTCATTCCACTCAGCTTCTATACAGGTCACCGTTTCTAATTTTTCTTTTGCATCTCAAGCAGTAGGATTTTGTATCATTATTTTTAATTAATGTTGTTTCACATTACTTCTCATGTGTTGTCAATGTAATTAATTTCTTCATTTCAGTTTCAGTCACAAAATAATAGTATACTATGTGACAAATAATTGTTACAATGTATATATCATTCCTCTTATTCATAGGGTTTTCACAGGTTTTTCATACCCCTCTCCTCTTCGTGCGTGTTTTCCTCTGTAGGTTTATACTAGGTGAGCGATGCCACACTCTCCCTAGCTTTCCCGACAAACCTCATTATTTGCTTAGACTTTCCCTATTTTACTGTCCTCTTCCTTCACTGCCATTTAATTTGAGTATGTGAGTATGCTTAGGTGCATACTTAATTTACATATGTATGTATGTGGGTTGTGGTAGTCCAGGCAGTGGAGCATTGGACTGCTGACCAGAGGGTCCCGGGTTCAATTTCCGGGCACCTGCAGCTTCACCTGAGCTATGTGATTTTTCGGGTACCAGATCTTCCTGGGAAACCATAACCGGCACAGGAAAAGGAACTGGCCCCTCTACCCTGATGTGTGAATTTCACACGCCATCAAGCTTAGTACTGGGTGAAATCTACCATCACGTAACCAACCGACCTTCGGGTTGATTACTGTGTTCATGGTTTTTTTATATGTATGTATATATAGATATTCCTATACATTTTTTTCAATCTCCAAATCTGTTATGCATTATGTATGCCTGCTTGTCTACATGTATTTATGTGTAGTCATGTAATTATAAATTTGATTGCTAATATAATATGATTGGAATCCCTCCCCGGAATACAACCTTAACGTGGTGGAAGGGCTTGTGCGTTCCGATGACCCCTAGAGCTGTGCTGGCGGGAGTAATAATAATTGCTCCTGGTAGCGTCACCCATGCCAGATAGGTCGAAGGTTAGGAGCCAGACGAAAGGTAGTCCACGCAGCGTCTGTTCCTCAGTGAGGCGGCTGAAATGGCGTCTGACCCCAGTGGGGCGGCCAGTAAGTGATGGTGTCACGTTAAAAACACTATTGAGGAAGCCAACGGGAAACCACCTCAATTATCATTCCCAAGATTTAAATGATTGACAATACAGAGATTTTGAGTCCTGGCAAATACAGGGATCGGCCCAATCGGCCGTGTGCCGTGCCCGGCAGCAGGGGAGGCAAGGCCTCCGCGGTCGTCATCCCACGAAACCCTTGCAAGGGAAAACCAGCAGCAGGAGGACAGAAGATCCAGGAGAAGAAGGCCAAGTTAGTTAGAATAGGAACGTGGAATGTTAGGACAATGACGAGGACAGGGAAACTGAAGAATATTAAGGGAGAGATGGAAAGGGGAAAATAGATATTTTAGGTCTCTGCGAGGTGAGATGGAAAGATAGCGGGGATTACGGGAGTGATAAGTATAGAATAATATACAGCGGTGGGGACGAGAGCCAACGAGGGGTTGCCATAGTATTTAATGAAGAGGTAAGAAGAAGCGTAGTCAACATAGAGCAGGTAACAGATAGATTATTACTAGTAGAGATAAAAGCAGAACCGACGAACTTGGTTATTATTCAGGTATACATGCCACCGAGCAACCATAAGGAAGAAGAGGTAGATAGGATATACGATCAGTTAGAGGACATAATCGCGTGTGTTCCTGCAGGGAAACATTTGATAGTTATGGGGGATTGGAATGCGATGTTAGGTGAAGTAAGAGATGGTGATGAGGTGGGGGACTACGGTTCAGGCATGAGGAATGACCGCGGGGAGAAAGCAGTTGAGTTCTGCAGGAGACAGGGGTTAGTCATCACCAACACTTGGTTTAGACACCAAAAAAGATGCAGGTATAAATGGAAAATGCCAGGTGACTCAGAAAGGTATCAGCTAGATTATATTTTGTTTAGACACCAGTTTAGGAACAGTGCGATAAATTCCCACAGCTTCCCGGGAGCGGATGTGGACACAATTTAGTTGTTATGAAATGTAGCGTCCGTTTCAAAAAGATAAGGCAGGGGCGGCGAGTTAGAAAATGGAATATAGAAGCATTGAATGGTTTGAAAAGGAAGGAATACAAACAGGCGTTAGAGGAAATCATGGAGGATGGTAAAGATTTAATACTATCGAAGAAAAATGGGGAAAGTGTCAAGAAAGGGTTATCGAAAGTTGCAAAAGACACTATTGGAACCGTTAACGCTAAAAGGACTAGGAAACCATGGATCACGGATGAGATGATTACAAAGATGGATGAGCGGCAAAAATGGAAGAATGTAAATACAGAATTGGGCAAAATGAAGTACAAAGAATTAAACAATAAATTAAGGCGGGCAACAAATAAAGGAAAAAAACCATGGTGGAAGACGCAGTATGAGGATATGGAAAGTTTGCAGAGGAAAGGTGAAATTGGTGCCCTGTACAGCAAAATTAAATCTTTATCGGAAAGTAAGAAAGGGAGATCTATGCTAACAGTAATAGATAAGGTGGGTAAGATAATAGTTGACACAGGAAAGATCCAAGAGAGATGGAAGGAATATATAGAAGCACTGTATAGTACAGAACTGAGACCAACAAAGTTAGACAGAAAAGGAAGATGACGTAGAGGAAGATAGCTTAGGTCCAGGTTGGATAGATTAGACGATGAGATAGAAAGGGCATTAAGCGAGATGAAACTAAATAAGGACGTGGGGGTGGATAACATTCACGTGGAACTATTGAAATGTTTAGGAAAATGTAGGAGGAAGAGGCTATATGGGCTGATTCGTGGTATCTATGAGGAAGGTATCTGGCCAGAAGGCTTTGTGAGATCAGTGTTGGTTCCTATTCCGAAAAAGGTAAAGGCATCATCATGCGAGGACTACAGAACAATAAGTTTGATATCCCACGCAGTTAAAGTTTTTCTCAGGATCATAAACAAAAGGATAGAGAGTAGGGCAAATGCTTACTTATGGGATGATCAATTAAAAATAGCAATTTTCCACAAAAATAAAGTTTAATATGACTGGTTTCAATGTTACTACATCATCATCAGGTGACAGTTAAACCTCAGAGTCCAGTATATATTCGATTAAAGGCAAGTAAGGGGAGGGTGGAGGAAAAGAGGGGAAGAGGAGGGAAGGTGGAAGGCAGCAGGGGTGACTAAGTGAGTGGGGGAGGTGAAAGGGTTGGGGAAGACAAGGTGCAAAGACCCTAGGAGTGCGGAGAGTGCGTCGTGGCCGAATGGACGGTTGAGGGTGTCCCACGGTGCGGCGCCGTGCTCTTTGGGCCGCGGAGGAAGGGGACGAGATCGGGGGTTTTTCCCCATGGTCATGGTCTGGGAGCAAGGTATCAAAACACAAAGAAGCACTGAGTTAAAGGGTAAAGACTGGGATCACTGTATAGTTGTAAGGGGGTAAGGGGGCGCCCTAGCGAGGTTTTAGGGAAAGGGTGTAGGAGGGAATGTTATCACTCGCACATGTCGAATGGGGGGGGGGGTGTGGTTTGTCCCGCAGCAGTGAACCTTCCCTCATCGTCCGTGAGGAAAGAGGGTGGGGACTTGGGGTTTCCCACCTTGTTCGGGAAAGCATGGTCTCCGTGTGCTCGGGGGGGGGAAAGGAAGGAAATATCCAATGAGATGGGGACAAGGGATCACTGGTCACATGTACGTCGTGGGAAGGTGATGGAGAGGAGGGGGGAGGGTGATGATAAAAATTGGACTTCGTTGATCAGCTCCAAGTCCTTGCGATGTAAGATTTCAAGCTGTTCCATGGCATCCAACGTCCTTCCTTTTTCCAAGTTGTGAAGCACTTTGAATTCGAAATTGCAGAAATGGTTAGAATCAAGTAAATGTTTGGCAAATAAAGAGTTGTTATGACCTGTAATGTAGCCTTTCCTATGTTCCCCGATATGTGTCGAAAAACTCCTGCCTGTCTGACCAATGTGAATGGCCCCACACTCACACCAAATTTCATATACACCACTTTTGGTGTTGCAGTCAGTATTAAATGAAATGCAGAATTTATCTTTGGGAAACCTGTTAGCGATTTTGTATTACACAGAGTTATGGAACGGAAGTTTGCACCATATGTGCTCTGAGACAGTAGTGACTGCAAGGGAGATGTTTAATTTCAGGGCCTGTTCCTCAAGTTTTTTCTTCAGTATATTATCTATTATGCGGACATGGTAACCGTTCTTAAAGGCTATGTGCTTGATCGTATTGAGCTCTCATTCGAAGTTGGATTTGGACAAGGGGATACTGATTAATCTGTGGATTATGGAATTGAAGCTGGCTAGTTTGTGGGTGAAGGGATGCAGTAGTCTGAGGGTATCACTTGATCTGTATATGTGGGTTTCCGAAATATTGAAAAATGATGTGTGTTTCTTTTTATTTCAATTGTGAGACGCAGGAAATTGATTTTATGGTCCACTGCCGTTTCCATGGTGAAAGTTATAGATGGGTGGATGGAGTTTATGAATTATAAGAAAATGTCTAGCTGTCTATCACTGCCTATGCTCCAGCAGCACAAGATATCATCCACATATCTAAACCAGTATAAAATGTTATTATTGAATTTATTTTCACTTAGGATCTTGTCCTCTAAATTATCCATAAAAACTTCTGCGAGGAGAGGGGAAAGGGGTGACCCCATAGCCAGACCATCCTTTTGTTTATAGTAGGTGCCACAGAATAAAAAATAATTTTGGTCTACACAAATTTTGAGAAGTGAACTTAATTCATTAATGAGGTGTTGGTTCACTTTGGCTTAGATTAATATATTTTGAGCGTAAATTAATGTTTCATGCGTTGGAATGGAAGTAAAGAGACTACACACGTCAAACGACACTAGCTTAGCATTGGGTGGTAAGGTGAAGGGCAGAAGACGTTCAGTTAAGGAAATGGAGTTTTCTATTGAGAATCTGGGTTTGAAGCCTGAGAGTTGTCGATAAATCAAGTTTGATTTTGTTGCTAATTTAGACCATAAAGTCTTGGGGGTAAAGGGTTCATGGTTGTCAAGAATAATTTTTCTTTATCGTTGAATATTTGGACGCAAGAAGCGATGGCCTCTTTGACACGCTTTTGATAATTGGGAGTGGGATCCTTAGGGAGAACATCACAGGCGTTGGTGGATATGAACTTTAGGCACTTACTGGTATAATTGTCCCTATCTAGGATGATAGTAAAGCTCAGACAGAGTGCTCAGTAAAGCTGACAAGGGAAACTGCACTGTCATCCTAGATAGGGACGATTATACCAGTAAGTGCCTAAAGTTCATATCGGCCAGTAAGATATTAGGAAATATTTGATTTAGTAACTAAGAATTATCATGCAAAAAATTTTTAAAAGTTGCCTATTGGTCAAAAAAATGAATATATGCTTCCATTAATGGCCTTTGCCCATGAAAATCTGATAGGGAATCCAATATTGCATTAAATAAGTACACATACTACACCATCATGGCATTATTGCATTTGATAAATTGTGTCACCTTGATTTGAACTAAATTGGGTATAATTTGTTGCCTCAGGCGTAACTTTATGGAATTTGCATAACATATTGAAATGAAATGAAATAATTGACTGTGTAATTCCACACACTTTATTTTAAAAAACACGACCCAGGTTTCGATGTTGAACGTCAGGTGATGATGACGTTCAACGTCGAAACCTGGGTCGTGTTTTTAAAATAAGTGCGTGGAATTACAAAGTCAATTATTTCATTTCATTTCAATAAATTGGGTATATTGCGTGGTCATATTTATCTATCATTATATAATGCATGCAATATGATATGATGCATTTTTTAACTTGAATTAATTGTGATGTACTAATTGAAAAAACTCATGGATGATTGTCCCAATGATATTAATACATTCTTATACCCTCAATTATTACAGCGGTGATTTTTTTTCTTCTAATGACTTGAAAGCTACTCAAAACATATTTTCACCACTCAAGATCCTTAAATTATGGATTAATGATTCTCATAGGATCAGAATTTTAGTTAAAAGCTATATTTCCTAAGATGACAGACTCTGCATGAAATCACCAGCAAGCAGGGCATAGCTAACTTACATTTGTGTCGGTTACGCTTCCTCCTCCTCACTGGCAGAAATGAATTGATCACATTCCTCGTTAGATTCTGGTGGACGGCCGATCCCATGCTCAGCTCATCCAGTTTCTGCAGAAAATCCAAATATTGCCCTTTAATAACCTTGAGAATGCAAAGCCACTTGCAAGAAACACAAAATAGAGGAGCAAGGAAATTACACGTTGATACCATGAGCATGTTTATGAAAACGATTCTTCAATGAAGTTTGGAGGCGTTGGAAAAATTAACTTCACGAAGCTGTTGGGGAGACCTAAGCACTCCTGATTCTCTTTTCATTTGCTGCAAAAGCTTTTGAATTTGCTTGGCAAGATCGTCTGGGGTCAAGGAGGAAAAGAATATGTGGATAGCATACCCCACATTCTGATTTGGAGAAAAGACGTGAACTCTTTAACTTATTGAAATAATTGAGTTACTGTGCATTTAAATACTTTTGTGACACATAAAATCTATTTTTAAAGATAAGCATACAAGAAGAAAGCATTTTGCAACATCATCTACAAGTATTAAATTACAATAACATGCACAAAAAACTTTTTATGTGGAAAGATATAATATCTTTCATAAGTCGTGGCAAGAAGCAATCATTTTTTCAAGAAATTGGCTTCAGTATATGCCAATATTATAATAAAACCAATGGCTACCAATCAGTGAAATAAAAACCCATTGTCAACATTTTTTTTAATTTTCCCAGTTGTAGAAGAATTATGTACTTGTGAATTTGGATATTTTTTAATGAATGCAATTTGAAAACTCTTGGAGGACATTGCCAACCCACCTATTTCATCACAGAGAAAATATTGAAATTAAGATATGAAAGACATTATAGCTCCTGAGTTCTATGGTAACTCAAACTGAGGATGTAAAATTTTTCCCTGCAGGAGATTGCTTAATTTAAACAATATCTCTGAATTTGCTCATTTTTAAAAAAAAGCCTTCAAGAACTAGGTCATCATTACTGCCCACAAGGGCTTGAAAGCTGACCTGGCCAACTAGCCCATGTTCATTTTCAGTTTATTACAGCATACTCATACTCAACTCGACATTATCCCCTGCTGCTATTTGGATAGCATCACGATATCAACCACATGAAATGGCAACAGAATTAATTCTGTTTAAGTCACTAATACCATTTCTGGAATCCATCCGAGTTTAGGGTTATAAAGGCCAGGCTATAATTATTATTATAGGTATTCCACTGTTAAAGGCAGATTTTGGATGGAAAAATAGTGCAAAAAGATAAATTTCTTTCATCTCCTGAAAAAACACAACCTGACATCCAACTTTACAATAAATCCCACTTCAATTCTGAATATTTCATCCCTCCCTTCATTCCATCCAACATGCCTATTCCATTCCATGTATCAACCACATGAAATGGCAACAGAATTAATTGTTTAAGTCACTAATACCATTTCTGGAATCCATCTGAGTTTAGGGTTATAAAGGCCACGCTATAATTATTATTATAGGTATTCCACTGTTAAAGGCAGATTTTGGATGGAAAAATAGTGCAAAAAGATAAATTTCATCCAACTTTACAATAAATCCCTCTTCAATTCTGAATAATTCATCCCTCCCTTCATTCCATCCAACATGCCTATTCCATTCCCGCCCCTTCCTTGCTTGCCTATTGATCTCCCCTCTATCACAGTCTTCAACATTCTATCATCAATCAAAACACTCAGCGATCATCTTTCCTGCCTCCTCCACATTTCTCCCCTCTCTTCCCCACCCCACTGTGCCTAGTTTCACTTCCTCATTTGTTTTCCTTTCTCGTGCATGCCTTTCCCCTTCCCAAACTCATCATCACCCTTCTCTCAAGTCATCATCTGCCCTCCTCTTGATCCTAAATACCACCTTAGCTGTGTGTTAAATCAAACTTACTGTTCTATAGTCCTCACATGACATATTTCCCTTTTTTGAGATGCTAATTAACACTAATCCGATGATTTCTTCCAGCCATATTCCCTCCTCATTATTGATATGAATTAGTCCATAAAACTTTTCCTCCCACATTTTTCTAAACCCCTAAGTACTTCAACAGGAGTGTTATCTATTCCCATCGCTTTGTTTGACTCCAATTTCGCAAGTGTGCCTGCACTTTAGCTATCCTCATCTACGCCGTATTCTCTTTCTATGTCTAAGTTTACTGGCATAGTATCTTTGCCAGGGGTAAACTTTGCGACTAAAATTATTCATTTTGAAAATAAAGGTCAGGGGCTTGATGCTTTGGAGCAGTTGGAAATTTTGTAATGCATCTGTTGCAAGGATGAACTGGCCAACGAAATTTCGTACCCCTCCCCTCCCACTCTTCCAAGTCAGCGATTGACACTGAAAGATGTAATTCTCTTTTCCTCCCAGCTACATTTTTTAACCTTTTTACCCCTCCACCGTCCCTTACCCTTCCTCTCTGAGCAACCCCTCCCTCCCTTGATCAGAAGTTATATATACCAAGTTTGCGGGGATCGAGATGGTGCGGGGGCTAACGTACTGGCTTCCCACCCAGAGGGCCCGGGTTCAAATCCCGGCGGTGTTGAATATTTTTCAGAGGTATCTCGATCCCCAGTTGAGGTGCTTTGTGGAGGGCACTTTGAGTGAGTACGCCGTCCGTCGGATGGGACGTTAAGCTGCGGACCCCTTGGCGCCTTTCGTAAAGAGTAGGCTAATGCCGACGCCGGGTTTCTCTCCACCCTTCATCCTTTCCTATCCATCCCCTATGGCGCAAATGACCTCAGCTGTCGGTCGCCTCCCCTCAAAACTACTACTACTACCAAGTTTGCTTCTATGAGGACCGCCTGATGATGATGTTCAACGCCGAAACCTGGGTCATGTTTTCAAATGAAGTATGTGGAATTACAAAGTCAATAATTTCATTTCAATATCTAAGATTGAGTAGCTTCAGGCATGATGTGTTGGAAGTCGAACATAATGAATAACTGATCGAAGCACTTTTCCACTGGATAAAATTTTATTTTTATTTTAAGACCAGGGTTTGGACATCGAAACCAGGTCGTAAAATAAAAAAAAAATTATCAAGTGGAAAAGTGCTTCGATCAGTTATTCATTATCTAAGATGGTGCTTTAACAAAGTGTTTGTTATGATTAAACCCTGACTTCTGCATAACTCTACCAATTTCTCTCAATGATCATTCATGTTTCTCAATTGTAGTCCCCTACCTCACTACCATGTTCCAATCCCCCAGTACTATCATCTGTTCTTCCAGTAATACCATCAATTATTTCTTTTAACTGACTGTATAGCCCAATACTTCCTCCTTATGATTGCTGGCAGGCATAGAGACCTGAGCTATGAACAAGTTCATTTGCTCAGCTTTTACTTCTACTAATAGGTAATATTTTATTACTCACTTGGTCTATGTTTACTATGCTTCTTCCTACTCTTTTGGTTCAATGCTATCATCATCCCTGTTTGGCTCTTCCCTTCTGCTGTACATTACCCTACAACTATTGCTTCAATAATCCCCACTATCCTTCCATCACACCTCACACAACCCTAAATTATTAATACTTCCCCTCTCTATTCCCTGCTTTATATATTCGAATTCCAACATCACCCTAAAATTTCAAAACCGTATTCTAACTGGCTTGGTTCTCTTCTGTCTTTTCCCCTGCTGCTTGTATCCATTCCTCTTTGCAAGGATTTCATGACATGACAACTGCGAAAGCCTTGCCTCTTTCCCACTATCACATACAAAATCGGGCAAAGTCCCCAATTGACCAGGACTCGCACTCAAATCTATGCCCATCATTGTTTGGTGGTATAATAAGTTGAGGTGGTTTCCCATTGCCTTCACAATAGTGTTAACTTAACGTGACATCACCACCCAAATGGTTGCCCCACTGGCATCACATTCTTTTGCTGTCACCTCACTGAGGAACAGATGCTGCATGGAATATCTTTCGTCTGCCTCTTACCCTTTCACCTATCTGCTACCTGACTCTCCCAGGAGCAAATATCATCGGTCCCGCCAGCACAGCTCTACGGGATCATTAGAATGCAAAGCCCTCCCACCAAGTCAAGGTTGTAGTCGATAGGGGGGGCCACCCTCTTGCACGCAAGCGAGATATCTCATTCCCCTGCAGTTGCATCTTTCGAGTATCCACCCATTGTCCATGGACCCACCTTCTCATGCCCTTCCCTCAGTTTGCATGACGTGACCCCTCCCTTTTACCCTCCCGTCCTTATTGCGATGAAGCATTACTTAGAGATGACCAACACAATGGACACTTTGCAAAGTGAGATTATTTGTAAACATATTACTCATAATACATAAGGATATGCAGCCACATATTGAAGCTTCTATTCAGCTAGAATCTCTTGTACATGTACATTGAGAAAGATTAGACTCTGCTTAAGCAACCTCCTATGGTTATAATAGATTATTAATTCTTTGAACACATGCAACACAAAGACAACTAACTGGTTCAATAACATTTTTAACCCATGATACAGCATGATCTTCTTATTATATTTCACACAATTTCAAATATATTAAGCGACATTAGTGGTTTTTAAAAAAATTTAATTGTTCAAACTTCATACTTGTGGGAATATTTTTTCAAGTCTTTTCACATATTTCCATGCAGCGACATGCTCGTAAAACTTGATAAAACATTACTTGGTCAGAAAAATATTCACAGGAATCACACAAGCCACACATTGAACAGATCACTCTTTTCAAAACTAGTTCTGTTCCTAGTATGAATGTATACCCTACCCTAGTATTCCCAGTATGAATGTATATATATTTAACATAACTCATCATAAGAAGTAACTAGAATATGTTTAGCCTTAAAAAAGATATTCTCTGTCAAATTGACATCAGATGCATGTATACCATCACCAAGGGAATCACCACCATCATTTCTCTATCAAGAGATGCCAAAATACACATTCTATGCATATATTCAGACCATGTTCAAACTTTTAATTCCTCACATTAATTCATCATGAAGTCCAAAATAACAGAGACAAAAAATTTTGCAATTTTCAACTTCATAAAGATTTATTTTCAACTAATTTTCATGTACTATATCATTTTCAAGTCCCAAAGACTAGAAAAAGATACAGAGCATTGTAAAGTAAATCTTTAATTAAATTTATTCAAAATGTGAAAACCCAATGCCTTCTTCACAAACGCCTTTGCGTCCCCCGGGAGATGCGTTTACGACAATGGTTGCTCACTTCGGAGGCAACGGCTGCTGGGGCAAGGCCTTGTATGTTGAGGTAGTGAGCGGCCTGGAGGAGAGAGGGCAGCTGGTTGGGGTCCACCGACACCTCTCCACGGTACACAAACTCCAGGAGGGCCTCGAGGTCATGGGCTGCCACTCCGGCCAGCAGCAACACGGGGTGCTTACATGGGGTGCTCTGCGGCACAAAACAGGGATGCCACATTCATGCATTTGCAACATACCCAGCAGCTTTCCCTAATCGAAATTCATAAATTTCCCAGTCCTCACTGAAGGAAACCTGCCACAGAGTCAAACTGTCAATTCCACTCCAAGAAACTGCGGGAGATGCCACAACAATTACTTTTTGATGGAGTCATCTGCTAATATGCATTTCAATGCAACAATTTCTGAGTGTGAAAATCATTCGCCTTGACCAGGATTCGAACTCGGATCCCTTGATGTCTAGCCGAGTGCTTTAGCCAGTTAAACTATCGAGGTGCCCTCTTATACTCCTAAACCTTGATAGTTTAACTGGCTAAAGCACTCAGCCGGACATCATAGGATCTGGGTTTGAATCCCGGTCAAGGCGAATGATTTTCACACTCAGAAATTGTGGCATGTTAATTCAATGTTCTAACCAGTGGAAGGGCCAGAATCACTACAGTGCAGCCACACATCCGAATATATTTTTAAATGTCACTTATTTTCAACACTATTGTGGTCTACGGATGAAGCTGAGTTAACTCTACTTTTCAGTTTTCTTCTTCCTCATTTGATATATTATTTTTTTGACAGAAACCTTGCTTCTTTCTGATATTTGCAATCCTAAATTGGGTTTTAATTTTTTTATTTAATGACTATATATGGGCAAGATTGAGACTATATAGTCCCTTCTTTCACCTAACCCCTAAACATTGATGACAATTCCAGACAACCATGCCCTAGGTGGAGGAAATGCCACCCAGGCAGGAATTGAACACGAGACCTTGAGGTTGGCAGGCGAGGATGTTACCCTGCCACGGCCATCAGGGTTACCATGGGCAAATGAGTACTCTATTTGAGGAAAACATCATTTCTCTCTACTCAACTGTTGTGCTCATGGTGGTGGAGTTATCAATGCAGTGCAGAACACTTGCCCCTTTTAGACTTAAAATTACATGAAAAATTGATGCACAGTATGTCCTTGTTTGTATTGATGTTGGTCAAGTGTCATTAATAACTTGTTGTCTCAATATAACTCCAAGATCTGACAAGATCCAGTATAAGATAATCCATTATGATATTACTTGAAAAGTATTCTTTTGTTCATCCAAACTTAGAATTTTTAATTCGTGGCGATTGCAACACATGCTTTCTTCACTAGCTTCCCTCTACTGATGTATGAATGATATAATGCTAAAAAGTGTCATAACAGAGTTGGAGATCATATGTTTACCAGTTATCCTAACTTGAGAAATTCATTCCTATTGCTCATTGGTACTTGAAGATTCCTATCATACTGCAGATTATAATAGAATTAGATTAGAATATGATTACTTGTAATACAATTTCAGGAATGAAGAAAATGAAAAGAAATAATAATCAAAGAATTAAAAGAAATGAAGTAGAAAATGTTTCCCAATTGGTTTACTTCTGACTTGAGAACATTAATTGGGAAAAATAAAATAGCTAATTTCAAGTTTTACTTAATATCAAGTCTAGATGATTACGCGACATTCTATGTATTGAGGAAAAAATGCACACTGCTAACCAATTCATGCCATAAAAAGTATATTTCTAGAGAGGGAAATCATATGCGCAGTGATGAATCAAATTTCTGAACCATTGTGTAACAAGTTTCCAGGAGAGAAAAGCATCTAGGATGGCAGAGATGTTTCATTGGCCAATCAGTTTTGACCTACATACCAGCGACAATATAATTGGTAGTTCTCAACAACTTTAAATGGAATTGATCAAATTTTTCTTAATTCTTGTGACCTTGAACAGAAGTTTTTCAAAAGACTGGAAAACTCAAGGACTCAAATATGTAAGACATATTAGAATTCCCAATTAGAATACCCACAATTTTATTAGCAAATATGTTTTCTCAGTTCCCTTTACACATCATAAATTATTGTGATTATGATTTCTTCAATTTCTTCTTCACTGTCCTGAATGGGAAAAGAGTAGTAGCACCAAATCCTGTTTGTGACATCATAGCCCTTCAAACGTTAGATAACCCATTAGGGGACCACAATGGTGTGGTGTCTAATGTACAGGCTTCTCACCCAGAGGGCTCAGGTTCAAATCCGGGGGACAACAAATATTTATCAATGGTATCCCAATCCTTACTTGAGGTGCTTTGTGGAGAGCACTTTGAGTATGACATCCATCCGATGCGACATTAAACTGTGGGACCCCTTGGCACCTTTCGACAAGAGCAAGATAATGCCGACACCGGGTTTCTCTTCACCCTTCCTTTCCTATCCATCCCTAATGGTGCAAATGACCTTAACTGTCGGTCGCCTCCCATTAAAACTACTACTAATAGCCCATACAAATTTTCCTCACTTTCATTGTTCACATTTTTACTCTTCCTATAATAAATAAAAAATGGTGAGTGACGAGGCAGAGTTTGTATGATTCTTAATTAAGGCGAATGACATTTTCCCCAAGGATGGAGAAACGCCTTTACACATTATTTGAAGACCTCAAAAATAAAATCAAATTTCCTTCACACACAGGAGCCACAAAGGTCCATGACTTAGTAATCAAATGAGAAGACTGGCGAATAACCTTCAACTTAATACAGATATTATGGTTAATATTTTCTAAAGTGTAAGATCATCTGAAATATTCTAATGAGTTTCCTTGAAAAATGATTAAAGAAGATATCAGAGGACTTTAGAAAACCGAGTGTTTGACTTGGTCAGAAAAAAGCCATACTGCAACTTCAAATACATTCTGTTAACATTTTCCGACATGGCGAGGCCCAGAAGTACCCGGCCTGACCTAGAGATGGCGGTAGTTGTTTGAAAAGTATCACTGCATTAGAAAGTATGCAATCTATTTAGCATTTGTTTTAAGTTCGAAGACGCTACGTTGTTTAGTATATATTTGGCAGCCATCAATAGTAAACGTTTTCAGTGAATTTGTGAAAATGGAGAAAATTGTTATGTGATACAATACTTTTATTTGAAAGGCCTCAGCCCAACCAATATGAAAGTTGAACAGGATTCTACTCTGGGTGAGTCTGCCCCTTTGTTCACAACAGTAAAATATTGGGTAGCAGAGTTTAAACGAGACCGTACAAGCTCTCAAGATGAACATTGCATTGGCCGAACAAATGAGTAGTGATACTAGTATTTAGGGGAAGCGACCGACAGCTGAGGTCATTTGCGCCATAGGGGATGGACAGGAAAGGATGAAGGGTGGAGAGAAACCCGACTTCGGCATTAGCCTACTCTTTACGAAAGGCGCCAAGGGGTCCGCAGCTTAACGTCCCATTCGACGGACGGCACAATCACTCAAAGTGCCCTGCACAAAGCACCTCAAGTAGGGATCAAGATACCTCTGAAAAATATTCAACACCACCGGGATTTGAACCCGGGCCCTCTGGGAGGGAAGCCAGTATGTTAGCTTCCGCACTATCTTGATCCCCCTGACCAAATGAGGTCACGACTCCAGAAACAGAGAAGAAAATCTACAAAGTGATACTGAATGATCGTCGACTGAAAGTGCGCGAGCTATCAGACATAGTGGGTATTTCAAATAGTGCTGTACATTGCATGTTAATTGAAAATTTGGACATGAGAAAGCTGTGAGCAAGATGGGTCCCGCTGTTGCTCACACTCGAGCAAAACCAATGTCGAGAAGATGTTCCAATTGAGTGTTTAGCAAAGTTTGACAGCAACTAAGCAGAATTTTTGCACCATTTTATAACCACAGATGAAACATGGGTCCATTACTTCACACCTGAGACAAAAGAACAATCAAAACAATGGATTCAAAAGGGAGAACCACTTCTAAAGAAGGCAAAGACAGTTTCATCTGCAGGCAAGGTCATGGCATCGCTTTTCGAGATGCGTGCGGGGTAATTTTCATTGGCTACCTTGAAAAGGAAAAACTATCAATGGCGATTATTTTGTGGACTTATTGCAATGTTTGAATGAAGAAATCAAGCAAAAGCAGCTGCATTTGGACAAGAAGAAAGTGTTGTTTCTTTAAGACAATGCACCAGCTCACAAATCCGTTATTGCAATGGCCAAAATTCATGGATTAAAGTTTGAATTGCTACCTCATGCACCCTATTTGCCAGATTTAGCCCCCTCGGATTATTTTCCGTTCGCAAACTTGAAAAGATGGCTCGGTGGTCAAAGAATTCCCAACCGTGAAGAAATGATGTCGGCAGTTAATGACTATTTTGAGGAGCAAGACAGTTCTTATAATAAAAATGGCATTGAACTTAATGAACATCGCTGGGAAAAGTGTACAGAGCTGAAAGGAAATTATGTTGAAAAAAAGATACATTTTTTCTAAAATTTGTGTGTATTCTTTGTTAAGTTGTTTCTTTCTTCTTCTGGGATTACCCTCGTCTGTTGCCTTCCACTAAAATTTGTATGCATTCAATTGTTCCCGGCTCAACTTTGTGGAAGTTCACGTCTATTAAATGAATAATAATAATATGTGGTTTTCCACTGTCCTTTAATTTATGTACAACTAGTTTCAATGATCAAGCGTCATCATCAGGTACAAATTAATAAATTCGCAAACCATTTATATACCATTCATGAGGGAGAGGAGGGGTGGGTGAGAGAGGGGGGAGAAGGAGGGGAAAAAAGTCAGGTTGCAATTGGCGTTGGTGGGGAGGGGAGAGCTGGAAATCAGGAAGAATTTAAAAACGGGTCATTTGGTTAATATATTTGGTTAATTATTGTTTGAATACCTCTCCCTAATCCTGGAAGTACCTCTTTCCTTCACAGAAAGACCCAACAAACCCCACCACCCCACTGTGAACCCACCAATCACCTTTCCTGATGCTTGACACCCCTCTCCCCATCCCTCATCAACACCGATCGCAACCCCACTTTCTTTCCCCTCCTTCTCTCCCCCCTCTCTCACCCATCCCTCCTCTCCCTCATGAATGGCATATAAATGGACTACGGCTTGATTAATTTGTACCTGATGATGATGCTTGAGCGCTGAAACTAGTTGTACGTGAATTAAAGGACAGTGGAAAGATACATTGTATTCTTCAATTAATAAATTTGTATGCATTGGTTATGCATTCAGCCAAAATACTTAAAAACTGACTGATATTTCTTTGATGGGTTTCTTCGATTACTACCTAGGTGCTTGTATACTGATGGTGAGCATGAACAAATACAGAACAGCTATTTAGGATTAATTTAACTCATTGAAAAAGGCAAGCAAAGTAAAGATGCAAAGAATAAATATTGAAAACTTTGATAGAGAGCATGTTATTGCAATGCTAGTAACCTTGGTTGCTCAGGCAATATGATAGGCTTAATGTAGAGCCTTCAGAGAAGTGAGTGCTGAGGAGAATAGAAAAAGTAAAATGGACGGAAAGAAAATCAAATAAATTTCCAGGCACGATGAGGGAGGGAAGAATGCTGCCCAGTGAAACTCATAGAAGGTAGCGAAAATGGATGCATGGAATATTTGAGTCAGAATTGGATGTTGAAGAGAGTTTTCGAGAGGAGATTGCTGGGAAAGGAAGGTAGAGGCAGAAAAAGAATAAACAGGCTGGAATGAAGGGAGGTGGAAAATATGTGCAGTTGAAGAGTGGCTAATTGTAATGAATGGTGATTGGGCATTTAGTGTGGTCTACGACAGGTCTTACATGTGTAACAGTGCCAATCCTCAGCATCCACCAAAAATATATCATAATCAGTAAAATACATTTCAAAATAATATACAAAGCAATCTATATGAAGTGTATTCCAAAAAACTGAGACAAGGGGTTGAAGGATGGGAATGAACTAAATGTCTTCTTCTCATCGAAAAAAAAAGAAAAATTACACATATGTTTATAATTACTTGCATGAGTTTAAAATGGAAGAAGTAATTTGGTGATTCAACACAGAATTTATTAAAATACGACCTAGGTTTCGAAGTGGGACATCATGATGATGACGATGTCTAATGCCAAAACCTAAGTCAAAATTTAATAAATTTTGTGTGGAATTATCAAGTTAGTTGTTTCATTTTAAATAGTTAAGTAAATTCCATTTATTTACACTAAAGACAACAAATTACATGAGTTTATCATTATTACTATACCTTCTCACCTTGATCAGATCGAGTAAAAATGGACTGGCTGCGGATAAGACGATTTTGTGGGCCGGGAAACTTCTACCTCCTGCGGCCAACGTCACATCAACTAGATCACCATGGCAACGAAGCAGCTGGACCGTAGAGACAAGTGATGTGCCAAACTCCCCCCAGGCAAGGCTGTAGAGCTGACTACTGCCCATGACACGCAACTGTGCACGAGAAACACTTGACAGAAAAAATTCAAATTAATTGAAGTTACAAATATAAAAACCTCTTGGTTAATTCCAAGAAAATGCAGGAGATACCGCAACGGTAACTTTTAACAGAGTCATCGGGAGTAATCCCAGGTAGCCTGGTTCGAATCCCAGACAAGGCAAATGATTTCTACACTCTGAAATTGTTGCATTGAAATGCATATTAGAGGATGACTTCGTTAAAAGTTAATGTTGCAGCATCTCCTGCAGTTTCTTGGAATTTTTCAAGGCATAAACAGCCTTAGTGTTTAAAGTTGGCTTTGATCTCGTGGACTGTGGTGCGTCGCGCACGACTACAAATGCCTGTGACATTGTATCGTACATACGGGTATTTCTTCACAACATCTTGTTCCTTTAAAATACCCCAAAATTCCAGAGTCTAGGGAGTACCCCTCCATTGCTTAACTGGCTTAAGCACTCGGCTGGATATCAAGGGATCCGGGTTCGAAACCCAGTCAAGGCTTTACACTCTGAAGTTCTTGCATTGAGCCTCTTGGTTGTTAAACATGAAATGCATGTAAGGCTCATTTGTACTTCAAGAAAACTTAAGTGAATGAAGGGGACAGGCCATCAGTTTGTATTCTGTGAAGAGGTATGAGATTAATTCGAAATATAATAAAAATGAATCGGAGGGTTGGGGGAACATTTTTCAGAGACATCCGTCGTACTGGACGTACGAGCCATTTCTGAAACATTTTGCAGCCAGGACTTGATATCACGTAATGCCACAATGGATAAATAGTGAAATAAGAGTGAGGTAATAAATAATAGGATGTAATAAAACAAATTCTCTGTATAAATGGCAATGATCACAAATTACAGCAGAGACAACTTTTAGAATTTCATACAGCTGACCATGTCACGAGTTAATGCATGAAATAAAACATATTTACCAAAAAAATCTCTTTCTCCACCACAAAAATTTAAAATATTCGGCCTCAGTGGTGGCAGGGTAACATAACCCGCAGGCCAACTC
Source organism: Hetaerina americana (assembly GCF_022747635.1). NCBI lineage: Eukaryota > Metazoa > Arthropoda > Insecta > Odonata > Calopterygidae > Hetaerina > Hetaerina americana. The sequence continues at coordinate 117,656,351 of NW_027286069.1, forward strand.
AGAGGTCACAGGTTTAAATCCCGCCTGGTTGGGTTTTCCTTCACCCAGGGCTTGGGTGTTTGTAATGGTTGGGATATTGTCACCTATATCATTGTTAAAAAGTCTGATGTAAAGGCAAAAAGGTACTGTTTTCAGCTTGATTTTAAATAAATAAATTAAATTGCATAAAACTGACATTTTCAATCAAATTACTGTGGAAAGATTAGTTGATGCAATTATGAAGATATTACCATTCCTTTGCCAGAGAAAAGTATAATGATACTTTGACATGGATTTTTAGCGGAGTGCATCACTGTATCAAGACATAGCTTCAATCATAGATCATTCTTCTAGGTAATCCCTATTCATTATGCAATTCTTCTGCACAGCACAGTTTTTAACAATGAATGCTGTGACCCAAATCTAATGATTAGTGGTAGCACCATGAATCACATCATGTAGATGTTTTGATTTGAAGAATTGGAAAATTTGAAGAATGCTGATAGAATATTCATCACTCATTGAATATATAATGATAACCTCTATCCCTGCTCAGAAGTAACGGCAGTCAGGCTCTGGATCTCTGGAGGCATGAGGATGATTGTAAATTGGAGGCCTTTAGGATGTGGGTGTGGAGTTCAAATGAGGCAGAGAGAGTAAGATGACCTGCTGGATGTGGTACAGTGGAAGAGAGACTGTTGGGGGGAATGCAGGAGGGAAGAAAAGGAAGAGGGGGCGGGGCAGTTTCCAAGGAAATATAAAAAGGAGAATTGACGACAAGTTGGGAAGGACAATAGTGAGTGTCAAAAAGCTAAATCCAGTCGGGCAAAAGAAATTTATTTGGGTGGAAAAGCTTTGAAAGACCACAGCATGGTTATTATCCTTTTCAAGGGAGCACAAACCCTACTCCTAATCTGTAAACTACTTCTGATGATGATGATGATAATTATGCCATTTATGATAATTCCTGAAAATTGTTCACAAGAAAAATTTCGTTTATGGATTTTTCTACCTCTACCATTCACTGATACTGTCTAAGCATTCTGAAAAAATTGAAACTACGAGGGAAAATGCCAGTTAATATGGAGAGAGGTCTATTACTTTGCTTCTGCAGAAGTTTTTTGCTGGTACAAGCAACACTGACATTCAATAGGCCATTCTTGGCTCGCCATACTCAATATCCATGCGTGTTTGGATTGTATTTAATGAGTTGGTGTGAGGAAAATTATGGGTGAAACTGCGATAAGTTTTATATGAAATGGTCCAACAAAAAATGTTGAGTTATTAAGAGGAAATTTGGTTGAATAGGTGTTTGTGTACTTCACTACTTGATTTTAAAGGGCTCGTACATTTCAGACCAAGAAAATTGTGCTTCCACGTGGACTAGTCGAGGATTACAAAAATAAGGAAATAAAACAAAAGAGAATATTACCAGTTTTATTTCAACAAGGGATTGAACTTCAAGAATTCGATGCAAGAGTTTATGACTTACCAGATTTTATGACCCTCGAATCTTACAACTTTCAAAATAAACCACATGGGATAACAAGGGCATGATCGCAAATGAAGTTTAAAATATAATTTCAACTTATTCAATGAAGTTCATGTATTTGCTATCTGTTTTCCCAGGGTAAACAGGAATATTGGGGCCCAAGTTATGTTAAATGGTTTTAATAACTCATACACCTCCAGCGAGAATTATGAGGTTGTTCAGTCTTTTCAAAATATGCATTTTACCTGTCTTTCAGTCAGCAACAATCCAGAAATTCTTTACCTTTATATTAGGTGTACTTTTAGCAAAACTCCCAACTATGTGCAAAATATTTATTCATCATAACCTCAACAAAATTTCATATTTTTCAAATTTTGACGCTCAGTTTTCCCAAAATAGGATCATTTGGATAAACCAATAATTAATTTGCAAGTGGGCTAATTATAGCGGCGACAATGGCATAGGAGATATCTTCGGGGCAGCAACAACACTTTCCCTACCGAACGTTGACATACATTACGCGACTGACGAGAGAAGTTCCCCACAAAAACCTTAAATGTGCGACTAGATTACAGAGTTGAAGCTGCAATTTCTAACAACGCTTTAGTCACTGAGTACGCAATTAAAGTGCAACAACATTCAATATTAGTCTTTGATCCCGAAGATCCCGTAGAATGCATCAACGTAAGCGTATTACGACGAGCGATAATTAATATGGAGTACAATAATAATACTATTTCAAAAATCTGAAAATATTCTTACCAATGTTTCACAGGTCAGCTCACTAGTCTGCGTAGACTTGCCAATGACACTCACACATCTAGCGTGAACATTCCAGTACTATTAATGCATCATATAATTACCACAATGACAATTACTGAAGATATATAAGTATAACAGAACAGCCAAAATTATGGCAATCCTTCAATGTACGCAAAAGATTGAACACAATATTACAACGGTACGATTGTTCGCAGGATTCGAAATGTGAAGGAATCCAAAGATCTCAGTTGTATGCACCCATAGAACCTTAAGTATGAAGAGAGAGACTACAGAGACTGCACGCCGGTAAGATCTAACTTTCGTCTATTTGTAAACAAATCTCCCCACACCTCTGCAAAAAGAATGTATGACTTCACATGTAACACTGAGTAGAGGGCGTAAAATGATAACAGGGATAAAAGTGTTTCTTTGGATAGTCTACGTCGCAGGATACCTTAACCCTTCCCCTGTGCAACATCGATGTGTGATAGGGGGCTCGCAATCAATGTGAACATTCACTGGAACATGAAGTTTTCATAGATTTTTCACGGGAAAAAATAACTTATTCATAAATATTTTAATATTATGCTTTAATCTGAGGATTTTAATATTATGCTTTAATCGGCGTCCAAGCAATCTAAGTAGCCTTTACCTACAATAATGTAGATTTACATTCGAGGTGACTGAATAGTTCACCAAATCATCATAGCTGAAAGCACCCGGTTTCACCGTCATTGACAATACATGAATGTATACTTTATATCTTATTGACCTATACGGGCGGACGATGAAGTTAACAAAAACCTGAATATTTGTGGTCATCCCGTACTAAAAGCTGTACAAATCAGGGCTGCCAGGTACGAGATTCACACGAAATTGTAGAGGTCCTTTGTACGGGCCTCCTGCTGTTTCCAAAGAGAACCATACCTGTACGATATCTAGGCGAAGCAACGGGGTTTGGAAAACGTCACCCGGGTCAGAAACCGGCATATCCCCGATTAGTAAACCTAAACGCTACCTCCCTCATATATCACGTCAGGAACCTTAAATCAAGCGTTAGTGAGCATGGCAAGACAAACAATAAGGACATTTTTAAAACATGTCCGGGAATTGAACCCGGGCCCTCCGTCAATAGTCCGATGCTCTGCCCCTGGACTACCGCGATCAACATATTTGTTATAAATTAATCACAAAACATATGGTGGCCTTAAACATGCAAAATTAACGGGGGGGGGAATTGGAATGATCAAGTGGGACTATAAGAACAATGCGTGATTGCTGTGAATTAGAGCTCCCTGAACGGCGAACCAGAGTAGTGTACTATACCAATTGACTTCGGCAAATGTAATGATAACGTTTTTCGCCACTGAGAGACGTTTATGATCAAATATTATTTTCGCTTTACCTTTCACGCCATGGTGGGCATTTTAAGTAAGGTTCTCTCAGCTTCCCTTCGTCATCGCTATAATTACAAATTCTGCTCATCTTGTTCGTGTTTTTTAATTGCAGCTCAAGTTATACGAAACACTCTTTTATTTGAGTGCGTGATTATTTTTGTGCCATTTGCAGAATGATGATCGTTTTTTGTGCATTTTGATGAACTGACCATGGAAGACATTCTTGCTTGGATCGAACTTGGTGACCATCTCCAGGTAACCCTGTTGAAATCAGTAGTCACAGCATCTCCCATCAACCCGTTCCTTTCTCTTAATTATCCATTCAGAAGAACATGTTTATCCATTGTTTTTTGATATTGTAATCATCGCTTTGCTTTTGGAAGAAGCAAGGGAATTCACCTCAGAATTCCTATATATTGTTTAAGGTGGTTATCAAGAAATCTTATAATCGTCAATTGGCGACTCACACCAAAGTTTAACACACCTCTCATTGGTTTGAAATAAGGAAGCGATCAATTTTAAATTCCTCCTGATGAGGTTGCTTTTACGCCTCACACCTACGCCATTTAGCGATTTCAACCCCTCCTTGGGCACCTCTCAACTAGCTTCCAAACATCAACTGCATCTTGTTTAATCGGCGACTTGGTTTCGGAATATCACAACGCTGCGCTCCATAGCAACGTTTACGCGAATCGTTTTTTCCTTTCGTCGTCTTTACTCAAGGTCCCTCTCCCTTGCATGGGCAAATTGTTTTTTATCAAACGGAATTGTTAGAAAACATTTCATTTTACACTGCAAGCAACCGTTAGGGAGTGTGGCAGAGGGTGATTACACACCAGACTACTTTGGATCCAAAATACTTTTCCTTCCTGGTACGGTCGGACAATGTTATTCTAACCCCTTATCGTCCGTGGAAAAAATGACATCTTAAATCTATCCGCCCTACACTTAATTGTCTATCTAATTTCACTAGCATGATCTGTCCTACCGTAGTACAGTGGGGGTAATAATGCATTTTTAACATCACTGCTAAAGAGACCTCCTTCCAATTCGAATGCAAGTGTTTTAATCTGTAATCTTCTCTCCTCCGTGAGTGATTCCCAGCCTAGATGCTCTAATATTTTGGATACGCCACACACTTTATCATAGCAACTTTTTACCAATCTAGCTCCTCTACGCTGCACGCGATCCAATGCGAAAATTAATCCAAATTTGTGAGGATCCCATATACTCGCAGCATATTCTAAATGAGGCCTAACCGGCGAAAGTTAGGATCACTCTTCAACGTTTTCATCACATTTACCCAGTGCTCTTCTAATAAATCCTAATCTTTTGTTAGCTTGTCCGCATATTCCCCGCATGTGTTTCACCCAGGAGAGGCCTTTAGCTAATTATAAGTTTAAGAATTATTTTATTTATCTGATATTTTACGACCCTGCAAGCCACCGTCAGGGTGTGTGGCAGGGGATGAATTGTACACACCAGACTAATTTTGACCCGAATACTAACACGATCGGACTATGCTATTATGATCCCTAATCGTTCGTGGGAAAAATTACATCTGAAATCTATCTGTTCAAAGGTTAATTGTCTCTCAAATTTTATGTACAAGAACTCTGATACCGTAGTGCGATGGGTGTTATAATGCATTTTCAACATCACTGCAAAATGAACGTCCTTCCAGATCACGCAAGAGATATAATCTGTGACTAAACCTTCGCTCCATTGAGTGATTCCTAGCCTAGGTCCTCTAATACTAGTGATACGCTTATTGCTCTCCGAATGATCCAAATGCCATGCTCGTGTTAGTCAGGATTTGTTTGAATTTCTTGAATTTTCAACACTACACTTATCCCATACCCTCCTACTTTAAGATGCAACGAAGTCCTATCTTGGGAATCTTATCCAATTCAAATAACACGCACTTTTGACGAGATAAAGGGTGGTACAAAATATGTTGGGCTTAAGAATGACACAGCATATTGAAATCCGTTGGGTATTAAGTGTAAAGTTAAGCAATACTTGACAGTGTTGTAATCCTAGTTGAATCGCGAAATTTGTGCAAGATTTTCTTAGTTTTCCAATAAGATTGCTCCCGATTGATAGAAAACGAATGCAATCAATAATATACATAATTGGTCAATACTGGTGCCATTAATGCCAACTGCTGTTGACATTAATGCTAATGGTAGTACCCTGTCCAATAATTACGCGAACTGACGCCATAAAATCTTCATTTCACAAAATTTAGTCTACGTCGATTTTGTCCCCTGTTCAAAGTACTTTCCACTCGTGGGCTATGCACTTATTCCATCTTGTTTTCCGCTGTTCGAAGCACCCTTTGGAGGTCTTTGGCAGTTTGGCTTTTTAGTTTTCTCGCCGTTTCTTGTTTTATTGTGTCTTCCACATCTTCCCAGTGATGTCCCCTCATCAATTTTTTGCATTTTGGGAATAGGAAAAAGTCACAGGGGGTGAGATCTGGCGAATAAGGAGGGTGATCAAGGATGGTGATTGAATTTTTTACCAGAAACTGGCGGACAATCAATGTTGAATGTGCAGGTGCATTGTCATGGTGAAGGATCCATCCATCGTGTTCAGCTAAAATAGTGTGCACTGATGACTTTCCTAAATTCAGTTCATCAGCTATCATTTCGGACAGTGTTTCGACGATCGGTAACGACAAGGGACCGCACACGATCAATGTTGTCGTCAACTCAGGTGGTTGAAGGTCGTCCCGGCCTGGCATCATCCGTGGCATCTTATCGGCCATCTTTGAAACACTCAATCCACTTGAAAACGAATGTATTCCTCAGTTTTATCGCCGTAAACAGCTGTCAACACATCAGTAATTTCTTGATAACTTTTACCGCACTCAACGAAAAACTTGATGTTGGTTCGTTGCTCCGTGATTTCGTCCATTTCCATTTTCGATGAACAGTAAAAACAAGGAAAAGAGAAACTATAACATAACTGGCACCATACGCACAGCTCGATGATCCGCCAAGCACAGACGGCTAATTGGGTCTCAGGTAACAATAAAACTCAGGCTTATAGTCCGCGTCATTGTCGCCAGATTGCACCAGTTCGCGCATTAATTTCACAGACCACGTATAGCAATATGTTCAGGAATTAATGACAGTATGCATGGTAGTTGGGGTGTAGGGTTGATTCTGAATGATAGGGCTAGGATACACGCAAGGTAATGCGAGGCCCCGCCTGCCAAATAATGTTCCCCTTTGTTCCTCTGGGTTCGCATGAAAGCTGGCGTTCGAAGAGTCGTGATTGGAATTCGTCACGAATCAGTTAAAAGTGGGAAATTCGAGTGTGAGGGATGATTTGGGTTAAACAGGGAGCAGTTTTCAATTGCACCCGACTGCAAAGTCGCAGTCACCACCACTTTAACTCCACTGAAAGTCGCATTAGTCCACCCGAAGGTCTTCCTCAAAGCTATACTAAGGTTTTTATGCATGAATTTCCCGGTTTCGTCCCATTTATTACATGCTATATCAATAGTATTCTCCAACTTTTTAATGCACGATTGGTCATTTTCATTTATGCCACATGTCTGGCATGGAGCCATTATTTCTCAATCTACACATCTTTCATCTTCTTTCTTTGTCGAATGTAATCCTCCTTTTTTCACTTTGGTAAAGGTGGAGTCTAATAATTGCGCATTTATCCATATGTACATGCATCTTGCAATACACAAATTTACGATAAATTTTCACTTTAATAAACATTTATTTGCCACCATAGCGTGACAAGTTAATTCCTTTGTTTTAACACTCAAAAAATTACCAATTTCTGAATTCTTTTTTTTCTAATTAATTAACCTTTGCCACCACCACAATGCAACAATATCGAAGTCTCCATTCGCCTTGACCGGGATTCGAAACCGGATCCCTCGATGTCCGGCCGGGTACAATTTAAATATTTACTGATGGAAATAACACTTTCACAAAAACAAAGGCAAAAACAGATTATCTCCACAATCATTAAAAAAAATTAACGTATCGGTAAAAATTAAATAAAGATACGTACATACTCGATATATGAGAATTGAAATAAATTTACACAAAAATATGACATGCATATTGACAAAAAATCAATATTAAATAACATCCAAATTTAAAAATGGAAGCAGAAGATAAGAAATGTGAGTATTTGTTACAGGCCTGATGACGGCACAAAACGAGAAATATTTCTATTTATTCGACAATTAATCTTCAGGTATTTTTTACAAATTTTTTAAAGAGATCCTGGTGACATATACAATATATATATATATATATATATATATATATATATATATATATATATATATATATATATAAATCACAACTTTATCCACAAATTTATATATATATATATCACAACTTTATCCACAAATTTATATATAATATATATAAATCACAACTGTTGTAATCTCTCATAGTATGGCTTATGGGCGAGTAGCAAGTTTAATGTTGGGCATGTTATCTAATGATAACCAATTATGCTACCGATCATCATCTCACATTTCAAAAGTTTACGGGTTTTAAAGTAACAAGATGTTTTGACTGCATCTTCGCACAACGTCACAGGCATTCATAGTCATGCTCGTTGCTCCACAGTCTATGGGATTAAAGCCAAATTTTAAACAGTGGAGGAGTCAAGGTGGTCAAGGCGAATGATTTATATACGTTTGAATTGTTGCATTGCTATGTACATTAGCCAATGACTTCCTTTAGATTCATCTCCCGCGGTTCCTTTGAATTCGTTGCAACTATTATTTTACTACCTTATGATTGATTCTCCATCTTCTCGTTTTCATTTTGAGATGAACATCGCCGCGCGTGAGTTGTTTCAAACAAGAGTTAATACAAAAGGGTAGCGACACGACGTGAAATGATTTCGATGATGCCAAGTTGATGCCGGCAACGATTGTCTTTGAGAGTATATTTTTTGCTGGTGAACCCAGTCCTTGCGGCCTCTGAATCTGTCAATTAACATCCGCGATTTCTTACTTATGCAGCAAGGTCATTGTCCTTCATCCGTAGAATACAATGAAAAATCATAACACTAGTGCTAAAACACGTCCAACAAAAAAACCTGGAACTTTCGGACGTCGGCGAAACGTGTTTTTACATTTAACAAAGCGTTGAAACACAAATCTGATGGAACGACACGGCAGTATACGTACATACGCACTGAAGCAGCAATACAAACTGGTTTGTTCATAATTCGTGTTAAAACGTCGCGTCAGCATATAATGAGAGTTGCTTTTGCTTCGTTTGATCTCCCTCGCGCGAGTCACGGCCTTTCGATACCACCGGACGTCGGCTTTGATGAGCATGCGCATTTAAGTTGCGTGAAGAGAAGTCTCTTCCCGTTCCTCTCTCTTGAGGCTCTCAGGAAATGTTGCTGACTCTTTTTTCTTCGAAGTCCCAAGGAACTCGCCTTTGACGTTCTTGTCTTGGAATGCGCGCGAAGGTGAGCTTCGACATAAGAGTCCACCGTGCATTTCCTTCGCTTTGCAAAAGAGCACTCGCTGCCCCCCCCCAACCCCCCCTGCAGCCGTGGACAGTGGGGCTACTTCCTCCTCCAGGGCCCCACGGTTGTGGTCAAACGAAAGGGGTCAGATCTGACCCAGGGTCACGGTGGATGGAGAGCCCTAGGTCGGTTAACTGCCGCCTTTACGGAAAATTACCGCCAATTTTCCAACAAAGAATGCTTAAATTCATTAGTATTACCGACCTGATGGTATGAGAAACAGTCAAATGAAAACCGAACACCCGCTACTACAACCAGTCCGCGCACCAACAAGGACAAAGCCATCCAACAACTTCGTGCACATATGAAGATCCCCTACCACAGCGATGGCAGTATCGATAGAAAAAAGGTTAGCCTCTAACTTTTAGCGGACCGTGTGTTATGGTGGGTGCTCGGTTTTCATTTGACTGACCCTAATATAATGGTTTGACAAAATGCCGGCAGAGAGTTTTGCCGAAGCGCGTACATTATTGATATACCTGGGTGATTTTTTTTAGAGATAGTTGTGGCCGATATTTAATGGAATTCCATGGACTCAAATTCAGATGATGCTACAGAGCAGAGTAACTAATCGGAAATAATAACTATTCCCTGGAAATCAATTAATTCGATTCACTCTTGTGCTCTTCCTATGCCATCATTGAACTACTAGCAGTACTTTTTATGGGAGGCGACCGACAGCTAAAGTCACTTGCGCCATTAGGGATGGATGAGAAGGGTGGAGAGAAACCCGGCGTCGACATTAGCCAACTCTTAACGAAAGGCGCCAAGGGGTCCGCAGTTTAACGTCCAATCCGACGGACGTCGTATTCACTCAAAGTACCTCAAGTAGGAATCGGGATACCACTTAAAAGTATTTGTTGCTCCAAGATTTGAGCCCTGGTTCTCTCTGTGGGAATCCTGTACGTTAGCCACCGCACCATCCCGATCCCGCGTCATCTTTGAAATTTCAATGCTATGGTTGTTAGACTGCGGAACACCACCGTATGTATCTCTGCTAGCGTCAACTTCCACACACCATGCTGGCTCTTATGTGCGGGCATCTTTCATCCCTTTTCCGTTGGCCTAGACTTTTTTTTGACATTCTTTATTGCCTCTAACCCACCATTACGTCCCCAACAAATCCTTTATGCGTCAAGGTGTGCTCAATTCATCTGGTTCTTCTTTCCCTCATCATAACTCATACTACGAGTCCTGTCCAGAAAGTAACTTACGCTTTAAAAAAAAATATATGAACCCAGTATCAAGGCAAAGTTTTATTATAAAAATTTGAAAGGAACATTCTTGAACTAGTTCTCTACATAGTCGTTATTCAAGCTGAGGCATTTATCATAACGATACACAGGTTTTTCTAATTCCATCTTTGAAGAAATCTGCCGCCTCACGTGTTAATTACTTTCTTACACAAGCATTCAATTCTGCGTCAATATGAAAACGCTGTGTTTCAAGCCACGTCTAGCGACAGATCCGTAATCGTAAATCGGCGATTTTTACGAATTTTTTCGTTTATTTTCACCGTCAGTTCATCTGTCACAAGACTAGGTCGTCCACTACGGTCGGTCCTCGTCGTGAACATTGGTGCTGGGGTCATATTTAAACTGAATGCACCACTGCACCACTCCACCTTCACTCATTATTCCGTCTCCGTACACACTTCTCAAAGTGAATGAAGTGATATGAATTTCAATTGGGTTGTGTTAGTTTTTTCCCAGTAAAAACCTAATCACATATCGCATTTCAACTATATTGTGGAATTTTCTATTGCAGCGCACCTTTTAACAGTAAAGAACCACAATCTGTCTGCACAGACACTACCACAGCAGGTTGCGTAGACTGAGGAGTGTAGGGGCGTTTTGACAGCACCAAGATAGTGGCTCTAGCCCTAGCTACTGCCACACTAGGCCGAAACGTAAGTTACTTTCTTGTCAGCATTGGTCTATTTTCCTCCTCTTTCCCTGCTACACCCATCTTCATTTTTCATTTTATCCCCAGCATCCGCCTCCAGGACCATGTTTCGAGAGCTGCTTTTCTCCTCTGGTCAACCTTTTTAAGTGCCGTTGAGATGTCACTCTTCACGCAAATAATTTCGTATGATTGCCTCCTTGTCCCTAAGATGATATTTCTCTTCGTGGTTAATAATGCCTCCTTCGCTTGAGATCCATCCTCCTCTGCTGGACAACCGAGTCGAGCTCCTTTCCGAGCACCCTCTGTTGCTCCCGAGGTATTTCGGCGAAGGAACGCTCTCCTTTGTGCTCTCCTCTCAACGTCACATCTGCCTGATTCCTCTCCGTTTTCTCCTCCACCTCCGAGACTTTAATGCAATTTATTTTTCCATTAATTTGGTACGTATCCCAAGAAAACTTGGTCCATTGTGTTCGATGATGCCTTGCATGTCTTCTGGATTCCCTCCTATCTCAGCGTTGTGCTGGATATTCAACGACGTTAGACTTGCGTAAATTATAACATGACCCCATCGCTGTCTAAGATAATAACTAATAAGATGCCCCACAATTATGGTATTCTTGATAACCTACATAAATCTATTAATAATACCTGACATGCCGCTGAAACGCTGATATTTAAAAAGGTCTCAAAATATGAAAAATTCTCGCAATTGGTCGATAAAAATATTTTTATCGGGGGAATTTATTTCCAATGAATTCTTTTTAAAATCCTTACAAAAAAATAGGTTATGAAATAATGAAAAATTTAGGTGAAAAATTTGTTGTGTTTATCACTCAAAAAATAGGCTATCGATCGAATAATAAGAGAAATAAGTACACGTTTGCCTTTTATGGCGATGGTTTATATATTATTATTATTACTCAAACAGGAAATGTTGATATTTTCTGGCTAATCCTCGCCCGCGTTCCGGTTCTCTCAGTTGCCTCGAACGCTTCCTCCTTCCGGCAAAAAAAATATACCGACAATTGATACGTATTTTGAAGCCCTTCTGAATATCATTTCTGTCATCATATTGAATTTCCACTGAATGTGTAAGTTCATGTAGGAATTGATTCCTTAAACAATCTTTCTTAATCAGTTTAACTCATTCAGATCTTTAAATGAAGACTTAATTAGAATTCTCTGTGATCGATTGACAACCTCTTTCATTGTAAACATTTTGTATCGTTCGTCGGAAAATATTTATTTCCCATAAAAAAGGTTGACCAGAACGCGAAGTAAACTGTGGTTAATGATTTCATTTAACTCAATCGAATACCAAGTGATTGTGGAATTACTTCCAGGGCTATTCGAAGGCTTATCTATGAACGATAATCCGCTGCTAAATCGTAGCAGATCGGGTGTAGGGTTTTCATGCACTGCTGTCAACTTTGATAAACTAAGTATTGGTACGAATGTAACTAAACTCCAGCCTAAACACATAAACAGCTTGATAAGTAAATAAATCATTTTTCACTTATGAGCGCATGCCATTTCCCATCATTGAATCATGGGTCTCTAAAATCTTCTTTGCGAAATTATTTAGCTTTAAATGAAGTGAGGGTCAGTGCTAGCAATAGTTCATTTAACACCAATCAGATAGCATCCGACGGAAATTTTTTTAAGGGATTCAATATTAATAAGAAAATGATCCTCATTCAAAAAACCGTAATGTCAAGGAAGCATCTGTATTGGTAGTTAATTACCGAAGTTAAATAAAATAAATTCGCATAATTTCATCACCTTTTTCAAAGCACAGGCGCAGAAATAATTATTGGGACGGAAATACGATTATCCTCTGATGTTGCCAAGGGTCAACTTTTCCCAAAATCCTTTTCCATTCACAGAAACGGCAGAGCAAATAGAATCGGTGGTGGTGTCATTATTGCAGTTAAAAATTCTTGCGTCAGCAGGGCTGAGGTAATTCTGAGTAATGGTTTGGAAAGTGTTTGGTGCTCAATTAAACGTCCTCAATCCGAAAGAATGTATGCATGTGCATTTTGCAGACCGCCAGTGGACAGAGATAATTCAATACTAGAATTAGATCAGCAAGTCAAAGGTTTCTTATCCCAACACAATGATCGAGACGTTGTAATCGGTGGAAATTTCAATGTCCCCTCTATTGACTGGATCACATCACAACGAGAGGTAAGGACAAAGATATATGCGAATCGTTTATGAATTCTTTTGCGTTGAACTCATTGCATCAACTTATCACTTTACCTACTAAAGGAGATTTTTATTATTATTATTATAGGGTAATATACCGGTTAAGGTAGGTTTTTGGATGGACAAAAATACCAAATAAATATTTTGTGACTCCTAACAAAACACAATCCAGCAACCTCCTTTATATCAGTCCCCTCTTCATCTCTGAGTACTTTCTTCCTCCCTTCATCCCGTCCAACGTCCCTATCCTGTTCCTGCCCTTTCCTCGTATGCCTAACATTCTCCCCTCAATTACGGTCTTCAACATCCCGCTGCCAGTCAATACGCCCCTCATCCATTTTTCCTGCGTCCAAAGGATTTCTCCCAACAAACCCCTCTCTTCGCCCACCACACCAAGAACTTCTTCATTTGTTTTCCTCTCGGTCCAATTCACCTCCATTCTTCTCCACACCCACATTTCAAAAGCCTCCAGTCTACGTCTATCCTTCTGCTTCAACGACAACGTTTCCGCGCCGTACATAGCTACGCTCCATAACAAAGTTTTAACGAGTCTTCTCTTAATATCCTTACTCGACGTCCCTGTCACCAACTCCCTCCTCCTTGTGAAAGCCTCTTTGCCTAGCGCAATTCTTCTCCTTACGTCCCTTCTACTTTGACCGTGTTGGTCCAAAACACTTCCGAGACACGTAAACTGTTCTCCATGCTCTAGTGTTGCCATCCTATTTTAATGTTTAGCTTAGCTTATTTCTTTCTAGAAAATCGCATAACCTTTGTTTTATTACTATTGATTTTCATCCCGTGCCTGTCACAATGAATTTCCAATTCACTCAGCAATGGTTGCAACCCTTGGCTGACTGACAAACTAAAGCTTGGTATCAGCGAACCTAACTGATTTTACAAATTCCCCACCCACTTTCATTCCTACCTCCAGTTCTTCCCATGCCTCTTTAATCATTTCCTCTGCATACAGGTTGAACAACAACGGTGATAATGGGCAACCCTGCCTTACACCTCTTCCTAACACTGCCTATCTGGACTCCCCGTTCCCCACTCGTACCTGAGCAGTCTGAGACATGTACAGGTTGCGGATTAGCCTTCTGTCCATCCAATCTATTTCTATTATCTTCAATATACTAATTAGTTTTTCCCAATTCACTCTATCAAACGCTTTTTCGAAATCTACGAAACAGGCAAATACGTCCTGATTGTGTAGCAGTAGTATTTAGGGGAGGCGACCGACAGCTGAGGTCATTTGCGCCATTAGGGATGGATAGGAAAGGATGAAGGGTACACACTCAAACTGCCATCCACAAAGCACCTTAAGAAGGGATCGAAATACCTCTGAAAAATATTCAACACTGCCGGGATTTGAACCCGGGCCTTCTGGGTGGGAAGCCAGTACGATAGTCCTAATTGTATTTTATATTCCTCCCGATTGGTGATCTCATTCAAGCAATGGCATCATGCGTACCTCTCCCCTTCCTGTGCTCAAACTGATCACCCCTTAAGTAATCTTTTGTCCTTTTCTCTATCTTTTTTTTTATTATCCTGAGAACAACTTTAGCTGCGTGGGATATCAAAGTTATTGTCCAGTAGTCCTCACATGATGTATCTTTTTTCTATTTCGGAATAATAGTCTTAATTTGTTAGCAACGAATATTCCCGAAATAATCTTAATTATAGAAACTATAAAAGGAATTAGTGACCACGCTAAGTAAATGCTAAGTTTTTGCTACTTAGGGCCCGAAAGAAAAAGTCTAAAAGAACAATTTACTTGCTTAACGAAGGGGACTACAATGACTTAAAATGCCTGCTACAGAGTCATTTTGCAAGTTTTAAGAAAGAAAGCAATCACCAAAATACTGAGGATACGTGGAATCACTTCCTTGAGATCACGTGCTCAGCAGTAAAGGAGTCCATTCCCAGGAAATTTATAAAATATGAGAAGCATCTGCATGGGACAACCCGGATGTAAGAAAGACATTGCAACGTCAAAGGCTATGTCACGTCAAAATGAAAAATATTAGGGATGATATGTTTAGCGACAAAAAGAATGAGATCACTATGATTACAAGATATCCAGGGAAAATGCCAAAGAGGAATTTCGGAAAGCGTTAAGCGAATTCAAAAGGAAATATTAGCGGAAAATTTGAAACAGAATCCGAAAGCATATTGGTGATACGTCAGAGAAGTTCAGGGAAATGAGTCAACTGTTAATTCGTTCCAAAATGATAAAGGCGAAAGAGTAACCACCAGTTTGGAATAGGGCTAACTTGTTAAATTCCGTCTTTCAAAGCGTCTTCTCTAATATCTCACTGAATGCCACCGGTAGCTTACCAAGTCATGCCGGCCAACCAATGCCCAAAATTAAAATCTCACGTAATGGAATAGAATGTTTGCTGAAAAATATTGAGCCAATGAAATCCTCCGGGCCCGATGAAATATCCGCTCGTATATTGAAGGGTCTAGCTTCTGAAATTGTGCCTTATCTAGATATAATATTTAAGAAGTCGCTGGTAAATCACAAGGTTCCCAGAGATTGGAAAACAACCGACGTAACACCAATATTTAAAAACGGAAACGAGGAGGAACAGAGCAATCGCAGACATATTTCCCTCTCATCCGTTATGTTATGGAACATATACCTGTAGTTGCTATTTCTTCGGGAAACCGAAATGGAATGAGTAGACACAATTGAATACCTAGGCGTTACCCTCACTCACGATCTCTCCTGGGCGAAACACATTCGGGAAATATTTGGACAAGCTAACCAAACATTAGGACTACTGGGAAAAGGTCAAAGAGAAATGTTATCTTTCATTGGTTAGGCCTCATTTAGAATATGCTGCTAGTATATGGGATCCTCTCGAAGTTGGATCAATTACCAAATTAGATCGCATGCAGCGTAGAGGATCTACATTTGGAAAACTTGTTATTATGATAAACTCAGTAGCGTATCCAAAATGTTAGAGGAACTAGGCTGGGCATCACCTACGAAGCGACAGTTAAGTTTAAATTAAATCCCTTGCATATTTTGGCATGAAGTCTATTCAGCAGTAATGTGGAAAACGTATTATTGCCCCCATCGTTCTACGGCAGGAGAGACAATGTCAATAAAATTTGAGAGATTAAGAGTAGAACAGGTTTACTTTTTACAGTTTTAATATGTAATTTTTTCCACGGACGACGAGGGATAAGAATAACGTGGTCCGACCGCGGTAGGATTATTTTCGGGTAAAAATCAGTCTGTTCATCCCCTGCCACAAATTCTAGCGGTGGCTTGCTTGCAGGGTACTTAAATAGTTAATAACTAAAAAATTCTTTTGAAGAACTTCCCCCCCCTCGCTAACCCAAAAATGCTCTCTTATGTCGCAGTATTTAACATTTATTTATTTTAGTATACTGCGAGCCATCGCTGCGTTCCCTTGATATCAGAGCTTTTTTATAACGTTTTTAGACAGCAGTTCCATAACCAGGGCCATTATCATAACTGGGCCATAACCATAATCGCCATTTATCTTTGAGTGCACTAATCTTTACCGTCTGTCACCGACACAACAATTGGGATCAATCATAGGTGTCAGGCATTTTCCCAAGAATTTCCATGCAATTCCTTCGCTAATGATGTCAATTCGCTTATAAATTATATTCCTGCCACGCCCACCAGTGACCATTTCGGCACTTGAACACTTTTTTTTGTTCAAGGTAGCCAAATCTCTTGCAAAGCCAATTATGCAGTCGTCCAACTTAGCACTATTATCATTCGTTAGCCTCTGCGTAAATTATCACAACTCCCACCTCACCTCCGCTAACCATATTAGTGTTTAGCTCAATGACTCGGTTTAGTGGTAAACGTACACGCATGAAGAAATCCAACAGCAGTAAAAAGTTCCAATGCACGTAAATAAGTGGAAAATGTCACGGGGTACCTCCCTCCCTCGGGGTCACGTTTCGGACATCGGAAAGATGAAACATTGGCACTCGCCGTATATTGGAACAAACTGTTCAAACTGGCCCGCTTGAATACCTACGACGTTTTTAAAAGGTAGAAAGCTTATTTATTTGTTTAAGCAAGCAAAAGCAAGACGAAGGTATCAAGTTGAAATGATAATCGGATAAACTTTTAAGTTTCGTAAATTCTTCATTGCGGAAATGAGGTATATTAGATACACTTTTTAGATGGGGAGAACAAAGGAGAAACTATGTAAAGGGACGGAAAGAAAGCAAACCACGGAAAATTAACTTCAACCCAAACCCAAACACACCCACCGTCCACCAACCACTTCTTAACTCTCCCAATTTGTCATTAAAAAAATGTAAAAAAACAAAAATAAATAAATAATTTAAAAAATGTTATATATATAAAATTATATATATATGCATACATATATATATATATGTATATATAATATATATATATACACACATATATATATATATATATATACATATATATATATACATATATATAATCATATATATATATATATATATATATATATATATATATATATATATATATATATATATATATAATCATAAACACGGTAATCAACCCGAAGGTCGGTTTGGTAGGTGATAATAGAGTTCACTCAGTACTAAGCCCGACGGCGTGTGAAATTCACACATCAGGGTAGGGGGGCCAGTTCCTTTCCCTGTGCCGGTTATGTTTTCTGAGGAAGATATGATACCCGAAAAAATACACAGGTTGAGTGGAGCTGAAGGTGCCTAGAGAGGCTTAACCGGGAATCGAACCCGGGCCCGCCGGTCAGTAGTCCAACGCTCTACACCTGGACTACCGCGACCCACACACACACACGTGTATGTATATATGGATATATATATATATATATATATATATATATATATATATATATATATATATAATTTGAACAAAAATAAATAAATAAACCAAAAAAATCCCTTTAACAAAAACTACCTAATAACAACAACAAGAAATATTATTAAATATATGTATATATGATAAATAATTTAAAAAATTAACAAAAAGCAACACTCCTATCAATCAATATCTCCGAACCCATCTATTAACACATGTAAATGCACTCGATGCTTCCAGTGGAACGTGGTCCCGAGGGAGAAGTTTTTAAAAGGAACCCTAACTTCGCTCTGGCTGGGAGGGGAGGAGATGGCTGTGAGGGATTCGAAGGAAACAGGAAAAGCGGATGCTGGGCATATTGGGTTGTAATTGAAACGCCGAAGGGAGTAAAGGGATGGAGAATGTTGGGCGAGAATGTTAGATGCTTGAAAAAAAGTTTTTTTTTTAAACCAAGCCGTTTCGGTGCTTAGTTTTACAGGTACACTACATAATTTTCAAAGAGCGTAACAGTAGGTACCAAATCTTCTCGATTAAAAATGCCAGGCAATTGAGAGACAAATTCACAATCAACATCGATAAAAAGGCAGCACTTTAAAATTAATTTCGCTTCCGTCTGGGTGGGAGCATTTTTAACAATAATTTATTTGAATAAACGTGTCATAAATCTATCTAATAACAAAAAAATCATGAGCAGAACGACTCTTTTTATTATTTTTACTATAATTATTTCCAGATTTTAATATACTCCTAAGCGCAGTAGTCTATCATCTAACGATGATGTTCCTCTATTTACAAGGTGTGACCGAAAGCTGTCCAACCTGCTTTTATATCTCCCCATTGGTGCTAATAATCTTCATGGTCATCCGGGCCGTGGTATCCTTCGGAGTAGTCCCCATTTGATTGATCCACACCCTCCCGGCGTTGGTGCTTCCACATCTTAAAGCAGTCCTCGAACGCAGATTTCGGAATGGCCTTCTGCTCGCGCGTCGCATTACTCTACATATGTCGTCGAACCGCTTTCCTTTGAGCGCCATTTTCAATTTTGGGAACATCCCCAAAAGTCGCAGGGAGCTATTTTCGGGACTGTACGGAGATTGGCGAAGCTGTACAATCTTGCGTTTCGCCAAAAATTACTGCAAAAGGTTCGATGAATGCCCTGGCGCGTTATCGTGATGAAGAAGCCAGTCACCTGGCTTGACCAAAGACGCGGTCGTTTTCTTCTCACGGCATCACGCAATCTTATCAGAACTTCAACGTAATATTCTTTGTCGATCGTCTGACCTCTTGCGGCAAATTCGCAATGCACAACACCCTTATAATAAAAAAAAATAAATGGGCGGATACTTTTCGGACATACCTCTTGCATTGACTAAAGGAAATTTCCTTTTGGTAATCGCGAACAGTCTCCTCTCATGTGGTTTCCCAATAAGGCAAGACCAAGAATAATTTACGCTCTCTCGCACCAGAAATCAGAAATTTCACCTCAACTCATGAACATCTTTACGGACCAAAAAGTATGAACAGAGTATTACCATTCTGTTGTTTTTATTTGCAACTTTCACGAGAGTTTTCGGAGCAGAACCTCAGCAATGGCATTCATCTATTTATTTAACAAAAACTTAGCGTAGTGAATCTTACAGTGAATGCAAATACTCCCATTGAAAGATTTAGCAATTTTCTAAGGGTTAAAATATTCTGTATATAAACGCATATTAGCTGATGACTCCGTTAAATGTTACTGCCGCAGCATTTCTCGCAGTTATTTGAAGCAATTAAAAGAGCTTTCACGAAGTATGGAGCCAAGTAAGTTGCTTTAACATACCAGAAAACAGTACAATCACCTAAATTTCAAATTTACTTACATGAAACGACGCGTTTTAGCATATAAAAATTCGTTTAAGAAGGCTTAACTTTTAACTTTGGGTTATTGACTAAAAACTTCTTTCAATATCGTAAAAACCTTAACAAACTATTAATTAAAAATAGCAATTTTTCACAAAAATATTTTTGTGGAAATTTGCTATTTTTAATTAATCATGATATTCCACCATATCACGCCTGAAACGTCTCTTTTTATACTTATCAAACTAATTTAAATTCGTTTTTCAGCTCAATTTAATCATAACTGGGAACTTTATTCTCACTTTTTTCAAAAATAAATTTAGGACACTTATTAACTACAAAAGTGAAACAGAAATGGAGCGAAAATTCTTGAGAACTAAAACCATAACACAGAACAAGACAACTGTCTCGAAGGAAGTCGAATTTCCGATATCCTGCATGGTCTGCCCCAAACAGTAGGTAAAAAGAGTTTTCATGGCGGAGCGGACGGCTAGAGTGGGACGATTTGCGACGGAGGAAATAGCGAGAGGACTTGGGGAAAGCAACGCGACCCGTGTCAGTTGTCTGTGGGCCACTACAGTCTGCGGATCGCTACTAGACTGATCCCCTGTTCGAGGGTCGCGTCACAAATTCACGATGTCACTTTCCACGGAGCAATGATATGCGATAAAATTTTGTGTTAAGCTCAGGAAATCGGGTTAGGAGACTAGAACCATGGTTAAGGGTGCTTATGGAGATGGAGAAATGTCCCAAGTGATGGTTTTCTGCTTCTGCACAGGAGGGTAGCGAGGAGGTTGACGATGAGGAATGCCCTAGGCATCCCTTAGCAGCCCAGTGAGATGAAAATGTGCAAAAAGTGAGACACATACTCAATGCTAATCGGCCCCCAAGTTTCTTGATGTTAGCAGAAGAACGCAATATTCAGAAAACCACAGTGCTTTACATTCTTAAAGGAGACATAGCCATGAGAAAGGTGTGCCAAGGTGATCCCCAAGGTGCTGTCGGAAGACTGCAGCTTGTGTGACAATCTTGTCTTGGACCTCAGTGAAATTGACCCGAATTTTGCAGAATAGGTGGTGACGAGACATGGATCCTTGAGTACAGCCCAAGTATAACCCCTTTGAGTTTGAGTGATTTTGGGCCACTGGATTATGTCAAAGAGACCGTGACAAGGTGACTGCACGCGGGTCATGTTAATGACTTACAGGAAGCATACCCCAACTGGCGGAGGCACTAACATCGGTGTGTTGATGCACAAGAGTCGTGCTGTTTCGAAGGATTTTAGTAATATGTACTTTGATCTGCAATAAAGGTTTCCCCAGATTTATCCTATTCATTTTTTTTGGGATAGTCTCGGTATATCCCTTTCATTGTGTGTGCATTTCGCATCAGCTTTGGATGATGGCTTTCATGGAGATGAGGCCTAGATCCATGAATTTATTTAAGTCAAAAATCCTGCGAAGTTTTATGAAAACCCTTTGAGTCGATTTTGTGAAAGAGTTTAAGCGCATACGAGGTCTGTTTAAAATATCGCGAATTTTGAATTTTCGCGAGTAACGTATATTTGATTTTCCATTTTTTGTGGCGTTATGTTGGTACTTATCTCGTATCTCACTCATACCAAAAAGTTCAGCAATTTGAATATTCAATCAATTGTTGACAGCAGTTTTGCTTGGACGTATTTTGGCTTGCCTTGCCTGCTCCAAAAAATGGATCAAAGAATCTGTATCAAATGTTGTGTGAAAAACGAAATTAAGTACGCGGATGCATTACGAATGTTGACAGTGGCATATAGAGTAGCTACCTTTGACCGAAGCAACGTTTATCGGTCGTACAAAATGTTCTCAGAAGGCCGAGAAGATGTGAGAGACGAAGAGCGTGCCGGACTGACGAGCACGTCAAAAACAGAGGAATACATTGATGAATTGAAGAAAATAGTATTGACCAATCGTCGAATCACCGTTAGAGAAGTTGCTGAGAACGTAAATATATCGATTGACTCGTGCCATTCGATTTTTACCTATGTTTTGGGCACGACACGGGTCGCCGCGAACTTTGTACGAAAATTGCTCAATTTCGACCAAAAACAGCAACGCATTAACATTGCTAATAAGGAGTTGGACTCTGTCCGCGACGACCCAAATCTCCTCCAGAGGGTCATAACTGGTGACGAACCATGTTATGGTTATGAGGTGGAAACTAAAGCTCAATCATCTCAATGGAAGCTGCAGCACGAGCCAAGTCCGAAACAATGTTCCGTCGAATGTGAACGTTTTGCTTGCAGTTTTCTTCCATTGCAGGGGGGTGGTGCATCATGAGTTCTTGCCACAGGGTAGAACGGTAAATAAGGAATATTACCTGCAAGTTATGCGCAATCTGCGCGAAGCAATCCGCCAAAAACGTTCGGATTTATGGAAGAACAAAAATTGGCTTTTGCACCATGACAACGCCCCTGCTCACGCATCGTTACTTGTTGGCCAAAACCAACACACTAATGATGCAGCAGCCACCGCATTCCCCAGATCTGCCCCCCAGTGACCTTTTCTTGCTCCCGAAACTGAAGAGGCCCATGAAAGGACGACGCTACGCTACGATTGTTGAGATAAAGACTGCATCGAAGGAGGAGCTGAACAAGGTCACAAAAAATGATTTTTGAAGTGCTTGGGGGATTGGAAAAAACGTTTACACTTAAAAAAGTGTATAATGTGTAATGGGGATTACTTTGAATGGAACAAAGTAGATATTCATGAATAAATTAATAATTTTTGAATAAACACAAAAGTCGTGATACTTTTTGAACCGACCTCGTATATGAATACAATCATTTCTCTCGTTAGAGTATTATATTTACTCGTAGAATGAATCGGCATCGTTTTAGCTCTAGTTAGGCCTCATTTGGAATATGCCTTAAGTATTTGGGATCATCGGGAGAAAGTTTGGCAAAAAGAATTAGATAAAGTCAGGGAAAATCCGCCAGATTCGTGAAAAATTGTTATGATAAGAACACAAGTGTGACAGGTCTCTTAGGGGATTTAGGCTGGGAACCACTTGAAGTGCGGAGAAAACAAGCTAGGCTTAGACTTTTAGAAAGGTTCAGAACAAACGAGTTTAAATATGACACTGAAGGAATTATAATGGCCCCACACTACTTAGGTAGATCAGACCACAAAGATAAATAAGGGATATAGATTCCAGTACAGATAGATACAAATACTCATTCTTTCCCCGAACAATCAGAAATCATAATAGTAAGAAACCGAAGTCACTTGAGCAATATTAAAAACATTGAATTTACTAGTCGGAACAAAATTAAAAATTGCAAAGATGTTAGGTATACTTTCAGGTACATGTGTATGTTAGTTGGTTGTTAGAGTGTTTGCATGTGTGTGGGGTGTAAACGTTCTTGCATCAATGTATGGCATGTTTTTTTGTGGATGCATGAATTTGTGGTTTTTGCATGCGGTTTTCTTTTCTTTTCTAAATTACGGGTGGTGTCCTATAACCCCCCACCACACGCCCTTGCGGCGGCTTGCGGGGTATTAAGTAGATGTAGATCCTTCTTTTAACTGCAGAGGTGGTTACTGTTGCCTCTTGTAATTACACTAACAGATAGAATAACTCTTCTACTTTGCTTATCATTGATTTCCCTATCATTAATATTACGACCAATTTGTTCCGTTTCTAGAAACTATCATAGCTGTGGTTTTATTTACATTTATTTTCAGTTTCTATTTTTTTGAAGCAGTGGACAGCGTTTTGTGCATTCTACTAATATCTTTGGCTGATTCTACTTAAGGTCAAAATATCATCTCCAAACCTAATGCAGTGTGTCTTCCTTCTATTTCTCTTATATCATTTGTCTTCTCCTTCATTGCCTCCATAGCCTCTTCAATATACGTGGTCTGTGCAATAAATACGCGAACTGGTGCGATCTGGCAGCCATGACGTGGACTATAAGCCCCGCCCACTAGTGGCGCTAGTTGTCTGAGACCCAATGAGTCGTCTGGGCTTGGCGGATCGTCGAGCTGTGGGTATGGTGTCAGTTATGCTAGTTTTTGTTGCCCTGGTTTTTACTGTTCATGGAAAATGGAAATTAGCGAAATCATGGAGAAACGAATCGGCATCAAGTTTTTTGGTGAAGTGAGGTCAAAGTTATCAAGAAATGACTGAAACGTTGACAGCTGTTTACGGTGATAATGCTCTGAAGAAAACATCCGCTTTCAAGTGGATTAAGCGTTTTAAAGATGGCCGACAAGACGCCACGGATGATGCAAGACCGGGACGACCTTCAACCACCTGTGTTGACGATAACATTGATCGTGTGCGTCCCTTGTCCTTAGCGATCGTCGATAAACTGTCCGAAATGATAGCCCATGAACTGAAATTAGGAAAATCAACAGTGCGCACTATTTTAACTAAAGTTGACTCAGGAGGATGGATGGATTCTTCACCATGACAATGCACCTGCACATTCAGCATTGATTGTTCGCCATTTTCTGGCAAAAGATTCAATTATCATCCTTGATCACCCTCCTTATCTCGCCCCCTGCGACTTTTTCATATTCCCAAAACTAAAAAAATGTAATGAGGGGGCATCACTGGGGAGATGTGGCCACAATAAAGCAAGAATTGAAGAGAACAATAAAAAGCCATGCTGCCGAGGACTTAAAAGGGTGCTTCAAACAGTAAAATAGAAAATGTGGAATAAGTGCGTAACAACGAATGGAGAGTACTTTCATTGGGATAAAATCGATGTAGACAAAATTTTGCAAAATAAAGCTTTTATGGCCTTAGTTCGCGTATTTATGGGACTGCCGAGTGGTTGGCGGCCTCAACATCATTGGTGGGAGCGTAGTCCAGAATGAGAAAGAAGTATTCGGTTTACGAGTCTTTATTTAACCCTTTTCAAGCTATGGCGTTCAGGCACAAGGGAGTAGGGACGAGCGAGCAGGGCAAGGCTGGGCATCTCTGGTGTGATCGTAAGCTCGACCGACGGACTCAGAGGCGACACGGGACGCCGGGAGAGGTACAGGGCAAGGCTGGGCGTCTCTGGTGTGGTCGTGAGCTCGACCGACGGACTCAGAGGCATGGGGAAGGAGGTGTGGGGAAGAAGGAGGAGGCATGGTGAATGAGGTGTGAGGAATAGGGATGGGAATGGGCCTCTGCTACAGGATCGTCTCGCTTTATAAGAATCGAGATAGCGCGGGCATCTCGCCTTCGGGGGAGGGTTGACTTCAGAGTAGCTACATTGTAGTAGCAAGGGAATTGGGTTGCGGACATTGCCTTGTCTTGGTTTCCGAGAAACCCGCACTACCTCACTATACATTGTCTGGTATGTTGGAAGGTACTCCTCCTTGGGAGAGATAACTGTTAGTGTGGGTTTCCGAGAAACCCACACTACAGGACAAGCCTCCTATAAGTTAAATAGATATGGCGAAAGTGGACATCCTTATCTTACTCCTTTTCTAATCTTTGCTTCATTCTCACATCCCTTAACTTCTATAAAAGTCCTTTGGTTCTGGTAGAGCTGAAATATACTATAAGCTTCCTGTCTATGTAGCCTTTTTCTTTCCTCCTTATGGTTACAAACATAAGTTTCCAAATCTACAGTATCGAAGGATTTTTTCAAATCAGTAAATGCAAGGAAAAATGTCCTGCTCCTTCCTAGCCTTCTCTCTAGGATCGAGCGCACTGCCAGATTAGCGTCTCCCGTCCTTTTACCTCCCCGGAAGCCAATTTGATCTTCGTCAACATTTTCCTCCTCTTTATTTTTGATTAAGTACCATATCGTATTTAAAAGAACCTTGAAAGCATGTAACATAATAGCCATTGTTCTGTAGTTCATGCGTTCAATTGCTTTCCCTGCTTTTTGTATCATAATAGTTTTGCTTTTGAACAAAGTCTTCAGGCATCGCCCCATTTTCACAACATCCAAGCACTATTTTAAAGAGTCTTTCTATCATTTTAATTCCAAGGTTTGTTTTAATATATCAGCCAGTACAGTATCCAAATCCATCAAATTCAGAGGAGGTAAGGAAACTGAATGAGCAGGGCGTTTTTTGGTTGTCGATGGAAGGTTGAAGACTTTAATAGAAGGGAGATGGTCAGGAAAGCGAGGCAAAGGGAGAAAAAGAATAGGCAAGATAGATGAAATGAAGGAAGGCAGGAAGTAGGCGGATTTGGGAAAAGAAGAGTTTGTTCCACGCAGCCCGTCGGGTTGTTCCTTGTTAGGCGAGGCTAAGAAATCAACGGATGTCGAGTACGCACCCATTCAAAACCTATCTCAACAGGTGGACTACAACGATGATAATGAAGTTTGAAGGCATCGATATTTCAATTTAATGAGTTTAATACATGTAGACCTAAGTTAAAAACAAAACAATTAGCTTATTTAAAGGTTTACAGAAATGACAAAATTCCCATTTCCTTGCCGAAATTGTTCAAGAAGAAGGAATTATTATTCCCCCACTTGAACGAAGAAACTAGCATAATTTTATTTTCTATTGTAATGGATTGCAATGGGTTAAAATTCTAATTATATGGTTTATCGGTTGATAAGGCACCTCATGGAACCAATTATTCAATGGGTGTAGTTATCGTTGCTGCCAGTAGGGAACTTTTTGTGCGATAAGTATTGGGTGAAATGGCGTCCATTGCAGTCGCTATTTTATCTAAGTCACCGATCTAAAATTTATATTCGAGGCGTTACTCTACGTATATAATTTAGGCGTATAATGCCACGAGGAAGGGGCTTTACAGTATTCCAAAGTTTCCAACGGGCAAATGTCACAGTATTGCACCTGATTTTGACTCCACTTGATTGTGACTCCAAGTTCAAGGGACGCTGTTACCACACCCTTGTTAGGCCTCATTTAGAATACGCATGTAGCGTGTGGGATCCGAGTGAAAAAGGCCTCATTCGGGAAATTGAGAAGGTTCAAAGGAGAAGCGTCACTGAAATGTTTGTTGAGTTGGGGCGGGAATCATTAGAGGAAAGACGCTTCAATGCTAGTTTGAAATTACTAAATAAATTCAGATTCGTATGTTTCAGCACCGAGGTCTCGCAAATTATTCGTACTCCTACATACATTGCTCGCTTGGATCATGCATATCAAATTCGGGAAACAGATGCCAGAACTAGCATCAAGGACTCCTTCTTCCCTCGGACAATTAGGGATAGCAACGGCAGGGTTATAGATAGCAAATAGTCCACTTGCCACCCTCAGCGTCTAGGGAATAATTAGTTCTACTTAAATGCATGCTCTTCCACTAACCTCGTGTGTTTTGTTACAATAACCCATTCTTTCCGCATGACAGCCTTAGAATGCCATTAAATAGTGTGGTGCCCTCAACAGTATTGCTTGCTCTGCTCTGACCACATTTAAGTTTTCTTCCAACCCTCGTCCCTCTCCGCGGGGGGACCCTCCCGCCACCTGCCGCGTTTGGGTCAATTTCCCTGCCTGTGTCCTTGGGGAGGAGAGCGTTTTGTGTTGCATGTTCATGTGGTGGTGGAATTTCGCCTTCTTACTTTACATATTCTGGCTTGCGCGTTGTTGGTTTGATTTCGTGCTGCATCCTGGGGTGCAGCTGTTTGTTGGTTTATGGTATGTGTGTTTGCATGTGTGTTGGATGAAGGGATTTTTGCATGAGTGTGTACGCTGCTGTGGGTGTAGTTTTCCATGTTGTTGTTTTTGCATGTGGTATCGTTCCTTTTTATGGGTGGTGACCTAACACTCCCCGCCATACGCCCTTGCGGCGGCTTGCGGGGATTATATAGATAGATAGATGTAGATTTTACAGTAAAAAAATCCGGTCGTACAAAATTAAATTCTGTGGAATGGTTCCTCAAGTGATAAAATGGCTCCAAAGTTCGCGGGGTGGTGACCGCAGTGAGGGGTCATGACTAGCGTTAATGCAGCTCGGGTATCGAATATCAATATTAAACAACCGGCAGCCAGTTGGCCCGGACTCATGTATTCATTCCTCGTATTTACAAGTAAAATTCAAAGTCTCCGTGGATTGTTCGTACTGATCTTTTATCATTGACAAAAATTCTTTTGTGAAGCTCATTAATAATTCACATTTCAAATAAAATAATTCAGGAATGTCTCCATAAGGTTTACGGTCATTTTTTAAGTGGACTTGCGGCTTTTGAAGACCTCGGACCCTAGGTTAACTGTGCGTACATATTTCAAGGGTCCTTGTTTAGTATGCATTCTTTGAGGAAGAGAGCCAGGCAGATTGGGACCAGCATCGTCTCTCGCAGTCCAAGGAGACCCCTCAACTCAAAGAGATCTCGGTGGTTCCCCCAGCTACGCGGAAGGAGGCCTTGGGCCGCCATCGGCCAAGGGCGCGTGGGGCGCCGCGGATACATGGCGGGAGTGAGCGGTCGGAAAAGAATAAACAGCAGCATTGGCGGGAGGTCGCTTCTCATGGGCAACCTCCTTCGAATGTGGGCGCACATTTGAAGCGCCCACAATTCTCGAGTGTCATTTATTTCGGGCCATGCGTTTCGTTGCCGATTCAAACCGCTTACGGATGACTCCACGTCATAATAGTTTCCCCATGGCATTGTTGTCCGAATAAACAATTCCATCAATGTCTAATGCGCGGAAATAGGTGGCCGCGGAAGTTATTTGGCTTACGATTTGTACTACAACCCCGTGGGTTCAGCGCGCTCTGAGTGCCGTATGGATTAAGAACAAGGTAATGTAACCATCATTTGACATACACCCACTGCAACTTCGTTGAAATTTAAGGGCAAATATTCCACTATTGAAAAACCAGTCCAGACGAGAGGATTTTGAATGTTTCCCGATGTTCAAACCGGTATTACGGTGCGAGTTGGGAGTTTGTACGATTTACGAGTATATCAACCTTGTGCGAGCGTACTCCAAAAGCACTTTGAAATAGACCCGAAACGTGTTGAGTGTAAATCATTCATTCGTGGCCTTAGAGCATTCCTTTGGGGTAAGGGGCGATATGTAAACAGCAGGAAATGGAGGATAAATTCAATTGGTTGGGTGACCGACAGGCGAGGACATGCGATTCATTGGGGACGGAGGGGTGATGGACTACGTATTTTGCACGTGGCGCCATGCTGCACTAGTGCCCGGAGATCCGGTGGACAAATACAATAGATTTATTATAAATGCCTTAAGCCGGTGTGTAAAACAGCTAAAACCACTGTTATCTGCTCCATGTATCAATATTCTGCGAACCCATCGACTTCCTGTCATTTTCTTAATGCATTCGCATACAACTCCTTCGTTATCTTCGCAAACCCAATCTAAACGCCATTGCCATATCCATTAATCTCGCATTTTCCGAGTTGACCGCTCCTTTCACTTCCAGTCAACTTCCATGGCATTTTCTCTTCCGAATCCAGCATTCTAGTACCGACATAAGGAAGAGATTTCTTAACACTAGTACATAGATTTCACTTTGCTACAGAGATCATACTTGGGCAATAGGATCATATGAATGTTACCGATTCTCTCATTTCATGGTTTCTGACTGGAGGAGCAGATCGATGCTCGATGAATTTATCTCGATAAATTTTTGAAGAAAGAGTATTTCACTAAAAAATATATACGTGCAGCATGCAAAAAAACAAAATAACAAAAGTAGAATCGGTAAAATATTTGAGTGTTATGATAACTAAGGACCTGTCCTGGGCAAAACACATTCGCAAAACTTGCGGAATAATTGGGTAATGTAATGAGAGGTTAAAGGAGCTCTGCTATTTCGCGTTAGTTAGGCCCCACTTTGAGTATGCTGTGAGTGTATGGGATCCTCATCGAGTAGGCTTTAGTTTTCGAACTAGATCGAGTGAGAGCAGCTAGGTCAGTGAAAAGCTATCTACATCTACATCTACTTAATACCCCGCAAGCCGCCGCAAGGGCGAGTGGCGGGGGGTGCTAGGACACCACCCATAATTTAGAAAAGAAAAAGAAAAAAAAACCGCATGCAATAACGACAAAATCATATATATAAAAAAAAAACATGGCATACATTCATGCATGAACACTTACACCCCACACACATGCAAACACTCAAACTACCAACTAACATACACATGCACCTGAAAGTATACCTAACATCTCTATAGTGTTTAATTTTGTTCCGACTTGTAAATTCAACGTTTTTAATATTTCTAAAGTGACTTCGGTTTCTTGCTATTATGATTACTGATTGTTCGGGGAAAGAATGAGTATTTGTACCTATCTGTCTTGGAATCTATCTCCCTTAGTTTATCTTTGTGGTCTGATCTACCTAAGTAGTGTGGGGCCATTATAATTCCTTCAGTGTCATATTTAAACTCGTTTGTTCTGAACCTTTCTAAAAGTCTAAGCCTCGCTTGTTCTCTCCGCACTTCAAGTGGTTCCCAGCCTAAATCCCCTAAGAGACCTGTCACACTTGTGTTTTTATCATAACAATTTTTAACGAATCTAGCGGATTTTCTCTGGACTTTATCTAATTCTTTTTGCCAAATTTTCTCCCACGGATCCCAAATACTTGCGGCATATTCCAAATGAGGTCTAACTAGAGCAAAATAACACCTCTCTTTAACTTTTTCATTACATTTCCCCACCACCCGTTTTATGAAGCCAAGTTTCTTTAAAGCTGATCCGCATATTGTCCTGATATGTGCTCCCCATGAAAGGCGTGGTGTTAGAACAACCCCCAAATATTTAACTTGATTTGCCGTAGTTAATACTGAACCCTCTATTTTGTAGTTTATATCCTGATCCTCGCTTCCTTTATTCCAAAATTTCAAAACTGCACATTTATCTATATTAAGTGTTAATCCCCATTTATTGCACCATTCCGAGATATTGTCTAAGTCTCTAGAGAGTAGCTCGCGATCTAGTTGGCTCCTTATTTCCCTGTATATCACCGTGTCGTCAGCAAATAACCTTAGATTGCTACTAACGTGTGTGCTTAAGTCATTTATGTATATTAAGAACAGAAGAGGCCCTATTACACTTCCCTGGGGGACGCCCGAAGTAACATCTCTCTCCGTTGAGCACAACCCATCTATGACTACTATTTGTTTGCGGTTTGACAAGAAGTCTCTAATCCAAATAATTATTTTCTCATTGATCCCATAGTATTTAAGTTTATGTAACAATTTATTGTGTGGGACTTTGTCGAAGGCTTTTTTGAAATCCAGGAATACTGCATCGACTTGGGTGTTGTTTTCTCCCGATCTAAGTATATCGTGAATGAAGAGACCAAGTTGTGTTTCGCAAGATCTGCTTTTCCTAAATCCGTGCTGGTTGTGGATTAGTATTTTCCTACTATCAAGAAATTTCATAATGTTAGTGACAATAATGTGTTCCAATATTTTACAAGAGATCGACGTTAAAGAAATGGGTCGGTAATTGGTTGGTTTATCCCTATCGCCGCCTTTATAGATGGGAGTTATATGGGCTAGCTTCCAGTCACGAGGCACTGAGCCTTCTTCTATCGATTTTAGAAAAACAATATGTAAAAATGGGGCAATGTCGTCAGCTAATTCCTTTAATATTCTAGCAGGTATTTCTTCCGGACCAGGTGCCTTGTGTGCTTTGATACTACGGAACAGTTGTACTATTCCCTGCTTGGTCAGTGTAAGATCGCTCATGTGTTCCCCGGGTGGGTGTGGAGGATCGTTTGGTGCTTTTGTGTTTTTGTTGTAGACGCTCTGGAAAAAATGGTTTAAAATATTTGCCTTTTTCACGCTATCTGTAATGATTTCTCCATTTTCCGTCTTCAAAGAGTGAACAGTGGGACGTTTACCCTGTATTTCCCTAACATAGGACTTGAATGACTTTGGATTTTCCTCAAGATATTCGCTTAGCATTTTAGATTTAAAAGAGTGTAGTGCTGTGCGCATAATACTTTTCGTCTTACTACGACATTCTTTTAGTAGCTGTTTGGTTGTATTCACATAAATTATATCGTCACTTTTTAAACTCTTTTTGAATTTTGACTGTAGCTTTCTTTGCCTTCTTAATGCCGATCTGACTTCCCCGTTGTACCATCTAGGTTCCTTACTGTCGCATTTGAGTTTGGACGGGATGTTCGTCTTCATTCCTTCGCGTAAAATATTTAAGAAATAATTCCAAGTGTTCTCTGTATTTGTTGTCAGTGTTTTTGTCTTGTATTCTGGTATAATATGTTTTTGTCTTGTATTCTGGTAAAGCTATAATGAATAAGGCAGCAGTGTCACGACACTATTGGAAGCAATAAGATGGGATCCACTGGTTGACCATTGGTATAAATACAGATTAAATTGACCGCGTAAATTTGAGGCTGGTGACTTATCCGAAGGTTTTAAAGACACACGAGGGTAATTTGAAAAGTTCTCGGAACGCAATAGAAATACGAGGCCTCGTGTTACAGACCCTGACTTACTATGTTAGACCAGAAAACGAACGTAAACTAAGGGAGATGGATATTGGAACGTAGAGTTTTGAAATGCTGTACTTGTCTCGCACGAATAGAGATCAAAATAGGAGTTATCGCAATTATAGCTTCCACTCTTATTCTCTAATTTGAACCTATTTCTCTAATATTCAACTGTTTTCTGTTTATACCTGTGAAACGATGGCAACCAGGCGCTAAATTTGATGCATACAAGGTTTGTATAATAAGTATCGGGAACAATGTTTTCCTTACGTGTGCGTGACGTGCTGAATTCAGACAGTAGGTTAAGTGTGCGCATGAATTCAGATCTTACTGGCAATGACATAAGATGACAGTTCATACCATGATCAATGAAAAATTCGGTGATGCGAAAGATCTACACTAAAGTCGTTCTCCCGAAGGTCTTGAGCGCTTGAGGCTCAAAATAACCGACTACCTGACGAAAAAAGGCATCGCGACGATTCCCCAAACCACTTACAGTCCCGACTTGGCACCATTAGACTATTTACTATTCCCAAAAGTGAAATCCCCCCTAAAAGGACACCACCATGGGACCGTCTAAGTGCCATCGAAGAAGCTTCCACGCGGACCATGAAGGACCTTCCGGAATCCGCCTGCCAGGGAGCCTTCGAGTCGTGGGATGGCCCTTGGCAAAAGTGTGTTGACGCTCAACGATGTACTTTGCAGAATTTTAAGGTACTTCAGCAATATCTTGTATAAATCTATTTTTCCGAACCTTTTCCCGATACTTTTTATACAAACCATGTAGTATTGATACGGGTGCAGAACGGCCACCAGTGATTACTGGCCATGCGGTCCCGGTTTAAAGTCGGGTTATGTCATTGACACCCGAAGAGAAACTCGAGCTATTTATTTTTCCCGATGAATGGCGGTACGGTGGAAAGTTGCCACTTCAAACGAGCGATCAACACGGAAATAGTGCGGCGTAGCATGGTCCACTCTCGCGTCTTAAACAAAACTTGGATTTTATTCCCTTTTATGACGTTACCTTTCTCATATTGCCAGGCTGCATAGAAAGTTGCGGACGGTGTGGCTTAACCTCGGGGTTTCTCAGGAAATATACATTAATTCATTATTAACTGATAAACAGAATACACAATGCTGCGTAAATACACCGGTTGAGACATTCCTCGTATATAGTCCGCATACCAAGGGTATATTTCCCTGACAACTATTACGCACTACCGTCCATTCCCCAGCCTGGACCAATGATTGCCAGGAATAACTTTCTTCTTATCCTTCGTGCCCTCTAAAAGCCTTCACGCCGCCCATGAAGCACATTTCCTTCTTCATTCATCCGAGCATGGCCTTCAATGTCCCTTCCACCCATCCACTCGTATCATTCGTTTCTTGGGATTTCACCCAACATGTTCCTCTCTTCCTTTTGTTGGATTTCTTTGTTTACGCAAGAAGAAAAAACCGCGGAAGAAGTGATGAGAGTTTTTTTTCCCAAGTGCGTACATGTTCATCACTAGAGATCTCTCAGCGCCTGAATTCTTTCCCGTAAAATACCTTCGGCCGACCCCGAGTTAACATTTATAAAACTACCTTAGACAGGATCAATTTTCTAAACAGTGGAAGGAACTCGCTAAATTGCTATCTCCTGCATAAAAAATAGGAACATTAAAAATTGCTGTAATGTTGACCTGTAATCGTTATTGGTGGGAAATCGTCGGTAGTTTGTTGAGCGGGATTCCACGACCATTCCCGACAACCGTATGCAAATGCCTTACATGTTATCTCTGTACACCAATCCTCTGTGCTCTTTGCACTGATTTCTAGATATCTGCAGCAGGGAAAAAACCGAGGGACCGATTAGTGCTTCTCCCAGCGCGTAAACGAACACCTTATGACGCCCCGTGACCCTGGGGCCGGGAAGGCCCTCTTTGCCCTCGCGGAGAAATCCCTCAAGGATGGCCGAAAATCCATGATGGAGGAGTTTCGACATCTTCTAGTCCGTCTCCGTACGGATGTGACGTTAACGCCAAAGCCTGAACCCGCAGCTTGCGAATTCCGCGAGACGTGCGCCCCCTCTGCCCATTGCCCTCTCTCCCCATCGCCCCCGATCCCAAAGGGGCCGAATGCGCGCCCACGCCGACTACTCACGTGCGTAGGCCTCCTCCCACGCGGTACCATCTCATGCCATCACTGGATCATTATTTAGACTACCGCTCCGACAGTAATGCGTAGCAGTGCTAACGCTGATATCAGATATGCGTAAATAAAAAGTAACCAAGTATTTCAAGAAGTAATAATTTCAGTGGTGGTACATGTAAATTCTTGAAATTCTCAACACTTTTCTTAATCAAAATGGCCACGGTAATATATATATGGGGGTCGCGGTAGTCCAGGGGGTAAAGCGTTGGACTGCTGACCGGAGGGGCCCGGATTCGATTCCCGGGCAAGGTACTCTGGGCACCTGCAGCTCCTATGTGATTTTTTCGGGTACCAAATCTTCCTGGGAAACCATAGCAAGCAAAGGAACTGGCCCCCCTACCCTGATGTGTTAATTTCACACGCCGTCGGGCTTAATATTGGGTGAACTCTACCATCACCTACCAAACTGACCTTCGCGTTGCTAACTGTGTTTATGGTGTTTATATATATATACTACCTTGATCAAAAATTTCCCGGAATTTATTCAGAAAATTAAAAATACAAGTTTATTCATCTAAATCTATATTGTCCCCTTCAAAGTAATCCCCATCGACTGCAACACACTTATGCCAGCGCTTGATCCAATCCTCGAAACATTTTTTATATTCGGTTTTCGGTATGTCCATCAGTGCTTCCTGCGATTTTTCCATTACTTCCTCTCGGCTGCTAAAACGCGTTCCCCGTAATGGTTTTTTAACTCGATTGAACAGAAAGAAGTCACAGGGAGCCAAATCAGGTGAATTCGGTGGCTGTTGGATGGTATTTGTTGCATTTTTCGTCAAAAAATTACGAATAATGATAGCACTGTGCGACGGTGCGTTATCATGGTGCAAAATCCACGAGTTTTCTGCCCACATTTCTGGTCTCTTTCGGCGAATTGCTTCACGCAAACGTCTCATAACGCCCAAATAATACTCTTTGTTTACTGTCTGGCCTACTGGCAAAAATTCATGATGCACTACACCGTTGTAATCCATGAAAACCGTCAGCATTGCCTTCTTTTTTGACTGAAAACGACGTGGTTTTTTTGGTCTCGGCTCATTTGGTGAACGCCATTCACTTGCCTGATGTCTGGATTGCGTGTCGTACTCATAAACCCACGTCTCGTCTCCAGTAATGATCCTTTTGATGAATGTGGGATCGGATTCAGCCTCGCAAATCATGTCTTTTGCGACGTCAACACGGTCTCTTTTTTGCATGAAATTGAGGTCTTTTGGCGCACCAACTTTGCTGCTACACGACGGAAACCCAAATCATTAACCACAATGTCTTGGGCGGATCCATAGGCAATGTTCAAGTCCTCCGCTATTTCTCTGATGGTTAATTTGCGGTTATTGACCAACATTTCTTTTACTTTATCAATTTTTTCACCGACTTTCGATGTCGATGGTCTGCCACTGCGTTCATCATCTTCGATTGACTCACGACCACTTCTGAACCGCTCGTGCCACTGGTAAACGACCGTTTTTTTTAGAGAATCGTTGCCGAAACACTTTTCCAACATTTCCAACGTCCGTGCGCCACTAAATCCGTTTTTTACGCAAAATTTAATACAAGTTCGTTGTTGCAAATTTAAATCCATTTCTGCAATTGTAAAAAATCGCCAACACACACAGAGATAGATGTACTCTTGGCTACGTAACTTTTGCAAATGTCAAGTTATGACACTAAGATTTAAAGGGAATATCAACAACAGATGTACCAATTTAACAAAAAAAAACAGAACTCAAATCGGAACGATGGGAGCGCCACACGGTGGTTATTCCGGGAACTTTTTGATCAAGGTAGTATATATATATACACACACACACACACACATACATTATATATATATATATATATATATATATATATATATATATATATGCATACATACATACATTCCAACACGAAATCCCGCAATACTCAATTTATATAAAAACAGATTTAAGGAAAAGGGATAGGAACGCACAAAAGGACGAACACAGGAGAGGTGGGGAAGGCGGAATGAAGCAGATCACGAATGTAAAAATATTTCCTAGACCGGGATTTGAACTCTGGATCTTTCCACTTGCCGGGCGGAGGCTCTTAACCACTTGAACAATCCAGAAATCGTAATTTACACTGAGATCTGCGATGCTTTATGCAACCAAGTGCCCCGATTCTTTGGCCAAGAGGGAGCTGTTTCACCCACCAAAGGAAAAATAGACAAGACACACCCAAGAGGATAGGATAGTAGTAAAGGAATCATACAACATCATACAGGATAAGAACAGTGCGTTTCGTGGCACGCATAGCCAGAAGAAGAGACGAGCCACATTGGCCTAATACACATTCCCGAAACGCACTGTTCTTATCCTTTATGATGTTGTATGATATCATTTGATGCGTCACTGTGCGACGTTCCGCTGGGGGCCAATCGGGAAAGCAGGAGTAGCGAATAAAGGAGCCTTAATATCCGTCGGAGAGGGGTTCTTAGACCTAGAGAACGGATAGAATGGGTAAGGAGGAAGTTTGGCGAGGAGAGGAGGAGGGGAAGACCATCTGGGGCACCAGAGGGGGGGCGGGAAGAGAACCAGGTGGATTGGGCGCAACGCCTTGACACAAAATGGATCGGCCGGAGAGGCTTGGTGGAGGAAGAGGAAAGGGAAATGAAGGAAAAGGAGATCAAAGAAAGCAGGAGGTCTAGAGAAGTGGCATTGAATGGAGAAGGACGGAAGATTGACGTCAGTGGATTTTGCATTTAAGGTTAACTGTGCATTACGAGGTATGTCCAATAAATACGCGAACTGAGGCCATAAAAACTTTATTTTGCAAAATTTAGTCTACATCGATTTTGTCTCCTTAAAAGTACTCTCCACTCGTGGGCTATGCACTTATTCCATCCATCTTCTTTTCATGCACTTTTTAAAGCACCCTTGGATGCCCTCGGCAGTCAGGCTTTTTAGTTTGCTCGTCATTTCTTGCTTTATTGTGTCCACATCTTCCCAGTGATGTCCCCTCATCATATTTTTACGTTTTGGGAATAGGACAAAGTCGCAGGGTGCGAGATCTGGCAAATAAGGAGGATGATCAAGGATGGTGCTTGACTTTTTTGCCAGAAACTGGCAAACAATCAACGCTGAATGTGCAGGTACATTGTCATGGCGAAGGATCCATCCACCGCCTGGAGTCAAATTTGGTCGCACGCGATCTCTCAAACGTTTGAGAATTGTAAGGGAGAACTAAGAATTTACTGTTTGTCCTTCGGGGAGAAATTCACGATGAACAACACCTTCGACATCAAAGAAAACCAAAAGTATGACTTTTATTTTCGATCGGCCTTTTCTTGATATTTTGGTTTGATTTAATCCACATGAAAATGGATGTTTTATTTCCAGCATTATCACCGTAAACTGCTGTCAAAATTTCAGTAATTTATAGATGACTTTTACCGCACTCCACTAAAAACCTGATGTTGATTCGTTGCTCCGTAATTTCGTCAATTCCCAATTTCGACAAACAGTAAAAACAAGGATAACAGAAACTAACACAACTGGCACCATACGCACAGCTCGACGATCCGCCAAGCACAGACGGCTCATTGGGTCTCAGGCAACTAGCGCCGCAAGTGGGCGGGGTTATAGTCCGCATCATGACTGCCATATTGCACAAGTTCGCGCATTAATTGGACAGACCTCGTATAATGAACAGGCCTCTCTTAGCATTCACTCTATAGTGTAATCAAGGATCCCTACTGTGGCAGACACTTAATGTAGAATTTTTGGCCAGGTGGATAGGATTCGCTAATCCAGCAGACTACTTACTGTGGCCGCTGCCTCCAGAAGCACTTGATCGGCGCACTATCCAGATGATTCCTGGGAAGGTGACAGATTTTCAAGTGCCAAACCATAGCCTGCACAAAGAAATCACCACTATTACCTTGTACCGACTCTATGAATTATAATGGTGCTCTATTCAGTCTAGCTGTCATCAAAAAGTTCTACTCTCCATCATAATCAATAATAAAACAACCCCCAACCAACTCCCCAAATATCAGTCACCCTCCTCCCCAAAGGAAACTTATGAATTTTCTCCTAACCATTCCCAAAAAATCCCTGCACCTCCAAAAACGATTAACGCCATCCAAAGTCACACTCGGTCCTACCTTTTCCTTTGGTCATTTCGATACAGCTTAATTATTGATAACTGCATTAATCCGCGGAGGCATCTCTATTCCTTCTCTGATTCTCTCCCAGGTCCAAGGCACTCATCCATTCATTGAAGAAATGAATAACTGCTTAACTACGAGGGTCATCCGGAAAGTAGTACCCGTTCGTGAAATAAAGACACAAAAGTAAATATTAACAAACATAAAAAATTTTATTTGAAAGAGGATACTTTAAACTACTTCTCAACATAATCTCCAAGCAAATTAAGGCATTTGTCATAACGTGTGACAAGTTTCTGTATTCCTGCTGCATAGTCCTTCGCCGCCAGCTCATTGAGATACGCGAGGGACCCATCTTGCACAAATTTTTGCATAATGCAGATGGTGTTTAACAATTTCATGAACAATTGTTCGAGAAACATTGGGAAAATGCTCACAGATGTCATCAATTGTGACGCGCCGATCGTTCCTCACGAATTCGTCAACTGAGCTCACCAGTTGGTCTGTAATGACAGACGGTCTCTCCGAACGCTCATCGTCGTGTGTGTTCCCCCTCCCCATGTTGAAGTTGCGACACCACCGCCGAACAGACGACTCGTCCATTACATTGTCTCCATACACCTCCTTTAATTGGCGATGAATATCACATGGGCGAACGTTTCTTGCATTGAGGAATTTAATCACTGCCCTCACTTCACAACTGGCGGCGTTCTCAATTTTTTTAAACATTGTAAACAATCACAGAAACAACACAGGCAATGCTAGCGTCACGCAACTTGGCTCAGAGAAGGCAGACAAGCCACTGAAGCTATCTGACCTCGTCCAGCGGCTACTCGCGTCGTCAGCACTTCATGCGGCACGAACGGGTACTACTTTCCGGATGACCCTCGTATATCCATCCCATTCCTATTCGGAGGTTTCGGTGTAGTGTGGGGGGTGGGTAGGGATAGAGCCACCATCTTCGTGTCTTTACGTCCCTACACACAGCGCGCATCCTGTTGGGGTAGCGTGAGCAGATCATATAGGCCTTCCAATTTCCTCACCGCGAACTGTTGAAATGTGCGCTGCAATGTAGAAAATCCTGCGAGTTGTGAAGTGCGATCTACGATTAGGTTCTCACTGGCAAAAACGTAACACAAGCCAATAGATATTTATATGCAATTTTGTGAAGTGTGTACGGAGACGGACTAATGAATGAAGGCGGAGTGAGTCAGTGATGCATTCAGTTTAAAAATGACCACAGGACCAATGTTAACGACGAGGACCGACTTCAGCGCATGACCTAACCTTGTGACAGATGAACTGACCATGAAAATCAACCAGATAATTCGTGAAAATAGCCTTTACGATTGCGGATCTCTCGCTAGACGTAAATTGCGACATACTGCGTTTACAGGGACGCGGAATTGCATGCTGGTGTGTACAAGTGGTGAAAAATGTAAGACGGCAGATTTCTTCGAAGACGGAATTGATATGCTTGCGCATTGTAATCCTTAATGCCTCAATTTAAATAACGGCTGTATGCAAAGATAGTTCGACAATGTGTCTTTCAAACATATGCAATAAAAACTTCTCTTCTTACTAGTTTTATCATTAATTTCAAAACGTAAGTCACTTTTTGTAAAGCCCTCGCTGACAACCCAAGGGATTTTCCATTACAGCGCACATTTTAACAGTTCGCCATGTGGGCAAAGTAGAAGAACCACAGCAGGATGCGTACTGAGTGTAGGGACGTTTAAACCCCAAGTAGGTAGCTCTAGGCCTACTACCCACCGCCACGCTACCCATCGAAACGTAAGTTTCTTTCTTGATATCCCTCGTATTACAAATGAAACAGATCTCCGCCGCTCATCACTTTCCCACCCATGACACATTCCTTCAATGCTCTTCCACCTCTCGCCCTTAACCGTATCCTCTCCTTGCAACCCACGGAAACAGCAGAAAATAGCTGGAAATGTTAGCGGAAAAAACTCTACTTATCCTAGAAACCTGGACAAAAAGTAACAAACTGAAGTTATCCATAGAAAAAAGCCAATGCATGACCCTAGGAGCAAATATATTAAGAAACCCGGCATGTAAAATCAATAGGAAACATTTAAAGAGAACGAAGACCTTTAAATACCTCGTCATACACATAGACGATCAACTTACCTTCCAACCTCACGTGAACTACACTTGCTCGAAGGTTCAGACTATCTCTGGTGCCATAAGAAGTCTTTGCCGTTGTCCATATGGCAAACATCTATGAGGGAGTAGTAATACCCATTGTCACTTATGGGTGCGAAATCTGGTCCCACAGAGTCAATCTCGCAAGATTCGAGAGAAAGCTAAAGGAGACACAGCGTGCCTGCTTGATAGCGATGTGCAACAGCTATTCCACCGTGAGCTGCGACGCACTCAGTATAGTGGCTGCAACTCCACCTCTAAAATACCGAATTTGGGAAAGAATTGCTATAAATAAATCGAGGAAAAAATTAAATATAGAGTATTTCAACTTCTCGTTAGATGCAGAGAATGAGGTACAAAGATCAAGATTAAAAAGACAATTGAGACAGAAAACACATAGAGAAGGAACGACGAATGGAACAGAGCAGAAAAGGGAAGGAAAACGCACGCGTATATTTCCGAACATAGATAACAGAATAAAATTAAATATTAAACACTCCTAAGCAAGCACACAAGTGTTAACTGGACATGGGAACTTTTACTCCTACTTACACTTTATAGAGAAATGTTTTACCCCTCTGTGTAACTGTGGAAAAGAAGACACACCAGAACATAGAGTGGAGGATTGTGTTTTCTATGAGACAGAGCGACAACTCTTATGGAACAGTATGGAAGAGAAGCTAACAAGCATTAGGGAAATGATTACATTCTGCCTAAAGAACAACAATAACCTGCTTGGAAAATTTGCAATAAGAAAACCGGCAAATACTGAACCACAACAAGTGAACTAACTGAAAAAATGTGATGCAAAATGTAGCAATGTATTCTCATATTTGTCTATTGAGTGATTTTTTTTCCTCTTGAATTGTTTATCAATAATTGAACTCCTAAAAAATTTAAGCACCTGTGGGTGTTAAAATTTTAGAATAACTTATGTTGTTCCTTGTCTAGTTATTATTTGTAAAAAGGAGAACTAAGATTTAAAGGAATCCCTAACTAACTGAAGTAAAATAAAAGTGGACCCAGGAAACCATTAGTGAAATGGGTCCCAAAAAAAAGGTCGTATCTCGGACACATACTCTCCCCCACCTCACTCACTTCTACCCTTCCTTCCGACTTCTGAATGGTGACGATAAGTTTCAAATGAAAATCCCTAGCATATATAAATTTATATATATACACACGTGTATAATGTATAAATATATGTTTATATATATATATATATATATATATATATATATATATATATATATATATATATATGAAGACTTTGTGAGATCAGTTTTAGTTCCTATTCCGAAAAAGGTTAAGGCTACATCATGTGAGGACTACAGGACAATAAGTTTGATATCCCACGCAGCTAAAGTTGTTCTCAGGATCATAAGCAAAAGGATAGATAGTAGGGCAAATGATTACTTAGGGGATGATCAGTTTGGGTTTAGGAAGGGGAGAGGTACGCGTGATGCCATTGCAGTAATGAGATAATTAATCGAGAGGAATATAGAACACAACCA
Organism: Hetaerina americana; assembly: GCF_022747635.1. Classification (NCBI taxonomy): domain Eukaryota; kingdom Metazoa; phylum Arthropoda; class Insecta; order Odonata; family Calopterygidae; genus Hetaerina; species Hetaerina americana. The sequence goes on from NW_027286069.1 coordinate 117,698,709, forward strand.
GGAGGTATTTGCCTGTTTCGTAGATTTCGAAAAAGCGTTTGATAGAGTGAATTAGGAAAAACTAATGAGTATTAGTTTTTCCCAATTAGTATTAGTATGCTAAGTTTCTTCCTGAGAAAGGTGGCTTGTGCGACCGAAAATTCGAAAACTAGTTAGTTTCTATTTTTTTTGTGTAGTGTTTTCGTCATTGTCCGCTAGTGCTAACCTCGTACGTTACGTTATTCACATCCGTGAGACTAACACCTAACTTTTATAAAAATCTGTGTGTGTACATATATATATATATATATATATATATATATATATATATATATATATATATATATATATATATATATATATCTGTACACACACATAAATACACAGCAGGATTCCTTATAAATCATTTATGTTTTTCGTGAATTGCGATAAAAATTCTTTTCTTTTTAGATATTTAAGTTTAGAAATATACGGTATTAAAGTATTCATTAAGACTCAGTTAAACCTCAAAAAACTCACTTGCATCTCTCAGGAAATTGAAATTTTTCTTTAGTGATGCATAATTAATTGAGAATTTTAATTTAACAATAAATAAATAAAAAAATAATAAAATATAACATCTAAAATAAGCTTTTTTAAATAATAACATGCTAATTTTTCACGATACCTGTAATTTCCTCATCATTTTGGATATTTATAGATTTCAATAGCCTGATAAAATACTGCTGTTGCTGAAAATGGCACCAATCCTAGCAAGGAAATGTTTCTCCAGGGGAACTTAAGTTGCTCTTACGTGATTTCATTGTATAATATAAGTAGTATTGAAATAAATATTATTATTATTAGTGTTCCAATATTTTAAAATAGCTTCGGGTACATAATTTCAATTTTATTCCTCCAGATAAATAGTTTTTTCAATGGGTGCTTTCAAAGTAGTACATACTCTGAAGATATGGAATTTTTTTATATTTTCTTTCCTCAGTTTTTGTGTCAGTTACATATTGTAGGCGTTTCACTCCTCTTAAAATGCCACGTCTCAGTTATATTGTACTTCTAAACTTTTTCTGGTCATGAATTACATATTGAAAGGGTAAGTACTCCTTAGAAATAATTAATGGCTGCATTAAAAGATTGTTTCACATTACGCAATTGATTTTAAATGTATTTACCTAAGTGTCGGTGTTTTAATGCACGAATGAGAGCTACGGTGGCCAGTAGGTTGAATTAAAAAAATGAAGTTCTGCGAGCGCATGGAAATCGGCGATATTCAGGGTTTATGCAGGCGTTTAGGGATAAGATTACACATTTTTATTATTACATTAGAAAAAAGAGTTAATGTAAAATAGAGTACGCTTTACACGCGTGTAATTGAACGCATCCATGCGTACAATTACGCGTATGATTTTCTCTGCATGGAAACATCCGCACAATTATTGAAATCCCAGCCGGACGTCCCTGGACTCAGCTAGAACAGGTCATGTCCGGGAGAAACCGGAAGTCGGGTAACCGTGAGTAGGAAGTAGGCATACGATCACTCCTGGGAATAAGTGGTGATGCGGCAGTTTTCCATGCATACCTATGATAAGCTGAAACGTGATGACAACACCTAGTTACAGCAAAATTTTTGAAGTTTCTCTCTTCGGTACATTAATTTTAAATAATTTTATCTTCAACTATTAATTAAGGTGAACCTCTCTTCTTTAAAACACTGTCAAGACACGAAAAGCTTTAAGAGCTGGTAACAGAAATCGAAACAAATAAATGAAAGCGACAATATCACTTGATAATTTCATTAAACCCAAGAATAATGCGAACCATTTAGGTGGAAACGTTTCCTTTACCAGGACCTACAGTATTTCATCGAGTGCCATTTTACCAGTCCATCAACCGTAATGTTCTTTCGATAATTTCATTTATAAAACACAAGGGGCATAGTTCTTTTGTAGACAGATGTTTTTTTATTGCGAATGTTGCTAATGTGGAGCCGTCGTAACGGTACGACCGTCATCATCAGAATCTGATAATGACGGTTGTGCCGTCGATACGTCAAAACTACATTGGTGAGTGTCCTTTGTGTTTCTATGTTTTTAAATTTTACATCTGTGTTTTTATATATTAGTGCGTCGCTGAAGAGAGTCATATTTCGAAATTTTATATATATATATATATAAAATATATATATATATATATATATATATATATATATATATATATATATATATATATATATATATATATATTCTACGCCCAATATTTTATCTAAATATTATTTAGTGCATTACTTCGAACGAAATACAAATTCATTTAAAAATTAACTTAAAAAATAATTGTGGACGTATAATGGCACAGTAATTAATAATGCATTTTCTATTAACCACGGGGATCGAGATGGTGCGGGGGCCAACGGACTGACTTCCCACCCAGAGGACCCGGGTTCAAATCCCGGCGGTGCTGAATATTTTTTAGAGGTATCTCGATGATTTCCCTACTTGAGGTGCTTTGCAGAGGGCACTTTTGAGTGAGTACGCCGTCCGTCGGATGGGACGTTAAGCTGCGGATCCCTTGGCGCCTTTCGGAAAGAGTAAGCTAATCCCGACGCCAGGTTTCTCTCCACCCTTCATCCTTTCCTCTCCATCCCCTATAGCGCAAATGACCACAACTGCCGGTCGCCTCCCCTAAATACTACTACTTCTTTATTAACCACGCGTGAAAGGACGTCTGCGATGATTATAATACGTAATAATACTTTCGTGATATTTGATACTTAAAATTACTCACAATGAAACAGTAAATAGGTAATATTTTAAAATAAACTTATCCTCGACAAGAAATTTGGTTTCCATTTCAACATATTATTATTTCCCTTCCTTTCTTCACGAGGGTCGAAGGGCATCTCCATCCGCATCGGGTCTTGGAAACACACGAACACACACAACGCTAGGATCACCCATCTTTTCCCACACATGCCGTTTTATCTTTGGAAAACTTAATTAAAACATAGCATATTGGCTGTGTTGAACAAAAATACTTTTATTTTCTCATCACGGATACGTCGGCAGTGGCATTTACACATGCTTCGTAAAAAAATTACAGAAATACACGCACACATACATACACACGCAAGAAAGTACGCGAACATAACATACACATTCTTGAGAAATGCGCCTCCTGCTCCATCCTTGGACACGGTGGGATAGGCCTCAGCATCCCTCCCTCCCTTCCTCGCAGGGTGGGGGGGAAGGGAGGGAAGCGAAGTGAGGAGATCCGAGTCAAGTTCGCCGTCTCCTTCCTCCCTCTCAACACACGCCACTACTGCTCCTCACACACGCACGCACATCCGCGAGATCACACGCGATCCGCCTTGACCCACAAAAGTGAAACCAGTGCTCCCCCCACCCCCTCCATCTCATTCCGCTCCAGGTGGAATCCACGCGCTCCAGGAAATCGCCCTCCACAAGGACTCACGGCCACCCGTCATCGCCAACGTCGATTCGCCAACCTGATTCATAGTTCCCCAGGGCGAAATTCGCCGAGTAGACAAACCTTGTAAGCGCACATTAATAAATAAGTATCCTCCAAGTAATCACAGCGACAACGCCCACCGTTTAAAACTACCTAACCACTAGTTTACCTATCGTTTTTCTACTCTCTCTCACGCATGTTGATGCGCACTTGTTTTCATTTCGTGGTGAGGTGTTAAACGGTGGTGGCCACGGACTCGTCGTCATTGCAGATTTTGGTATTTGAAAGTTGTTTTTTGCAAAATCCAATGAAATCCATACGGTTTTATGTTTGTCTGAACATAAAATTAAAAAAAGGTGAATAATTTAATGAGACGAAATCGAAAGCCGGTTCTGGCAGCAGATTGGATTTTGTAGATGTAAATTTCCCTCCCCGTCGCCATCAAAGGCGCTATGTGTTCTCCGGTATGGTGTACGTGCTGCGAAGTCAGAAATGGGCAAATGTATTGGATGACTAGTCTCCGTGAGAGAGCGTGGACTAGTCGAAAGGCGTAAATTATAATCTACAGGAGATCAACCCACACCATATCGCTTCCTTAACCCTTTCACTTTTCCAGAAGGTGATCCTCAAATTGGACACTTCCTCCTTCAACGGACTCGTCCGTTCTAATCCAACCACGAGCCTCCCCCCCCCCGTCCCGTGGACCGAGAGGATTGGTACATCAGCCAGCGGTCGAATCATTGTCATAAAAATTTGGTTAAACACTTCGTTTTATACATTCAAAAAATGCTTCGCGGTGAATTCAATACTGATAAAGAGCGAAATAAAACATGGGACCAAGCTTTCCCAAAGTAAGACACTCAAATAATTCCTTCCAGGACGTCGTTGAGATTAGAAATTCATTGGCACACAACATAACACGCGTTCATCAGAACTATATGCCCCGTGATTGGCAGTGTTTGATGGCAATATTTTTTTTCAAACACGAGTTTGGTTGTGCCGAGCGAAAATTAAACGACCAAACCGGCACGAGCTCTTCTTACTGCTCGCTGGTGTTCCAGTAGCTGTAATTGGAGGGGAGATGATGGAGAGAGGAACCTGCTCGACTCGGCACCTCCCAGCCTTCCTCTTGCCACGTTTTCTTTTTTCTCCCGAAAACCTCACGGCCGCGCGGCGTCGACCAACAACATTCCGTCTGCGACGGAGCAGGAAGGAAGAATTAACTGAGACCATTCCGGAGAGTCCTTCAGCCACCTCCCCACATGCTCCACTTTTATTCACACTTGGGAGTCGGTCGGAAAAGAAAGAGAGAGAGACGACGGAAACAACACAACAGCGTAATAAACAATATCGTCGTCGCGGCAACGCACTCGTTAGGAAAAAATGGTAGCAAATAAATTACTCTCGCGAACATCTCAACTCCACTTATTCGTTCAAATGTTTCGTCCTCTTCCCTTCGTCGCTAAAGAGAGCGTCCTGAGTTGAACTAGAGTCCGATTCGAGGCTCTTTGAGGGCCGCACTGGAACACCCACAAGCGGCGAGGGCCGGGGGGCGGTTTCGCGACCTCGCCGACGCTCCGGAGGACGACGTTTCGGTGGCAACTCCGACGGCCTCTCCCCCGCAGGACGGGCGACTCTCCGTCGGCGAGACTCCACCTCCCGTGCGTGGGTGCGAGGGCCGCTCGCTACCTCTCCGCATCGCCCTCCCTGCGGCCCTCGGCGCACTTGTCCAGGGCCGGGAAGGGCGGCGGCGGCGGGAGATCGGCCACTTCCACCTCGAGGAGGATCGGCGGCGGGGGCCCGTCCCGGAGGGCCTCCAGTGCGGCCAGCTGGGCCTTCTCGTCGTGGGCCATCTTGAACTGTTCGAGGGCCTCCTCGTAACTGGGCAGACCCGAGACCACCGTGTAGCTGGGCAGGGACTCCACCTCCGAGCGGCCGCTGCTGTGGCTGCCCCCGGAGTCCCGTCGCGAGGACGCCGAGTCCCCGGCCGCCGCCGACGTCGCTGGGGGCCCGAACACTGCGGAGAAAAGGCGGTCGTTACTCGAAAGCACTCGCAGAGTTCAACAGAATTCTATTTCATCCGAATGACGGAAAAATGCCCAATTATCATGCAAAACACAGGCATCAACAGCTTCACCCAGCTTCAGCAAATCAAAACACAGTTCACCTAGGTCATGAGGCGCACGTTAACATGTGTCTAACACGGGTAGTTATCTTGTGATATAGGGTTTTAACAACAAACATTTTGTAACCGTGGCGGAGCCTTTAATACTTGCTCATGAGTTAGCTAACTTGGTTAATAGTTGGGTGAATTCTTCTCGGGTCTTCCACCGGGTCAATGGCGGGTCAACTTTTTGGCGGAGCGGCAATCAGCCCTGATGACGATGACCGAGTCGGGAATCGAAACGTCGGCAGCTATGGAGCCATTGACCCGGTGGAAGACCCGAGAAGAATTCACCCACCTAATACGCCAGGAAAGCACCAGATCTTTCATTGGTTAATAGTTATTATAGATGTTAATTTACTGTTGTTTACAGTTCAAGTTACTGTGGCAACCGTTAGTCGCCAAACGACATTGTTTATCGTATACAATGATAGTATTAAATGCTGCTTCATATACTGTTTTGTTAATGTTTCTTTAATTAATGTGTAGTGTTACATATAATGGAAAATACTCTCTAACTAATTAGTTACAGTGGCGTCTCACCAAACGGAGGAATAAAAATCCCGGAGCACGGCGCAGCGGCATTTAGGAGAATTCCGTTCGGCCATATTTTGAACACTTGCGAGAATGAACACTGTAGGTAAAAAAATTACCATTCAATGTCCATACCGTACTGAAATAGCCTTTTGTAGTTGATGTCATCCGACATGTTGTACTCTTCTCACTTGCTGCCTCTCTTCACCTCTTCAATAGGCCTCTCAAACCAGCTTTTAATGTCTGTATGATTTTAATTATTGCCATGATGTGAACCAAGATGAAGTTTAAGATTTAAGCCTCTCCTTTACTTCTCATACCGCTGATTTCACCTTTTTTTATATATTTCATACCAATTAAATTAATCCATCAAGCCTCTCTAAATAAAAGAGTATTATTTTAATAATTGACAAATAATGAGTAAAATTTTTTTATTATAAAAGTATTACTTTCACGAAGCATAAGTCGACTGTGCTTGAATATTTGTTGTGGTTTTTCCACAAACAACGCTGGTTGAAATACGAGGGTGATCGAGACGGGCTTAAAAGGGGGAAAGTTATGCATTTTCAAATCTAAACAATGTACTCCGTAGTGGATACTGCTATATGTACCCGGCGGTCAGCGGTTATTTCAAAGCAGTGCCGGACATACAAGTAATCTCCTAATTTATTGAAGCCACAAAACGAAACATCCTCCATGGGAAGGTCATGACTCCTGTGACCACCCCTTCTTACTGGATCACGGGGGGGGGGGAGGGAGTGGCTTATTCAATAAGGTCTGTGAATTTCCGTTCATCGCAATACAGAGGTCGTGAGGTCACATTCTCGATAATTCCCAAAACACGTGCAAAAAGAATCAGGTTTGGTCAAGATCATGATGTCACAATTTCGTCAGTGCAGGGAGTCCTTCCCGAACAGCCCGCCCCCCTCCCACCTTCGGGTCCACGCTTCTCAGAAATGATGTAAGCCTCCTGTTAATATTTGCACACGTAATGGAGAATATACATAACATTTGTCCCCAGGTTATTTGGTATCAAATTTTCTTATAAATCAAATATACAAGGTAAAAGTGTGTGTCATATGTGTGTATATATGTATTATTTTATAATGTTATTACATATATGAGATAGTAATTGTTATTGGAATATGACATGTATGTATATGTATATATATATATATATATATATATATATATATATATATATATATATATATATATATATTAATATATATATATTAATATATATATATATATATATATATATATATATATATATATATATATATATATATATATGGGTCGCGGTTGTCCAGGGGGTAGAGCGTTGGACTAATAACCGGAGGGTCCCGGGTTCGATTCCCGGGCATGGCACTCTGGGCACCTGCAGCTCCACCCAAGCTATGAGTTTTTTCGGGTACCAGATCTTCCTGGGAAACCATAACCGGCGCAGGGAAATGAACTGCCCCCCCTACCCTGATGTGTGAATGTTCACATGCCGTATAGGGCTTAGTACTGGGTGAACTCTACCATCACATACCAAACCGACCTTCGGGTTGATTACTGTGTTTATGGTTTATACATATAGTTTATTATATAGATTATGGTTTATGATTATATATATTTGGTTCCCGCTCCACACTTTCCAAACTGCGTATATTGTCAAAATTAGATGTACTAAGCAATGAAACATTCCGAATGCCGTCAGAATATTATGCTTGATTAATGCCGCGCCACGTAGCTTAAATTGACTGACTCATGGGTTCTCGGCAGGCGATCTCGAAGTACGAGACCACCTGCCGAGAACGGACCAAGTGGCATTGGGACACGGCCCGAAGTGATGGGAAAAAGTTGGAAAAGCTTGACTATCGTCAGGCGCTCCTTTCGCTTGCACTCTTGGGTGAAACGACGGCGGCGGTTGAAAAACGCGACAGACCGACGCGAGATAGTGTCCCGGGGGGTGGGGGGTGTGAGTGTATGAGTGGGTGGGGGCCTGGGTGGGTGGGGAGGACACGACGTGGGGCGGGGAGGTGTAGTTCCTTCCTCATTCCCCTCCGCACACTCGCGGGCACCAAGGCCTTCCCTTCCCCCGCCCCACCCCCGAACAAGACACCCTGTCGTCGGGTCCAGTCGATGTGGGCCGCTGGACACCGAGAAGGTTACGCCGTCACACGTTCTGTTGGTAGGTTAAGTCGCACTTCACAATAACCCCGTAAGCAAACTCGCTGCCCGGAGAAACATAGAGAACAGAAGAAATCTACGCAGCATACGTGTGTTTTTCCTACAGACTCCGTTTATTCACAGGTTCCCCCATTTAATAACTAAACATTTCCCTCAAAGTCATACTAAGACGTTCAGACTAAGATGTTCAGACTAAGACGTTCGCACTAAGACATTCAAACAAAGACAAAGTAGGTTAAGCTATCTTCATTACATATTAATGCGTAGTTATTTTTTTTAACCAACCATTTAAAATAAAATCATCCTCCACAGGTTTTTAGGACACTTTTTAATAGGATTCTGTTAATTAACTGAAAAATTAAAAAAAAAGACCATCTAAAGCCATTAATATTTCCTTAAATACATATTTTTTAAAATCCACGATTCTATGGAAGAACTTAGGAAAAAGGATGCAAATAATGCGATATATTAAAATACGGGTTCTGAAGATTAATGCGTAACATTTTACCATTTCACACCATTAGGACATTTTCCACTTTTCTCATATTTGTGCACAAGTTATTAATTGTGGAAGGATAGGCGCACAATTCTCTTCGTCTTTTATGACTTATCTCCATAATTTCCCTCAAGAGTACGCGCTAATGCATCTTAAAACATTCAGCGATAAGGCCACATTTTACAGACAAAAGGAAAAGAAATCGTTGCATGAGGAAAACCAAATCCGTGTTGAGAGGCACTTTGGGAGGGGCTTGGACTAGGAGGCAGACGGAGCAACAGGCAGGCTGGGCGTGATTGCTGAAGTAACGGATTACAGTGTCGTAAGCCTTTCCGCAGTTACCATGCGATCAATGGCGACAGGTGCTCGGGTAATCTCAGAGTCGCTCCGAGATAAGTTCCGGAAATATTATCGCTGGGCATGGAGAAATTGTGGATAAGGTTGAATCTGTAGGCGTTACCCAAGTTATTTTTGGTTTAAGATGCTTTCACCACTAAATATTTTATCTCTGAAACTTATCCGAAAGATGTACATCTATTAAAAAATAGCCGGATTAAAACATCATTAATTATTCATCAAGATTATTGAAACATCTATTTTTCCGCCCGTCTTTTACCCCAAGGCCCCCCTGATATCAAACCACGAGTACGTCGTTGGGTAAAGTGAACGTCGCAAGATATTTCAAAAAATAGTCCTCTGATTTACGTAATAATTAAAGCGTTAATGCACTTAGGGGACTAGAAAAGAGGCAGTTCATCGTGGGAATCTTCAGGAGAGTTAATCTTAATGGATATATATATATATATATATATATATATATATATATATATATATATATATATATATATACAGAAACAGATATAACGAAAAGGGATAGGAACACACATAAAGGACGAACACAATAGAGGTGGTGAAGGCGGAATCGAACGGATCACAAGAGTAAAAATATTTCCTTGACCGGGACTCGAAGAGCATCCGCCCGGCAAGTGGAGAGATCCGAGGTTCGAGTCCCGGTCAAGGAACTATTATTACTCTTGTGATCCGTTCGATTCCGCCTTCACCACCTCTATTGTGTTCGTCCTTTATGTGTGTTCCTATCCCTTTTCCTTATATCTGTTTATGTATATATGAGTATTTATTCGCCGTTTGGCGGGATTTCGTGTTTGAATGTGTATTTGGCCAATGTGGCTCATCTCTTTCTTCTGGCTATGCGTGCCACGAAACGCACTGTTCCTTTCCTGTATGATGTTGTATGAATTCTACCCACTGTCCTTTCCTCTTGTGTATTGTCTATTTCTCCTTTGGTGGGTGAAACATCCCCTGACGCCATCTCTTGGCTAAAGAATCGGGGCGCTTGGCGACATATTAGACCCACGGATCTCAGGGTATATTACGTTTCCTCGATAGCTCAAGTGGTTAAGAGCATCCGCCCGGCAAGTGGAAAGATCCGAGGTTCGAGTGCCGGTCAAGGAAATATATTTACTCTTGTGATCCGTTCGATTCCGCCTTCACCACCTCTATTGTGTTCGTCCTTTATGTGTGTTCCTATCCCTTTTCCTTATATCCCTTTTCCTTAAATCTGTTTCTGTATATATGAGTATTTATTCGCCGTTTGGCGAGATTTCGTGTTTGAATGTGTATATATATATATATATATATATATATATATATATATATATATATATATATATATATATATATATATATTTGTGTGTGTGTGTGGGGGTGTGGATGTATATGTATATGTGTATGTATTTTATATATATACACACACATATATACATACATACATACATACATATATATACACACATATGTATATACATATATACAGACATATATATACATATATTTTTATACATATGTACATATTTTTATACATATGTATATATATTTGTATTTTTATTTATATCTTTTTTTTGTATATCTGAATATGTGTGTATATATATGTTTGTGTATATATATGTTTGTGTATATATATGTGTATGTATATATATGTGTATGTATATATATGTTTGTGTATATATATGTGTATGTATATATATGTGTATGTATATATATGTGTATGTATATATATGTGTATGTATACAACCTTGATCAAAAAGTTCCCGGAATAACCACCGTGTGGCGCTCCCATCGTTCCGATTTGAGTTCTGTTTTTTTTTGTTAAATTGGTACATCTGTTGTTGATATTCCCTTTAAATCTTAGTGTCATAACTTGACATTTGCAAAAGTTACGTAGCCAAGAGTACATCTATCTCTGTGTGTGTTGGCGATTTTTTACAATTGCAGAAATGGATTTAAATTTGCAACAACGAACTTGTATTAAATTTTGCGTAAAAAACGGATTTAGTGGCGCACGGACGTTGGAAATGTTGGAAAAGTGTTTCGGCAACGATTCTCTAAAAAAAACGGTCGTTTACCAGTGGCACGAGCGGTTCAGAAGTGGTCGTGAGTCAATCGAAGATGATGAACGGAGTGGCAGACCATCGACATCGAAAGTCGGTGAAAAAATTGATAAAGTAAAAGAAATGTTGGTCAATAACCGCAAATTAACCATCAGAGAAATAGCGGAGGACTTGAACATTGCCTATGGATCCGCCCAAGACATTGTGGTTAATGATTTGGGTTTCCGTCGTGTAGCAGCAAAGTTGGTGCGCCAAAAGACCTCAATTTCATGCAAAAAAGAGACCGTGTTGACGTCGCAAAAGACATGATTTGCGAGGCTGAATCCGATCCCACATTCATCAAAAGGATCATTACTGGAGACGAGACGTGGGTTTATGAGTACGACACGCAATCCAGACATCAGGCAAGTGAATGGCGTTCACCAAATGAGCCGAGACCAAAAAAACCACGTCGTTTTCAGTCAAAAAAGAAGGCAATGCTGACGGTTTTCATGGATTACAACGGTGTAGTGCATCATGAATTTTTGCCAGAAGGCCAGACAGTAAACAAAGAGTATTATTTGGGCGTTATGAGACGTTTGCGTGAAGCAATTCGCCGAAAGAGACCAGAAATGTGGGCAGAAAACTCGTGGATTTTGCACCATGATAACGCACCGTCGCACAGTGCTTTCATTATTCGTAATTTTTTGACGAAAAATGCAACAAATACCATCCAACAGCCACCAAATTCACCTGATTTGGCTCCCTGTGACTTCTTTCTGTTCAATCGAGTTAAAAAACCATTACGGGGAACGCGTTTTAGCAGCCGAGAGGAAGTAATGGAAAAATCGCAGGAAGCACTGATGGACATACCGAAAACCGAATATAAAAAATGTTTCGAGGATTGGTTCAAGCGCTGGCATAAGTGTGTTGCAGTCGATGGGGATTACTTTGAAGGGGACAATATAGATTTAGATGAATAAACTTGTATTTTTAATTTTCTGAATAAATTCCGGGAAATTTTTGATCAAGGTAGTATATATGTGTATGTATATATATGTGTATGTATATATATGTGCATGTATATATATGTGCATGTATATATATGTGTGTGTGTATATATATATATATATATATATATATATATATATATATATATATATATATATATGTATATATATATACTTATCATTAGATGCCCATCGCGCATCCGGCGTACATCGTGTGCTGTGTCTGAGTACACATTGCTTCACAGTCTCATTCACTCCCCTTTACCCAAGGCCTCTCTTCTGAAACCTTCTCCCCCCTCTTTGTGCCCCCAACCCCATCCAATGTCCAACCAGCTAAGATTCCAGCTATTCGCGGTCAAGGCAGCCGGCCGGAGGGCACTTTCAAGGCCGCTGCCGCTAAACTCCCTTCTCGAAACCCCCAATCGCCGAATCAAGCGGAACATGGGCCTGTTTGACAATCGACGCCCGTCTGCTGACAAATGCACGTGGTGCGGTCAGCGCGATTGCGGAGTACTTACGCATGACACGATATAGATTGGAGTTGACCTAAGATCGAGCAAGGGAGGATGTTATATCATGCAGAAGCAGGCTTGGAAATCGCCGTTTGTGTGTGTGTGGCATGCATTGGCATACGAGAAGGAAAATGCGTGAAACAATATGAATCGTTTAAACTCTTCTTCAAACCTGCTCTCGATCGGTTTTTCTAAAGTAATTGTTCCGCTAGGTAACATTTATAAAATATATCTTCTATTAATTATCCTATCCCTCTCCCTAATTTTTTTAAGGTAATCTCCGGTTTAGGTAGGTTTTTGGATTGACACAACTACTAAATAAAAAATCCATTCTTCTCCACACCTACATTTCAAAAGCCTCCAGTCTACGTCAATCCTCCTGCTTCAATGACCACGTTTCCACGCCGTACATAGCTACGCTCCATATAAAAGTTTTTACGAATCTTTTCTTAACATCCTTACTCAACGTCCACGTCATCAACTCCCTCCTCCTTGCGAAAGCCTCTTTGCCTAGCGCAATTCTTCGCCTTACTACTTTGACCGTCTTCGTCTAAAACAGTTCCGAGATTCGTAAACTGTTCTACCTGCTCTAGTTTTTGCCCTCCTATTTTAATGTTTAGCTTAGCCTTTTTCTTTCAAGAAAATCGTATAACCTTTATTCTATTAATATTGATTCTCATCCCATACCTGTAGCAGTGAATTTCCAATTCACTCAGCAATGCCTGCAACCCCTTGGCTGACTGACAAAGTGAAGCTTGGTCATCAGCAAACCAAACTGATTTTACGAATTCCCCGCCCACTTTCATTCCTACCTCCAGTTCTTCCCATGCCTCTTTAATCATTTCCTCTACTTACAGGTTGAACAGCAACGGTGATAATGGGAAACCTTGCCTTACACCTCTTCCTAACACTGCCCATCCGGACTTCCCGTTTCCCACTCGTACCTGAGCAGTCTGAGACATGTACAGGTTGCGGATTAGCCTCCTTTCGCTCCAATCTATTCCTATTTTCTGCAATATACTCATTAGTTTTTCCCAATTCCCTCTATCAAACGCTTTTTCGAAATCTACGAAACAGGCAAATACCTCCTGGTTGTGTTCTATATTCCTCTCGATTAATAATCTCATTACTGCAATGGCATCACGCGTACCTCTCCCCTTCCTAAACCCAAACTGGTCATCCCCTGAGTAATCATTTTCCCTACTCTCTATCCTTTTGTTTATGATCCTGAGAACAACTTTGGCTGCGTGGGATATCAAACTTATCGTCCTATAGTCCTCACATGATGTAGGAATAGGAACTAAAACTGATCTCACCAAGTCTTCCGGCCAGATTCCTTCCTCATAAATACTACGAATTAGCCCATATAGCCTCTTCCTCCCACTTTTTCCTAAACATTTCAATAGTTCCGCGGGAATGTTATCCACCCCCACGGCCTTATTTAGTTTCATCTCCCTTAATGCCCTTTCTATCTCATTGTCTAGTATGTCTGGACCTAAGCTATCTTCCTCTACGTCACATTCTTTTTCAATGTCTAACTTTGTTGGTCTAAGTTCTTTACTATATAGTTCTTCTATATACTCCTTCCCTCTCTCTTGGATCTCTTCTGTATCAACTACTATCTTACCCGCCTTATATCTAACAGTTAGCATAAATCTCCCTTTCTAACTTCCCGATAAAGATTTAACTTTGCTGTAGAGCGCACCGATTTCACCTTTCCTCTGCAAACTTTCCATATCCTCGCACTGCATCTTACACCATGCTTCTTTTGCTTTTTTTGGTTGGCCGCCTCAATTTATTGTTTAATTCTTTATACTTCATTTTGCCTAACTCTGTAGTTCCTTTTTTCCATTTCTCCGCTCATCCATCTTTGTAATCATCTCATCCCTGATCCATGGTTTCCTAGTCCTTTTAGCGTTAACGGTTCCAATGGTGTCTTTCGCCGCTTTAGATAACCTTTTCTTGATACTTTCCCATTTTTCTTCGATAGTATTTAGCTCTTTACCATCCTCCATGATTTCCTCTAACGCCTGTTTGTATTCCTTCCTTTTCAAACCATTTAATGCTTCTACATTCCATTATCTAAACCGCCGCCCCTGCCTAATCTTTTTGAAATAGACACTAAATTTCATAACAACTAAATTGTGGTCTGAGTCCGCATCCGTTGCCGGGAAGCTGTGCGAATTTATCACACTGTTCCTAAATCTGTGTCTAACCAGAATATAATCAAGCTGATACCTTCCTGAGTCACCTGGCATTTTCCATGTATATCTGCGTCTTTTGTGGTGTCTAAACCAAGTGTTGGTGATGACTAACCCCTGTCTCCTGCAGAACTCAATTGCTTTCTCTCCGCGGTCATTCCTCGCGCCAAAACCGTAGTCCCCAACCTCATCATTATCTCTTCCTTCGCCAACCGTCGCATTCCAATCCCCCATCACAATCAAATGTTTCCCTGAAGAAACACACGCGTTTATGTCCTCTAATTGATCGCATATCCTATGACCTCTTCTTCTTCTATTTAATACTATGGCAACCCCTCCTTTGCTCTCGTCCCCGCTGCTGTATATTATTCTATACTGATCACTCCGGTAATCTCCGCTATCTTTCCATCTCACTTCGCATTGACCTAAAATATCTATTTTTCCCATTTCCATCTTTCGCTTAACATTCTCCAATTTCCTTGTCCTCATCATCGTCCTAACATTCCACGTTCCTATTCTAACTAATTTGGTCTTATTCTTCTGCGTCTTCTGTCCTGCTTCTTCCACTGTTCCCTTGCAACTGTTTCGTGTGATCACGACCGCGGAAGCCCTGCCCCCCCCCCCCCGCTGCCAGGCACGACACACGGCAACTTGGGCCGAGCCCCGTAATTGCCAAGACTTAAAATATCTTTTGTGATCATCATATTTATCTTGGTAATGATAGTTGAGGTAGTTTCCCGTTGCCTTCCTCAATAGTGTTTTTAACGTGACACCATCACTTACTGGCCGCCCCACTGTGATCAAATGCCATTGCAGCCGCCGCACTGAGGAACTGACAGTGCGTGGACTACCTTTCGTCTGGCTCCTAACCTTCGACCTATCTGGCATGGGTGACCCTACCAGGAGCAATTATTATTTTTCCCGCCAGCACAGCTCTAGGGGTCATGGGACCGTGCAAGCCCTTCCACCACGTATACATATATATATATATATATATATATATATATATATATATATATATATATATATAACAATTGTCCGGAAAAACTCATACGAGCGGCACAATAATGGGCTGACACAACATAACACAAATAGAAAAGAATAGACACATATAAAAGAACACTTACACGGTAAATTGTTCGAGCTTTCGGCCCTCTCAGGGGCCTTCTTCAAGAGAGTTTTAAAAGGGGAGAAGGATAGGCCTTTGCTAAGAAGTATATATATATATATATATATATATATATATATATATATATACTATGTATGTATATATATATATACTATGTATGTATATATATATATACTATGTATGTATATATATATACTATGTATGTATATATATATATATATATATATATACATACATAGTATATATATATATACATACATAGTATATATATATATATATATATATATATATATACATCCATATAAATAGATGTTTTAATTGAAATATTGGGTGTAGACTGTGAAGTATGAAGCTTTTATTACGAGATATCTTATCGCAGCCATTTGAAATGGCACCAATTACGTTTAGAAATTTAGTTTTACCAATCTCTTTGTATTTGGGTGAAAATCGTTATTTACTGCGAAAAAGGCTATGCCAATCGGTGCAATCATTTTGAGATGGTCTTCGCGAAGAAGGAATGTTCGTCTGAAGGAGAATGTGATGGCATGAAAAAAAGAGAATATCGGCGGAAGACCATTGCCAACGAAAAACATGGAGTAAGCGACGGGAGACGGGAAGAGCAGAAATGCCAGCCCATGAGGGACTTGGAGAGGAGTTGGACATGGAGCTGGAGTGAAAAACTGTAGCAAACATATTTAGTGCTGTTGATAAAAGTTAAGTTAAGGAAGTTATTTAGAGCGTTTGGTTGTACGAGGTCTGTCCAATAATTACGCGAACTGAGGCCATAAAAACTTTATTTTGCCAAATTTAGTCTACATCGCTTTAGCCCCCTTGAAAGTTCTCTCTGTTCGTTGCTATGCACTTGTTACATCTTCTTTTAATGCACTTTTTAAAGCACCCTTGGAAGTCCTCGGCAAGTAGGCTTTTTAGTTTTCTCGTCGTGCCTTGTTTTATTGTGCCCACATCTTTCTAGTGATGCCCACTCATCCCATTTTTGCATTTTACGAATAGGAAAAAGTCGCAGGCGGCGAGATAAGACTGCTGATCAGGAATGGTAATCGAATTTTTTACTAGAAACTGGCAAAAAATCAATGCTGAATGCGTAGGTGCGTTGTCATGGTGGTCATCCATCCATCGTACTCGGTTAAAATAGTGTGCAATGTTGATTTTCCTACATTAAGTTCATCAGATATCATTTCGGACAGTTTTTCGACGATCGGTCGCGACAAGGGACCGCACACGATCAATGTTGTCGTCAACTCAGGTGGTTGAAGGTCGTCCCGGCCTGGCATCATCCGTGGCGTCTTGTCGGCTATCTTTGAAACACTCAATCCACTTGAAAACGAATGCATTCCTCAGTTTTATCGCCGTAAACAGCTGTCAACACATCAGTAATTTCTTGATAACTTTTAATGCACTCCACGAAAAAATTGATGTTGGTTCGTTGCTCCGTGATTTCGTCAATTTCTATTATCCATGAACAGTAAAAACCAGGGCAACAGAAACTAGCATAACTGGCAAAATACGCACAGCTCGACGATCCGCCAAGCACAGACGAATCATTGGGTCTCAGGCAACTAGTCCCGCTAGTGGGCGGGGCTGTAGTCCGCGTCATCGCCGCCAGATCGCACCATTTCCTGTATTTATTGGACACATCTCGTAAGGCATATTCAATTGCAGACCTTGAGATTCTGTCCCATTATAGATCTTGCATGAAAGTACACGGTAAGAATGATGATAAACTGTGGGTCTGATTGAATTTAATAATTTACTTCAAGCATTAGAGTCGATAAACGTCACATGTCATTGAATGAATACAAGAAGTATCG
Organism: Hetaerina americana; assembly: GCF_022747635.1. NCBI lineage: Eukaryota > Metazoa > Arthropoda > Insecta > Odonata > Calopterygidae > Hetaerina > Hetaerina americana. The sequence goes on from NW_027286069.1 coordinate 117,716,590, forward strand.
CGATGGAACAGCGAATTTTCAAAACATATAATTTAAAACGTACTACTTCTATATTTTGCCGTAAATTATTCGAAAAGTTCGATAATTTAAACTCTAAAACCACTTCGGCGATTTTATGCTCATGATAAATGATTAGACTTTGATACCAAATAAAAGGCTCAAATTGTAATTCAACTTAACTGTTCGACATTACTCCATTAGCGAATGCGCCTTCCTGACATAAAAACCCTGATATGTATCACGCAGCGATAAAATCCTCCAATTAATGTAAAAGTCCAAGAAGAGATAGTGTGTGTGCCAATAATGCAGGAATGGCACAATTTAAATTACGAAAAGAAAAAGTGAAAGACAAAAACTTCATTTGAGAATTAAACGAATTAATTGGCGTAACGTACAATAGCAGCATTAATATAGAAAAATATCAGTGGTATTAAGAAATTACAAGGTCGTGGACGACATATCAAAAAAAATCGAGCCCGCCATTAGGCCCGCCGACCCAAATGAACCCCTGGACAAGATCACCCCTTTCCACACGATCACTCGCGCGTCAAATGCGAATGTGGCTTGCCTGTTACGAATCCAATGGAATCCAGAACTTCCAGGTACGACCCGAGATTTCTCAACTTCACCAGTTTTCTCCAAGGACAACAGGCAATATCCCTCGACTTCTCCAACCGAGGACACACTCCACAGTACGTCACGGAAGAAATCCAGTTCCGTTCCTTTTTCAACTAATCGACATCTTCCCCCAAGGGATTCCTCCGAAGACATATCTACATTCGAGGGCGCGCAAAAACATCTGGGAAGGAAGCGAATTGCAGAGACGCGAAATGGAACAAACGACAGCTACGTATTATTATTATGTGAGCAGACAATTGAGTAACGTCAACCATCCATAGTGCGCGGAATAGGAAACCTAAATAATAGATCACAAACTGGTGATTCTATCATTTAAAAAACAAAACACAGTAATCAACCCGAAGGTCGGTTTGGTAGGTGATGGTAGAGTTCACCCACGACTAAGCCCTATACGGCGTGTGAAATTCACACATCAGGGTAGGAGGGACAGTTCCTTTCCCTGTGCCGGTTATGGTTTCCCAGGAAGATCTGGTACCCGGAAAAATCACAAAGCTTGGGTGGAGCTGCAGGTGCCCAGAGTGCCTTGCCCAGGAATCGAACCCGGGACCCTCCGGTCAGCAGTCCAACGCTCTACCCACTGGACTACCGCGACCCACCTATCATTTAAAACAATCTTAATTCGACGAGTTTCGGCTAGCTTAGCCACCGTGGTGTACCTACAGACATTAATTTTAGATGCGTTCTTGTGACAATCGTATTTACATTGAAGTTCAATTATATGTTGCCATTCATGCATAGCATTGTTGAAAATGATGAAGCGCGGGAAGATTTATGGAAAGAGATAGAAAAACCAAACTTTAAGTAAAAAACGACCACAGTTTTAAAATGAAAATAAGAACGCAAAAAACCAAATAAGAAAAAATACTCTTTTTTTAAACAGAAATATTGTTGATTGGAACCAGATGCCTGGAGGTTTGTTTGAGCCCTTTCCGTCCAATTTTCGGAGTTTTAAGAATAAGTGTAAAGCAGCCACTGAGTGATAAACTTCATTGATCAGTGATTATTATATTATTGTACTTATTAAAATATTGTTTTTATGTGATGTGGACGGCGTGAGAAGTTGTATTGCAAAAGTGAATGATGTGTTCACTTAGCGTGATTTTGAACGGTACATTGAAGAGTGCGTGATTGTGGACGGAGTATTGCGATGGACGGTGGATAGTATGTGCCCGCATGGTGCGAACCTAACCCTTGTGTGATGATGGTAAAGGCGCGGTTGGTAATCTTAAACTGCCATTGTATATCAGAGCATTTTGTCTCATATCTGTTCTTTTTGTTGCATTGTAAGAGTGACATTTGACCAGACTTGAGCTATTGCCTAATTTTAACGATAAATTCTTAAATAAATGAATAAAATAAATTCAATCGGGAGGTTATTGGTTTTAGAACAAACGAATTCAACCACGCGTCGTTCCCTAGCCTGCTATTTTTCATTTTCATTGTCCCTGGATCGTCGCTCTTTAGTGTTTTGCTTGCCCACTCTCCCGGCAGTCCACATGTTCCTCTAGTAAGCCATTGCTTCGAGACTTCAGGAGGAATCTTTACTCCCGACAATCAATTGAGGGCTAATGGCGTACTGTCGTCGCATTCCCATTGTAAACAATAACCTCCTTCTTGATCCAAAGAGAATGGCGTACGATGTGTGACACCAATTCCTCCAATGGCTTTTTCACTCATTATTTTAATTTAAAAAGGGCATAAAAGGAGTTAATGTGTCCGTCTATTACGGAGCTGTCCGATAAATGGAACTGGGTTAAGCGGAAGAGGGAACTTATATAGTCTTAATCTCGGCCCAAAAATTAGTTAAATAAATAAATGGATATAGGGTGAAATTACCTCATTTTTACCAAATTTCAACAAAGCACTGGTCATCTACTTGAATGAACGGCCAACGAGGAACAGAATTCAAACCAATTGACACCTTTCAACTAGAGAAGCAAAGAAGTCTACATACGCGATCTTGAGATGTAAATTTCGACTCCAATGTTCACATTTCCGTTTTAATGGTCTAAAAATGGACGACCAGGAATCACTTTCGACCACAATGGGCACCAAAGAAACAATAAGAAGAAGACAAACTCTTCCACCAGGATCTAAACGTTTTCTCATTATTGTTTGGTTTGGAGAAGATCCATAAAAGGAAGTATACGAGGTGCGTCCCAAAACTATCCGACCTGCGTTCATATCTCCGCATTGGTGCTAATAATCTTCATGGTCATCTAGGCCACAGAATCCTTCAAAGTAGTCCCCATTTGATTGAACCACCCCATCCAGGCGTTGGTGCTTCCACATCTTAAAGCAGTCCTCGTACGCAGATTTCGGAATGGCCTTCAGCTCGCGCGTCGCATTACTCTAGATATGTCGTCGAACCGCTTTCCTTTGAGAGCCTTTTTCAATTTTGGGAACATCCCCAAAAGTCGCCGGGAGCTATTGTCGGGACTGTACGGAGATTGGCGAAGCTCTATAATATAATGTTTTGCCAAATATTACTGCAAAAGGTTCTATGAATGCGCTGGTGCATTATATTGGTGAAGAAGCCAGTCACCGCTTCACCAGAGACGCGGTCGTTTCCTTCTCACGGCATCACGCAATCTTTTCACAACTTCAACGTAATATTCTTTGATGATTCGTCTGACCTCTTGGAGAAAATTTGTAGCGCACAACACAAACGGACAACTTTTTACTGGGAAAGTCTATAGATGGAAACTGCTCGTGTTGAACGCCCAAGTCTCCTCATCAAGCCTCTTTCCGAAAAATTTCAGAAATCGCAAATTCGAACCCACGACCTGTGGAGGGCATTTTCCTTATTGAATGAATCGATGAGGAAAACAAACGGGAAAGGTCAAAATCAAAACGAGTATCATCTCGTTTCAGTCGCTGAGAAGCCCCCCCCCTGGTGCTAGTCTGCTCCTCCGTCGTGATTGGCTCATCTCCACGCCGTGAGCTGGAATCGGGCGATAATTGATTCCCATCAGCGTGCAAGAAATTACGACTCGAGGCTCGTGAGTAATTAATCCGAGGTCGCCATTTTGTCCACTTCCTCCTTCGATTTTCCGATTCTAAATCTATAAATTATAGAGTGCGATCAACAAATCACATCAATTCCGATACCAAGGCGCTCTGCCGGGTTGAAGGTCAAGTACGCACCACCACTAACGGTGCTCTCGCATCTGCCTGAGTCCCCTCGCCTACGTCATCCAACATTGCCCTCTCCCACGGCGACCAAACTGGAATAAACGTATGCCACTACGTTAGAATCGAGCGGCTGGTGCATTTGTCCGTCAATAGATGGCAGAATGCCTCGAATGACGAAGCGGAAAACAGAGTGCATTACATTTGCAATGTTGTTACTACTTCAGGGTTTAATTGATGTTTTATTAGACGGATTTAATGAAATCCCTTCCTTTCAAGTGTTTCAAACAACTTTTTTTTACAGTTTATTTAATATGTAAAAGCTAGGGAAAAAATGTATTTTTTAATTTGCGGAGTAAAACGAGTAATTATCAAAATAGGCACTTATAACAATCCCTCGGGGAAAGTTAATGCAAAAAATAAATAAAATGTTATTGCAGTCAAAGAGGAAAGCAAAATTAAAATGTAAATTGGATTTGTTAGTTTCATTAGCGCTACGCGGTATGGCAACACATTTCAATTTCAAGGACATTGGGTTCATTTACTGAAGGCCGCATTTTTAACTGATTCCACATTGTTGGAAACGATTGAATCCAATAATGGTATTGAATTTTGCTTGTCCATCAACAATTTGCTCAACTTATTTCAGAATGTCAAAACTTCTGGGTGACTAGCTAGTAAACTTTACATGCGATATATTTTGCGGAAAAGGTGCTACAATTGCATACAAGTTGAGTTATTGTGATTGTGTTGAGTTCCAGTGTTGTTGATATAAGAATTCTACTGCAGTGACAACTAATATATTGTCATTGATGAGGCCTTGATGAGATTTCCAATCGCCCTAATTGTCGATTCCCCTATAGGAGTGGAGACAGTGACGTTGGAGGTGATGCCCTCCATCGTCTCAAATGCCCTGCCCTGTGTTCGTCAACTTTCATCTAAAAACTACGAAGTGCGAGAAAATTTGTATAGCGCGATAGTCAATCCAAGTAGTCATCTCACATAGAATTGCTGAGGAATAGGAAAACGTTTCTCATTTTCTGAATTATATATACAGGGCCCGTAAAAGAAATATCGAGACTGGTTCCAAAAATAAAAATTTCTTGTAGTTATCATAACAATTACTTAATAATATTCAAAATACATTCCTCCTGCATCGATACACTTAGTTCGCCGTGTCTGCCACTCGTCAAATGCCCACTGGAAGTCGGTTTCCGGAATACTGTTGAGAGCCTTTGTCGTCGCCGCTTGAACCGCAGCGATGGAATCGAGCAGATATACTTAGAGATCCATTCTTATTCGCGGAAACAAGAAAAGGTCAGGTGGAACCAGGTCGGGGCTTTGGGGGGGGGGGGGGTGAGGCACGTTGCCACGCCCAATTTCGTCAGCAGCTGCTGTCTGTTATTGTTCCTCGCTCAAGACTTTCGTCACCAGGTTCGGGAACACTTCCCTCATCCCAAGATCCTCGGTTACAATGGCGTGGACGGTTCCGACTGTCAGGCCGGTCTCCTCACTGATAAAGGCGATGGTTTAACGCCTGTCAGAGTCCAAAACTTTTTTCACATTGGCCACCCGAGCATCGATTCGAGCGGTTGTCGGGCGTCCGACGCGGTGCTCGTCTTCGACGAGCTCCCAGCCTTCGTTAAACATATTGTGCCACTCAAAAACTCTTGTGCGGCTTAAAGCATCATCCCCATAAGCCTGTTTTATGAGTTCAAGGATCTCCGACACGGATTTCCCAAGTTTAACGCAAAAATATGAAAATGGAATGTGGAAGCATTAAATGGTTTGAAAAGGAAGGAATACAAACAGGCGGAAGAGGAAATCCCGGAGGACGGTAAAGTGCTAAGTACTATCGAAGAAAAATGGGAAAGTATCAAGAAAGGATTGTCTAAAGCCGCAAAAGACACTATTGGAACCGTTAACGCTAAAAGGACTAGCAAACCATGGATCACGGATGAGATGATTACAAAGATGGATGGGCGGCGAAAATGGAAGAATATAAATACAGAATTAGGCAAAATGAAGCACAAAGAATTGAACAATAAATTGAGGCGGGCAACAAATAAAGCAAAAGAAGCATGGTGGAAGACGCAGTGCGAGGATATGGAAAGTCTACAGAGGAAGGGTGAAATCGGTGCGCCGTACAGCAAAGTTAAATCGTTATCGGGAAGTAAGAAAGGGAGATCAACGATAGCAGTTAGAGATAAGGCGGGTAAGGTAATAGTCGACGCAGGAAAGATCCAAGAGAGATGGAAGGAATATATATAGGAACTGTATCGTAAAGAGCTTAGACCAACAAAGATAGACATAGAAAAGGAACATGACGAAGACTGGCATACTCGACGATGAGATAGAAAGGGCATTAAGGGAGATGAAACTAAATAAGGCTGTGGGGGTGCATAACATTCCCGCGGAACTTTTAAAATGCTTAGGAAAATGTGGGAGGTAGAGGCTATATGGGCTGATCCGTAGTATTTTTGAGGAAGGAATCTGGCAGGAAGACTATGTGAGATCAGTTTTAGTTCCTATTCCGAAAATACATCATGTGAGGACTACAGGACGATAAGTTTGATATCCCACGCAGCTAAAGTTATTCTCAGGATCATAAACACAAGGATAGAGAGCAGGGCAAATTATTACTTAGGGGATGATCATTTTGGGTTTAGGAAGGGGTGAGGTACGCGTGATGCCATTGCAGTAATGAGATTATTAATCGAGAGGAATATAGAACACACCAGGAGGTATTTACCTGTTTCGTAGATTTCGAAAAAGCTTTTGATAGAGTTAATTGGGAAAAACTAATGAGTATTCTGCAGAAAATAGGAATAGATTGCAGGGAAAGGAGGCTAATCCGCAACCTGTACATGTCTCAGACTGCTCAGGTACGAGTGGGTAACGGGGAGTCCGGGTGGGCAGTGTTAGGAAGAGGTGTAAGGCAGGGTTGGCCATTATCACCGTTGCTGCTGAACCTGTATGCAGAGGAAATGATTAAAGAGGCATGGGAAGAACTGGAGGTAGGAATGAAGGTGGGCGGGGAATTCGTAAAATCAGTTAGGTTTGCTGATGACCAAGCTTCAGTTTGTCAGTCAGCCAAGAAGTTCAAGCATTGCCGAGTGAATTGGAAATTCAGTGCGACAGGTATGGGATGAATATCAATATTAATAAAACAAAGGTTATGCGATTTTCCAGAAAGAAAAAGGCTAAGCTAAACATTATAGAATAAGGGGAAAAACTAGAGCAGGTAGAACAGTTTACGTATCTCGGAAGTGTTTTGGACGAACACGGTCAAAGTAGTAGGGACGTAAGGAGAAGAATTGCGCTAAGCAAAGAGACTTTCACAAGGAGGAGGGAGTTGATGAGAGGGATGTTGAGTAAGGATATTAAGAAAAGACTCGCAAAAACTTTGATATGGAGCGTAGCTATGTACGGCGAGGCTTTTGAAATGTGGGTGTGGAGAAGAATGGAGAAGGTCAAATGGACCGAGAGAAAAACAAATGAGGAAGTATTCTGTATGGTGGGTGAAGAGAGGGGTTTGTTGGTAGAAATCCTATGGAGGCAGGAAAAGTGGATGAAGGGGGTAATGAATGGCAGTGGGATGTTGAAGACTGTAATAGATGGGAGAATGTTAGGCAAACGAGGAAAGGGAAGGAACAGGATAGGGATGATGGATGGGATGAAGGGTGGTAGAAGGTGTTCAGAGATGAAGAGGGACCTGATGTAGAGTAGGTTGCTGGATTGTGTTTTGTTTTGTTAGAAGCAATGAAATATTTATTTGGTAGTTGTGTACTTCGAAAAACCTACCTTAACCGGTAGATTACCTTACATATATATGTGTATATGTATGTATGTATATATATATATATATATATATATATATATATATATTTATTTATATATATATATATTTATATATATATATATTTATATATATATATATATATATATATATATATATATATATATATATGCATATACATACATGTATTACGCGGTGTATTTATTAAGGAAAATAAGCGTTTGAACGAGGGACACCATTTACTGAAACTCCTTTGTATCGCTTGGTTTCCACTTGATAGATCCAAGATTTTAGTTATGTAGATTGTAGATTGACCCAAATTGATCAGTCATTTTAAATTTTTTGCCCGAAAACGCACGAGTTCATGGATCATGATGGTCAACGGATGAGGTCACTATAAACAATTGGATCAAGAAAAGGTTTTAATACTTCATTCCTTTGGTGAACATTGTTTGAGCCGCTTATCTTTAGCAATAGTGGTATACATGATATTTTCCTGATCACTTTAAAGTGTCACAATTCTCCCGTGATATTACATTGATTTGCGACTGAACCCGCCTTCGCTTAGCTGCCTGCGGCACTGTATCGTAGTGTACGAATGGAACCACTAAATGAACGGATCATTGGTATGTGTTCCCCTTCAGCTTTATTCAAGACGCAGGATAGTAAATTGATAGAGCTACATGCGTATCAACCTGAATTTGAGGGAACGTGTCGTTTAAATGTCTCAGTTGCAATCAACCGATTCCTTGCCGAGTTTCGCGAAGACAGTCACTGGATCTCAAGTCATCTGAACTGAAGAAAACGTGCGACCGTTTTGGTCACGAGACACCCCACCCTCGTCATTAGGCACCTTTGAAGTTCCTGGCACTCTGATAGGTGCTACCCTTGTCAGGGGCGCCCAGCGGGTTGCACTTCAGCCAAGGCCGCCGCTGAGTCTTCTAGACTCTCTCTCCAGCTCGAATCCCGTTATTCAGCGGGAGGCAGTAAGCAGTTTTTTAGGGGAGGTGACCAGGTGGCAGCTGAGGTCATTTGCGTCATTAGGGATGGATGGGAAAGGTGGAAGGGTTGAGAGAGAAACCCGGCGTCGGTATTTGCCTACTCTAATTACGAAAGGCGCCAATGGGTCCGTAGTAAAAAGTCCCATCTGACGGACGGTGTATTAACTTAAAAACGTGTTCACCACAAAACACTTCAATTTGGGATCGGGATACCGCTGAAAAATATCTGCCGTCTCCAGGATTCGTACCCAAGCCATTTGGGTGGGAAGAAGGTGACCTGCTACCATGCCTCGAGGTATTTTGGTCATAGTTCACCCAAGTACTACCACGTACCTCAATAGTCAAGTCAAACTTTGTATTCGTGCGAACTCTTCCTTTTTGGAGATATTCCAGAATGTACTCGTGAATGGGGACAATCTTTTCGCCCGATTATGTTCATTTGGGTCGAGAAGGAAGGAGCGAAACGCAGTTGGAGCTTCTTGGCAAGAAAATAACTGATATCGAAAACACCTGCGGGTATTAGTTTTTTCTTTGATCTCATTAAAAAAAAGGCACGTTACATTTTGCTAAAAGTTACTGATATCCCCGGAGACCACTAAGAAAGTCATTATTATTATATTAGCGCACCATAAAGACTTCAATGTTGCGATAAAACATGGAGCGATTCCGTATATATATCTTGTGAGATTAAAGAAAAATTGGAATATAATACGCCTTGGTGATTCCGAAATGTGTGTGTTATCTCCTTGTCTCTTTAATCTACTCCAATTAGCGTCCACTACGCTCCATATAATATTAATCATTGGAGACGTGTCGCAATACACATTTATAACTTGAAATTTCATCGAAAGAAAAGAGGTTGCCGGAAAACACGGTAGCCATGATCCGTGAAGTGACCCACGTAAAATCCGTGGTCCTTTTTGAAATATTTAATTCGAAATATCTGCAAAACATGCGGTTCACATCATTCGATATTGACCTTCACAATAATTTAGACAACGCCGGGTAGAGTTTCCTTCTGCCCTTCTAACCCAAGTTCTGTGACAAGAATGGTGATTAATTAGTCGTATACTATATGACCACACGCAAACCCGCAACATTTGACAGTGAAACCCAACCTTCATGATCAGTCCCATGGCTTAAACGACCCAAGTATCGCTTCCCTCCTGGAAATTCTCCTCCGAAAACATCGTTAGTCATCTCTCCTCTGAATATGCTGAGAAGCACCGTGGAGCAGAGAAGATAGGAGCTAGATTTGTAGAACGTTGTTATGATAAACTTAGTAGCGCATCCAAGATATTAGAGGAGCTAGGCTGGGAATCACTCACGGAGGAGAGAAGGTTACATTACAGGTTAAATCTTTTGCATAGATTGGAAGGGCGTCTCTTTAGCAGTGATGTTGAAAATGTATTATTACCCCCATCCTACTACGGTAGGCGAGATAATGCTAATAAAATTAGAAATATTTAGTGTGGAACAGATAGATTTAAGATGCCATCCGTTCCACGAACGATAAGGGATTATAATAACATTGTCCGACCGTGGTAAGGGGGAAAGGTTGAATTGTTCTGGTGTGTGTTCGCCCCCTGTCAAACACCCCGGCGGTGGCTTACAGGGTATGTATAAATATAAAACATAAAAAATATATATGCAATATAAAAACATAAAATATATATGCAATATAAAAAAATATAAAATTTTCTACTCGCAAACCTGAAAAAAACGACACAATTCATTAATGATTACTGATAATTCAGGAATTAAAATAGGAGAGACCCGAGAGCTATTCTCGATCGGTGGCTTAATTTCGAGCAACACGGCCTTGCAATGATTAGAAAGGCCAGGGCCAGCCGACTACTGCGCCCTCGCCTGTTCTGCCCTCGCCTCTACAAGTCCGTCGTCACCCTCCCAATGCTGACGCGCACGCCCCCGGCAGTGAGCAAGAGGAACTTTCCCATCGAAACGACGGGGCCAGCGACCCTTAAGGCACCGAACACCAACGGAAGGTCGACGGTCAACTCGCAGTCGCCTGGGAGCGTCTCAAACAGTCACAGGTCGAAGGCCAGCTACTCGCGAAGAGGTCACGCTAGGGAGAACATGCTGCCGAGGGCAAAAAGACCGGACGAAACCGCCCAAGGACTCAGCGACTGAAGAACCAAGACGTTGGACAGCCGAGAGGCCGGTCAGGAGATGACACGGAAGAGCCAATTTGGCAACTAGGGGTTCATCAGTTTGTGAAGTGCCCGGACGGAGCTTCTAATAACCGTGCGAACGCGGTCTAAGAAACAATTTCGGTTTCACTTTGAGATTTCGATAAAGCTTCCAGTACTCGCCACTAATCATCGCACGGATGATTTGAACGAGGGACTGACTGATCGGCAGTCCCGTCAAAACTGGTCTCGCAAGCACATCGCCGCCGCCGCAGTCAGCGGGCCACATCTCTCTTCCTCCTGCTCCCAAGGATGCGAATTAGGCATTTTGTGGAGAACTTCGAAGGCCAAGGCGAAAGTTAATGCCTCCCCTTCTGTGAATTATCTGCCGACAATCATCGCCTCCTTGCGTTCTTCCGAATTTCACGCGGCAGGGACCCGGTCTTGCTTGCCCCATTGTCCTCGGGTCCACGCTGCAAAGAAGGCGGGGCCACCAGCGGGGAAGAGCTAATTGCCCGGGCGTGCATGGGTCGTGACTCGAACCTAATCCTCCTTTTAGGTGGTGTAATTCCGTTACCTTATTTTTTAAACTTCGGCAGTTAACTGCCACTTCGGGAATTATTTCTTCGTCTAGATCCTTCTTTGTGTTAGTTGCGGTCAGCTTTCTGGTGACGCTATTTATTAGTCTTTTGGGTGCCTTAATACACGATTGGTCCATATTCTGATAAGTAATTCTTTCATTTGTTTCATTAGCACTGTACGTACTTCGAGAAATCTCTTTAGGCAACCTAGTATTGTGAGACCCACTAATTGACCTACACTTTATAATATCGTTATCCGGGAACTTTATATTTAAATTTACTCCACTACCTAACCTACGCATTTTCCTAAAAATATCTACAGTGCTTGAAGATCCTATGAGCCACCCGAGCCGACGCCTCAGGGGTGTAGTGGACCCCAGAGCGGTTCAAGGGAGCGCGACGAGACCCGAGCACCGGTCTCAAGTCCACAAACTCGGCCCCCATGTCCCGACAGAATTTCCACAGCCTTCCGTTTAGAGACTCAATACGACTCCAAACGTAAGCACCGCAGTCAGTCCGCGGGACAATGCTGCATATGGACAACCGTAAGTCCACACCAGATGCCTCCCGCATACGATCCACTTCGGATTTTAGGTCCTTAAAGGCACCCAAATTCCTTTCGGATCCGTATCTGGAAGCATAGTTGGTGCCGACATGGGCTACCAACCGCAGCATGGAGCAGTTCGTGCCTTGGACCGCCGCCCCCACTGCAGCCGTGGCGTTAGGAATTAACCCCCCAGGCCAGTAGGAGGTAACCCTCTGGTTCATCACGTCCCTATCCGACCTCTCCCGCAATGGGGCCACCAACCGCCGGACGTTGGAACTCCCTAGCAATAAGATTCCCCCCCTCCCAGCGCGACAACCCCTAAAAAAAATTAAAGTCATTTAGTATGGAACCAGCGACCTTCAGGCTATCAATCCAACGCTCTAGCCACCAAACCATCGAGCCCACCATTCATAGCACAGAGTCAGATATCATTATAGTAACTGAAAGTTGGTTAACATATGATGTCGCAGACAGCGAAATATTTAAGATGTCCTTCACAGTTTACAGAAACGACAGGCAGAATAGAGCCGGAGGAGTGTTTATCGCGGTTTAAAAACTCTAGCGCCAGTCGCGCTCAGTTATTTCCTGATAGGTGGATAGGTGTATAGAAAGTGTCTAGTGCGCAGTAAAAATACCCAGTGCAAAAAGAATATATGTCTGTGCGTATTATAGACCACCCCATTCTGGCGTTAATTCAATACTAGATCTAAAAAGGCAGATAAAAAGCTTTACATCCCACAAAAGAAAACATCCTACATAAGAGAAAAATTTATTTATTCAATAAAGCTGACTATGATGGCTTAAAATTTGAGTTAAACTGTTCCTTTATTAGATTTGACGAATTAAGCAAAACCAGGATTGTCGAGGATACCTGGAATAATAATCTTGCGATAACACGTTCAGCAATACAGAGATTCATACCTAGTAAATATATGAGAGAATAAGGAACCCCGTTGTTACAACTCTGAAGTACGGAAATCACTAAGACGGCAAAGAGCGTGCCATGCCAGAATGAAAAACGGGGTTGAAGATTCCTCTCCTGATAAAATCAACTATACAGAATTACAAAGCATCTAGGTCCATTGCCGAGAAGGCCTTCCGGAAGGCGCTAGAGTAATTCAAAAGGAAAAAATTAGGTGAACATTTAAACGATAAACCAAAGCTGTTTTGGACCTACGTCAGGGAAGTGCAGGGAAAAAGGTCAACCGTAAACTCATTGAACAACGAAAAGGGGGATAAAGTAACAAGTAGTTTAGATAAAGCCAACATATTAAACTCATTCTTCCACAGTGTTTTCAACAAATTCTCCCAGAATATACCAGAGAACCTTCCGAATACATTTCTGCAGCCAATGCATGCAATCGACTTCTCCACCCGCGGAATAGAGTTACTCCTTAAACATATCGACCCCAACAAATCTCCGGGACCTGATGAGATACCGGCTGGTGTGTACAAAGATCTTTCGTCTGAAATTGCCCCTTATCTTGATATAATATTTAAGAAATCATTAGCAGAAGAAAGCGTGCCAAGCGGCTGGAAGATAGCTTCTGTGACACCCATATTTAAAAATGGGGACCGGGAGGACCTCAGTAATTATAGGCCAATATCGCTCACCTCCATCTCCTGTAAGATTCTTGAGCACATCATTGTTAGTTGCATAATGAGGTACCTCGATAGCCAAGATTTATTGATTAATAAGCAACACGGGTTCCGCAAAGGTAGATCCTGCGAAACTCAACTCGCACTCTTTGCCAATGATATAATGCATTCCGGTGAAAGTAATATTCCAGGTGATGCGAAATTCCTAGATTTTAAAAAAGCTTTTGATAAAGTCCCTCATTGCAAGTTACTCGCGAAGTAGGAACCTTATGGAATACACGGGAGTATTGTCTGCTGGATTAGACAATTTTTAAAAAATCACGTTCAAACAGTCGTCCTGGACGGTGTATCATCCAATACTGTCAAGGTCACATCGGGTGTACCACAGGGAAGTGTCATAGGCCCCCTCTTGTTTCTTATTTACATAAATTACCTCAGTACCGTGGTTAATAGCAGGCTCCGTCTTTCTGCTGACGTCCAGTGATTAATGGGGACATTCGAAGTCGCGAAGGCAGAGTCGCGTTAGTAACGACCTAAATGCAATCCAGACTTTGTGCAATACATGGCAATTAGAATTAAATTTGAAAAAAATGCGGAGTAATATATTTTTGGGAAAAGAGTAGCACCCCCCGTTTAGTTACAAAGTGAAACAAATAGAAATCGCGAGGGTAGATTCCTATTTTTTTACACACATAAATCTTTGCATTGTTATGCACATTTAGCGGATGACTCCTTTTAAAGTTTCCGTCGCCGCATCTCTAGTAGCGTCATGGAATTTTACAGTTATTCAGGTCATTGAAAAGGAATGCACCAAGAAAGATTGAAAAAGATTTTGATCTTAGCTCTGTCTAAAACTTTTAAGTCTTTGTGATGAAGAGCATGAGGGGAGATTGATGGCTAACGAGGTGTGAGCGTGAGAAAGATTGAAGAATATAAGTTGGGCAGAGATGAAGACAAACGGGGAAGTTTCACATGTTCTGGGAGAAGAGAGGAACTTGTTAGTTAGAATCCGAAGAGCAGTCGGAGGATTGGTGGGCGGAGGAGGAGATACTTTGTGGAGAGGTAGAGGGGAATGCTGGAGGTCGTGACAGGAGTGAGCATGTTAGGTGATAAAAGAGGGAGGAGGACAAGAACCGCCATTTCGATGGTTCGAAGGACCAAGAACTGAAGAAGAAAACGGAGCCGGGCAGAGGGAGTAAGAAGAGGAAGAGGTCAATGGGAAACATTCAATGTTTTAGGGGCGATCCTAAGCGTCCCTTCATCAGGATATGAAATAGCAAATATCGATGCTCTTCTATATTCTTCCCTTGTTCCCTCCGCCATGATACCAGCTGCTACCTGCCACCGTCCTCTCAAATAATGACCACAGCTGCTCTGCTTTCTACCTCTCCATTTGTTTAGGTTCTCTATTTCTTTGGGTTTCCCGTATTTCCCCTCTTTGTCCCCGCCTGCCTTGCTCCAAGCGCATTTCTTACCCCACCCCCTCTTCCTCCAACAGGTATTAATATGATGTATCGCAAGTTGAAACTTGTCTTGTACCTGAACATGGTTCAATGAACTGAGACGCGTTGTACGCTGCAAATAAGTCTGTGTAAAAGTGCACATTTCTTTTGCTCAGACCATTTGATTTTCCATTGTTTTCAATTAAATCATTTCAGTGTTCCTCATTTTGTTATTTTGTTTTATGATTTTGATTATTATTTTGAAGCTGCCGATTAGAGGGTGTTGATTGTAGGGTTATGTAACCAAGGGGGCGGGGGCTCGAAAAGCTTCGGGAAACACTGCTCTAGAGAGTGAAGAATCCGGCCTTGTAATGGGAGGGTGGGAGAGAACCAAATCTCTTCAACTTAAGGCTTCTTAGAGGGATAATAATGTTAGTTTAAACTTTCGACAACTACAAACAGAATTGAAAAACCTCCGAGAGCAAATCTGTAGGTCCAGGTATTTGCAAAACACTAAATTAAAATTCACTAAAAATAATAACAATGAGTCTTTTATAATTAAGTCGAAAAAATTCATGAATTCTAAGATTGTTATTTTTTAAGTTAATCATATCGGGAAAACTATATTCACGATGGGTAAGGATTAGGCGTACAAATACTACAACTAATATAATCCCAGTGAGCACGAATTACTAAGGGAAATCGTCGCAGTAATCCTTGATTTGGTTGGGGAATATTTTAAATTATCAAGCCAAGTCAAATTTAAAACGGCGAATGTCATCATTACAATAGTAAGCCATAGGTTATCGAAAGAAAATTAAAAATTTCTAACATGAATTATATAGAGAGAATAATTATAGGTCGGGGAAAGAGTCATTTGGAAAATGTTAAAGAATTGGTACGCTGAGTAAAGTTGCGAAGACTAGATAGTAAAAATATTGGATAATGGAATGTTGTACGAGTGCGAAACCTAGACTTTGAGGGATGAGTGTGAGCACATGTGGATTTGGAGGAGGCCATCGAGATGGGTAAGGTGGTTAGGACAATGAGCAGGAAGGAAGACGAATATGGAGGGCGAAGAGAGGAAGTCGGTGGGCTAAAAGCGGAGGCAGAAGAAGGGAACGAAGGAAACATTGAGAAGGCGTAGAAGGTCGTGATAGAAGGGAAAGAGCGCTTTTGGAAGAGTAAGGGAGGAAATTTGTGTTAAAATTGGGCTTAAGACCGGTGGGAAGTACATTTGAAGAAGGAAATGGCCACCGGGGGGGGGGGGGGGGAGAAAGGAAACAGGATGATGTCCACGAAAAACGAAAAAAGTGGCATTTGTTATCGGGGCCGTTTAAAACCCACCTTGGACTCTTTAATGATGGCAATTATATCAACAGCGGATTTCAATATTTAAAATAATTATCAGTACGATATAAACCGATTGTAAAATAACTGCGAGGGATTAAATCAAATACTTCCACGCCTCTCACCCGAAAGTAAATTTTCGCCGTTATCTCGTAAATCTGTATGAAAATCATAAGAGAAAACTTGACTTTGTGGACTCTTAATGCTCGTACTCCGCGTGACCTTGACCTTTCTCCCCCTCTATTCCTCAATCACTCTCTCTTCTTCCGCATTCCTGGAGGAAGCCCCTTTGCTCTTCTCCAGACACCACTCCATGGCCGAGCCCTTGAGGGACACCCCTTGGTCCTCCGAGGGTGTGCTCGTCGCGACCCGGAAGGCACCCTCCCCTCCTGCCGATGCCCCAAGTTACCCGCATCGCTGCTTTTTCACGTGCGGCGCGAAGGAAGTTGATATTCCAAGGCGTGATAACTAGCTCCAAATATAATTATTCTTTCCAATTCACGCATAAATAGCAATATCTCTACATTTTATTCGTCTATTTAATCATATAATATGAAGGCTCTTTCATTAAATTTCTCTCGATGCGGTTTTCAACTTTCAATTAGCCGACCTATTGATGATTTTTTAGCATCAAATTACACTTTTTTTAGTTTAAAACCGCGGTTTGTTTAATTGTTTGTAAGACTTCTATAAGAGCATCCTTCTTATTAAACATTCCTAGACTAAAATTAACCACTTCTAACTCAGTAGTACAGAGAAAAATATAATGGTTTAAAAAAATCCCAAATTTCTGGAAACTCATTGAAATCCATTACTCCTAGCTACACCTTCATAGGCAATAATATAGTAATTAAAACACGTTTACTTTAAAATTATAATTCCATTTAGGCCATTCATACTGCACTGATGGAGGACTCATTCATGAATGATGACAATGAACTGCGTTCATGGATTATGCTCAGTCATGCTTACGAACGCGCATATCTTTGTTATTTTTTAGTTGGTTATTTTAATACTCTGCAAGCCACCACTAGGGTGCGTGGCAGGGGGTGAATGTACATCCAGACTAATTTTGACCCGAATATGACCCGCTACTGTTGTCGGAGAATGTTATTTTGATCATTTATCGTTCGTGGAAAAAATGACATCTTAAATCTATCTGTTCTGCACTAAATCGTTAAGATTTTATTGACATGATCTCTCCTACCGTAGTATGATGGGGGCAATAATGCATTTTCAACATCACAGCTAAAGAGACCTCCTTCCAATTCATGCAAGAGGTTTAAATCTGGAATTAAACCTTCGCTCTATTGAGTGATTCCCAGCCTAGTTGCTCTAATATTTTGGACACGCTAATAAGTTTATCATAACAGAGTTTTGCAAATATAGCTCCTCTACGCTGCACGCCATCCGATTCGGTAATCAATCCAACTTCTGAGGATCCAATATACTTGCAGGATATTCTAAATGAGGCCTATCCAACGACAAGTATTATTTCTCTTTGACCTTTTCATCACATTTCCCCAGTACTCACCTAATTAATCCTAATTTTTTGGTATCTTGATTTCTCAACAGTGAGAATTACAGTTCTATTCCGTCAATGCATACGTAGCCTGCGATGGAGATGGTATTAGCTTCCGGCTAATGACCAGACGACCCCAATTCCAATCCTGGTTGTGCCACTGGACATCACTCATGTTCACCTAGGCTATCTGCGATTTGATGGGTATCAAGATCTCTCCCCTAGAAGACCGCACAAGTCGCGGGAATTGAACTGACCTCTGACCTCCAACCCGAATGCGTCAATTCCACAGGCGTGAGCCTTAGCCTCTTAACGGTCAGGCTTAAGCAAGGGACGGCGGGAAAAGGATCTCGCCCCAGCGGGAATGTCTGTTAACCATGCTCTTTTTAATTTTTGGTCCATTAATTGAGCAAAAAATATCCCGCACGTTCCTGGTGGTTGCCAATTCTTGTTCTGACTCACAAACACACGCCCTCCAGCTTCCCAACAAATTGCAACTAAACTGCATTTACAAAGGACTGAACTGAAACACTGATTAAATTGTCTCAAGCGTTACTTTGAGGAAGATTTTCAAACTAGGAGTAAAAAATGAGGGCAGATTAACTTTGTTGATTCCGCTTAAATTTTCATTTTGCACGACCATGATTTCGTTTAAAGGTAAGATATTCTTATATATAAATAAATAAATAAATAAATAAATATATATATATATATATATACATATATATGAACATAAATATATAATTACATATAATATATATTATATAATTACTTATAATATATATTATATATATTATATGTAATTATATACAAACATTATATACAAAGATTTTCAGTCCTGGCAACTACGGGGCTCGGCCCAATCGGCTGTGTGTCGTGCCCGGCAGCGGGGGAGGCAAGGCTTCTGCGGTCGTCATCCCACGAAACCCTTGCAAGGGAAAACCAGCAGCAGGAGGACAGAAGATGCAGGTGAAGAAGACCAAATTAGTTAGAATAGGGACGTGGAATGTTAGGACAAAGATGAGGACAGGGAAATTGGAGAATATCAAGCGAGAGATGGAAAGGGGAAATATAGATATTTTAGGTCTATGCGAGGTGAGATGGAAGGATAGTGGGGATTACTGGAGTGATAAGTATAGAATAATATACAGCGGCGGGGACGAGAGCCAACGAGGGGTTGCCATAGTATTAAATGAAGAGGTAGGAAGGAGCGTAGTCAACATAGAGCAGGTAACGGATAGATTATTACTAGTAGAGATAAAAGCAAATCCGAACAACTTGGTTATTATTCAGGTATACATGCCACCAAGCAACCATAAGGAAGAAGAGGTCGATAGGATATACGATCAGTTAGAGGACATAATCGCGTGTGTTTCTCCAGGGAAACATTTGATAGTGTGGGGGATTGGAATGCGACGGTAGGCGAAGGATGAGATGGTGATGAGGTGGGGGACTACGGTTTACGCACGAGGAATGACCGTGGGGAGAAAGCAGTTGAGTTCTGCAGGAGACAGGGGTTAGTCATCACCAACACTTGGTTTAGACACCACAAAAGACGCAGGTATACAGGGAAAATGCCAGGTGACTCAGGAAGGTATCAGCTAGATTATATCCTGGTTAGACACAGGTTTAGGAACAGTGTGATAAATTCGCACAGCTTCCCGGGAGAGGAAGCGGACTCTGACCACAATTTAGTTGTTAAGAAATGTAGCGTACGTTTCAAAAAGATAAGGCAGGGGCGGCGAGTTAGAAAATGGAATGTAGAAGTATTAAATGGTTTGAAAAGGAAGGAATACAAACAGGCGGTAGAGGAAATGATGGAGGATGGTAAAGAGCTAAGTACTATCGAAGAAAAATGGGAAAGTATCAAGAGAGGGTAGTCTAAAGCCGCAAAAGACACTATTGGAACCGTTAACGCTAAAAGGACTAGAAAACCATGGATCACGGATGAGATGATTACAAAGATGGATGAGCGGCGAAAATGGAAGAATGTTAATACAGAATTAGGCAAACGAAGTACAAAGAATTAAACAATTAATTGAGGCGGGCAACAAATAAAGCAAAAGAAGCATGGCGGAAGACGCAGTGCGTGGATATGGAAAGTCTGCAGAGGAAGGGTGAAATCGGTGCGCTGTACAGCAAAGTTAAATCGTTATCGGGAAGTAAGAAAGGAAGAGCTATGCTAACAGTTAGAGATAAGGCGGGTAAGGTAATAGTTGACGCAGGAAAGATCCAAGAGAGATTGAAGGAGTATATAGAAGAACTGTAGAGTAAAAAACTTAGACCAATAAAGTCAGACATTGAAAAAGAAAATGACATAGAGGAAGACAGCTTAGGTCCAGGCATACTAGACAAGGGTTTTCCCTTGCAAGGGTTCCGTAGGATGACGACCGCGGAAGCCTTGCCTCCCCCGCTGCCGGGCACGACACACGGCCGATTGGGCCGAGCCCCGTGGTTGCCAGGACTCAAAATATCTCTATTGTCCATCATATTTTTCTTGGGAGTGGTAATTGAGGTGGTTTCCCGTTGCCTTCCTCAATAGTGTTTTTAACGTGACACCATCACTTACCGGCCGCCCCACTGGAGTCAGACGCCATTGCAGCCGCCTCACTGAGGAACAGACGCTGCGTGGACTACCTTTCGTCTGGCTCCTAACCTTCGACCTATCTGGCATTGGTGACCCTACCAGGAGCAATTATTATTACTCCCTCCAGCACAGCTCTAGGGGTCATCGGAACGCACAAGCTCTCCCAACACGTCGAGGTTGTAGTCTGGGCAGGGATATATATATGTGTATATATATATATATATATATATATATATATATATATATATATATATATATATATATATAAATAATATGTATATATGTATACACACACACACCCAATATTCTTGCATTAATTCTTTTCTACAGAATTATAATTCCTTGGAAGGACACTCTGGTCGTGCTAAATAAAAACTCTAATTGAATCTGGAAAGTTAGCCTTCCTCATCTTTACGCCTTAAGTGCCGAATACTCATTTTCAACGAAAGGGAATGGGATATTCAAGATTTGTGCTTGCATCAAGGATGAGGGAATGAACTATTTGGGTTTATTTCCTCGGTTCTATGAAGAGAGAATGAACACATTTGGATGGAGCGATAAGAAAAGTGGCTTCAGGAAATTCGCAGAGGACAGAATAGTACGATACTGGTTTAGTTATTGGGAAGAAGAAGGAGGAGATGTTTAGGGCCTTGGGGGAGGGAGGGTGTCATGCTGATAAGCAAGGGACTCCCGTAAGAAAATCGTGCTGGGAAAAAGATTCTGTTCCAGCTGAGAAGCTTTTCCATCAGTGTTGAAGAATTTTTGTTCGTTTTCTCGAACCGCTCATAAACTACCGCTTTTCCGTAACTATTACAATTCTAATGTAGAAACAAAGTCTATTTACGTCCATTCCTCCCACTACGTCATAAAGGGGAGGGGTGCTCGCCATGTCGGGGTCCACGTTCGCCTTCGCACAATCGATCCCTTCATCCCCCCCCTTCCCCCACCCTGATCCTCCTCCCACGTTTGCCCACTATAACCGCGTTCCACTTCAGCACATTCAAAACAACCCTGACGTGCAACCACCCATCTGCAATACTCGTATTTTGCAACCGTGATTTTTCTCTTGCTCACAATTATCGAGAAAACTTGTTGACGCCGTTCATAATGAATCAAAATCCACTAACGTACACATATGTACGTGCGCATCCATTATTTCTTAAACATCCTGTACTAAGTGCAAATAAAGAACAAGACATCGTCCTTAATCACATACCTCATTATCGATTCTCTCAAGGGCACGTCAAAAATAAAAAGGAACCAGGAAGCGCATCGCTGGACACAAGGAAGGCTTCGGAGAATGGTCATCACCAGGATTACCGGGTGAGCAATTGCAAAGTTCGATATTTGTAATTGATATTTAATTTAAAAAATGGATTTAACTACATCTCGCATTTACAGGTACTAGTACTAAGGGGTGAATTACTGCCATAAGCTCTCTCCATTTCCCTGCTCATAGATCACACAGATATTCATGTAAGTACTGTCTCCATATCCATCTCCCGAACCTCGTTTTTCCTTCTTAAGCTATATAATATTTGAGTGCCTCCTCAACATCTTTCGAGTCAGGCCATCTGCCTTTAAATCGATGACCAAATCATTCCCGTCGCATCGCCTGTAATGCTGGTCCGGTCACCAGAGTACTACCTTCCCATAATTTCAAAGTTGCTGGAGTAAACATTTTGGGGCATTTAAGCTGATAAATAAAAATTACTAATTCAATTAAAAAATTCTTATTTGAACACTCCAATTGTTTATTTCGTACTCACGTGTATTTCTCCCACACTATAAAGTGTTTTTAGCCATTCAGTAAACATTACTATAATATTCCTTTTACTTTCCTCTCTATTCCTGTATTTTCTTGAACACATGTGCAGAGGCAAATTAACAAAAAACAATAAAATTGGGTAGTAAAAATTACGTTTGAGTCATCTAGAAAACAATAAAATTAGATAGTTAAAATAGTTACCCATCGTTCAATAAGTCCCGGGACTAACTAAGAAAACAACATTTCTTTCGTAAAATTCCTTTTTATTCATCAACATGATCACCTTCAAGAGCTATAATACAATCATTCCGACGCTTTTCTAACTTTTCGATGCCATGCTTGTGAAACGATCTGTATACCTGTCCTCTCAGAATAAGCTTCAGTTGTAGCGATTATGACTTCCTAATGCGGGCCAAATCTTTTCCCCTGAAGCATCTTCTTGAGATCAGCAAACAGCCAGTAGTAGTCGTTTAGGGCTAGATCTAGAGATTACATATTGAAGGGAAGCAGATTGAAGCCCAACTCGTTCAATTTTCGACATTGTTCCCACTGACTTGTGGCACGGTGCATTGTCTTGATGAAAGATGATTTTTTTCTCCTTCATGTGCGGTCGTTTTCTTTTCCGATTTCGTCCTTCAAAAGCAACAATAACTCAATGCAATAGTCGCGATTTACAGATTTTCCTTTTTCAAAGTAGTCTATGTGAATTATACTCTGTGGATCCCAAAATAATATTCCGTTCAATATGCCCCGGGACTTCTCTGGAATGCATGTGTTGTGTCCTCTCTCAGGAATGTGTGTGTGTGTGTGGAGACTTGTCATTTGCTGCTCGAATTGCAATACGTTGAATGAAAAGTGTGCGTAGTCCGTGGGCAGTGACAGTATTACGATTTACGTCGTATGGATGGCAAAATGACGCAAACGGACACGGTCCCTGCGTTAGATGGGGTCTTTTCCCGCTCGATGCCCAGCTGCGCGCCGAGTCCACACCTCCGCTTCAGCATGACGCAATTCCGATCGCCAGACAAGACGCGCACTTCACCTGACTACTACCACCCCCTTCCCCCGCCCTTCCCGGTCCCGATTCTGTCAAGTCACTGCTAGACCCGAAGTCTGGTCGCGCTTCGTTTCGAGTCTGTCTTCGGAAATTAGGTTCGCACGACACTTCTGCCAATTTCCATATTACCAAATGGACCTCGATCCACTCCGCGATGGACAAACCTTGGGGTTAGGTTCGTGGGCGACTCGCATCACAAAACTTATGCTTCGATTTCAAATATTTGTATCTTTCGCAGCCGAATATCACACCTCCTAGCCCTTGACCTGTGGCACTGTGATCTCGACATTGTCGTTCCGCGAAAATACCCAGGTGATGACTTCGCGACCCACACAATTCTCCATTACGCATTAAATCCAGGCTTAATCGAGGCCATGACGTCAACTTCGATGCTTGGCGACCTCGAGTCTCTCCTGAATAACCACCATGATAATAGTTTACAGTAGGAATGTTTTTAAGAATGAGATGTCATGTCGCTCGATTCCTACCGTAGGAATAGTACCGCAATCAAAGACTAGGAGCTCATTTTTCGAAGAAATGACTCAAGTAGTTACAGTTCCTTAAAGGGTAGTTCAATCGCACAAGGGACGTTTCGTTGAAGATGAATATGTTGCAACACTTGTCACGGCTGCGGTTTACAGAAAGCGTGGTTATCGATGCTTTATAAGACACTTAAATTGTTTTCAGACAGCTTGTGACTCGACTTGAAGCTTTAAAAACAGGCCCCAGAACCGTTATCTTCCTTGCCACATTTCTTATCTATGAGCTCGTAGACGGAGTTGGATATTTTGGGGATGAAACGGGAGATTTTCCAGCTCGGGAAAGAAATACTCTTGCTAAAAAAACACTGTCTTACTAAAAAAAATTATGCATTTGTGACCTTTACTATCCTATAGAATTTATTCATAATGTCCTGGGGTGCCCAGAGTATTGATAGCAAATATAATCAGCCGTTAATTTTTTAAAAGAGGGGATCGCAGTGAAAGAATAACATGTCCTCATTCTATTCCCATTTTAAGATCTGCAATTCGACCCGCTGTGAGCACGAATCAGAATCGACGGACACTGATCAAATGTCATCCCACCGATACCTCAGACTTTCAGATGGTTGTTCACTTGAAAAAAACTAGAAATTACCTCTGCCACGGAAAAAACAACCCATTTTTGAGACCTCCATGCAAAGTTGACCATCACTGCTTGCGACGAGAGTCTACGATCGTCTCCAAACTGCTTCATTAAATGGCCAAAAGTCCAGGGGTCAGTGCCGATCACTAGTCAACTAGATATACCTGGGATCCTCGCCCTGGGTGCTATTGCCAACCGGTACATTGGCTCCTCACACAAGGCACCAACCCCCTCGCATTATTTTCCGCGCACCTAGGTGAGCTCTCCGCTTCCAGTCGTGCAATCATAACGCCCATTATGTCGTCACAACGCATAGCGATGACATAGAAAAAATACATAAGATATAAAAAACAGGAGTTAGAGATTATCTTTATGAATGGGAAGTCTTGTTTCCGCTCTTACGTGCGATACCTACACACACGCACACAACCTTACGCACGGGCGGATATCTCACGAATGATTTGCATTCCGGCGGCGGAGTCTCGTTCCATTCCCGTTGGAGATGAGTCGACGGCATTTTCCCGCGACGCCCATACCGGGAATCGAACCCGCGCGACTCCTTCGAGGGCACAACCCTGCATTCGCTTGATCCCTGAGCCCCTAGAGCGAAGGGCTCCCGTCCGATGCTCGACCTCTCCCCGGTAAACCTTCCTCGCACCTCTATCTCTCCTTCGACCGCAAATCAATTGCTCCCCAAGGGATCCCGAATGACACGCCCTTCCCTTTTCACCTCCTACTCTTCCCCTGCATCTCGTTCGTCCACCCATCCTACCTGCGTCAATTTGACCTTCGTGCGTGGCACTAAAACTTGTCATCCGGGCGATACATTGGAAGCCTTTGGGATCGTTGAGGAATGAAAATAAAAGAACGACGGGCAGTAAAATGAAAACCGGACAACACGTGCACACTCGTCAGGACATGTAGTGCTCACCACAGCACAGACATAGGATGAATGACGAATTTCGCATACTTTGGCAACCTCTCAGCCGCCAGAAAACGAACCACACCTCTCTGCTCCTCTTCTAAGCTCGCCTCTCCATTTCTACAACTGGACGAACAATAGACACCAGTCCGCGCACCAACGTGGAAATAACCCAACAACAACTGCGAGCGGCAGTGAGGTGTGCGACAATGCAGTTCTCTTCCTACCACAGCGATGGCTGCATCAATACATAACGACAGTGCTGCCACCTTTCGCGCGGACTGTGTGTTGTGGCGGGTGTTCGGTTTTCATTTGACTGCCCCTCATTAATATGGATGGAAATTAAAACAAGCAAAGGGACTCTGGCAACGATGGGAGAGTAAAGAGGATTCCTGGGTAACTCGACGGCAGGAACTAATGCTTGTCATGCATTTGGAGGGGCAGTGGAATGTTGGAGACCGACCGAGGGGAGAACGTTGGGCGGGCGAGGATAAGAATGGCGGCGGAAGGAATGAAGGGAGTGGAAAAGGTTGGGGGAGTTGAAGAATGCTTCATTGCAGCGGAGGTTGTTCCGGCAAAGTATGATAGCACTAGTGTCATGTTAACTGGGGCCCATAATCAGCGTACTACTTAATCCTCGGGCCCAACAGAAGTCTACCAAAGCGGTAGACTGCCATCCATGGCCGTTTCAGTCCAAATCCAGCGTCCGCTTTCCGAGTCTTTCTCTGCTCATTCGGTCTGCTGTCCCGTTGTTTCTGATACCATTAAAAAGGTGGCACACAACACACACCTCGCAAATGTTTTCTCCTCTGTTTCTCCGTCATCAAGAGAATTTGATTTCTCTTGATGAACACAGACTTTGTTTGAGCCATTCCGCGATTAATATGAGCCGACTGGCTTCCCACCCAGAGGGCCCGGGTTCGAATCCCGGCGGTGTTGAATATTTTTCAGAGATATCTCGATCCCAATTTGAGATGCTTTGCGGATGGCACTTGAAATGAGTAAGCCGTCCGTCGGATGAGACGTTAAGCTGCGGACCCCTTGGCGCCTTCCGTTGTTAAGAGTAGGCTAATGCCGACGCCGGGTTTCTTTCCACCCTTCATCATTTCCCATCCATCCCTAATGGCGCAGATGTCCTCAGCTGTCGGTCCCCTATCCCCTAAATACTACTCTAATAAGCGTCGAGTTCCTCCCGACCCAACGCATTCCGATCTGGAAATCGCAATCTCAATAGTCAAAAATGAATCAATCCAGGATATGTGGGCGAAATGAAGAAAGAAAGCGTTCTCGATAAAAAAGGAGAAAAAGTGAATTCGTGATTCGTCACACATTTACGTACTAATCCTTTTACCCCGCGAACTAGAATAATATGAGATGGATTAAATTAAATTACAAACTGTGCGGGGTATTTTTCTCACGAAAACAATAAATGATAGCCGGATGTCTAACTATCTTATAAAGTTAAGTGCTGAAGCCCCCAATAAACATTTCATATAGCCTTGGACTTCCCCAGCCTTTAAACCGCTGTTTTAATCTTCCATCATCCCCCTCTTCATTCCCACATGTTTTCAGCCAACATTCATATGCCGCCCCAAGTGACAATTCTTTCCTTCCCACTTCCCCAACACACTCTCCCTCATTCCTTCAAACATCCAACATTAGATCTCAATATTCCCTAAATCCATTTTCCAATATTTCATCCATCCAACAACTTCCTCTCTTCTCCTCCTGTGTGTTAAATTGTCGCTAATCTTCCTCTACGTCCGAATAATTTCCTCAGAGGAATTTACAATCACGAGAGAGCATCAGTATTGTGTAGCGGTCACAAAAAATCAACTTATAATCTGTATACCGCACATACTAATGCACTAAATGACCCAGTTCCCTTAATCGGAAGGTCGGGCGAAAGTAATATGTATTGTGATAACGTCGAGCTGATAATACGAGGTATTCGAGATACCTTCCAAGCCTATATTCAACAGGGAGATTACCTTGAATGAATGAAATATTGCCAATCGACACTTTTATAATCAACTACCCACTTGAGAACGCAGAACAGTTAAAATTAGATTATACATGTAATTAGGCTATACATTAACTGCAGACGAGTTTTGGTTGAGAAGAAATTTACTTAAGTTATCGCTCATACTCATCGGTGACGTTGTCTGTTGGTCTCTTTATTTACGAGACATTTACTGTGCGTCATGGGACTAAGAAACGTTACGAAAGAATGCCGGAACTCCCAGCCATCAATTATATCTAATTTTATCTTTGACTATCTCGGCGTTTACCTCCTATTTCGACAAACACAAACATTGGTCATGGGCTCTGAGATATCCGAAAGCGAACCGAAACAAATGAACAGAGGCCCGCGGCATGTTTTCTCCGATTTTTGATTCGTCGTAAATAATATGGAGGAGGATGGGGAAGAGAGAGAACACGATTTGTTACCATTGTTGCGTCATATTACTGAGCAAGCACGAAGGATTTGAAGAGTGATTCTATATCGGATCTCACAGCCTCGTCGGTTGACGGTTGAAATCCGCCCTCCGGCAATTCGGCCAATGCCAGAACTCGGCATTCGCACGCACCCATAATCGCCCTTACCGATCTGCACTCCCGGATAACACACGGCTCTCTGCCGCCCGCCCAGAGATCTCTCACTCGCCCCCCCCCCCCCACTTCATCAATCAAGGCCGGCTCCAGCGCCTTCATCCGCGCTCTCTTTTCCCTCTTTTTCTCGAGAGCGAGCCTTCGCCTTATTCCGGGCAATTAGGTGCGGAATGAGGTCTTTGTCACCGAACGCCACCGCGTTGATTTCACCGCGAGTGAGCCCTCGACGCCCGACTGACAATCAACATCGCGGTCGGTCAAGGAGCGAGCCATTAAGGCGGTACCCGATCCACGGCATGTTTTAAGAATAAAAAAAGAACATTCGATAAGAAATTATTATTATAGAATAAATCTCGTGGAACTTAAGTTGTGATTGTCCTGATGGCAACGGTCAAGTCTGGTCAACTGTCACTCTTACAATGGACATACATACACAAGAAGACAGATATGAGACAAAATGCTCCAATATACAATGGCACTTAAAGATTACCAACCGCAGCTTAACCATCACACAAGGGCTAGGCTCACACCATACCTACAACGCTCCGTCCATCGCCGCACTCCGTCCATAATCACGCACTCTTCAATTACTCTCTGTGCTTCAAGAGAATTGTTGGATTGAACAATAACACTATAGCATTCACCACATTTTGTATCGCAGCCATACTAGAGTTTGTTTGAGGGTAAATGGAGAGATGAAACCCTAGTCACACTAACAGAGGAATTCTTATTTTTCCACCGTTGCATTAGACAGCAATAAGACTTGTTTTCTACCATGTGCTCAATCCCTGAACCTATGCGAGCTTCAGTTGACGGAGGCCTACACTTATCTTGGCGATTCCCATGTGCAACGGAAATTCGCGTATCGAAGTGTGTCCGATGAGGTCATTCTGTCTTCCAAGCACTTTTCTACGAATTACAAGGGTAGTTAGAAAGGTTCTCGGAATCACCACAAGATGTCAGCGCTAGCGCAACGATTTTCCCCGCGTAGTAATAGGTAATCCTTTTTTAAGTAAGCAAGTGACACGTAACACGCTCTGGGAAGAGATCTGTGGTGCAGACGCTTCTCTGTTGTTGTTTCCGTCTGGAAAAAATTGAGATTTGAGGAGTGATTCCTTCGTGATACTTCGTAAAGAAAGTTATGAAAGGAAATCAAATTCATTTCGACTTTCATAACACTCGAGGAGAATCTACATCTTCATAGGCAACTGTTACCAAGTTAACAACTGATTTAAAGTTTGGTCAGGACAGCTTAGATGATGATCCGCGCAGTGGTCGGCCAAAATGTATCACTATCCCAGGAATTATTGCAAAATGTCATAAAATGGTGATGGATGGATGATCGCCGACTGAAAGTGCGAGAAATCGCTTTAAGCTGTTTGGGATGCAGTTTTAATGAGGAAAGTCCTTTATTTCTTTTCCATTCCCGAGAACATTTCAAATCCCCCTCGTATTTCTCCTCCAAACTCTTCGTTGAACCTCCTCGTTGATCATCCAACGCATTCATATTGGTCTCCATTCCTCTATTGGATAGACACACATTTCCTATGCTTCCATCTTCTCTCTATGCAGCTCTCATCATCCATGTCTCACCAATATGGAGAGGTGTGTTCCAAACCCATGTTTAAATGAGGTTTCCTAATCTGCGGGTTTGTGCTGACCGCAAAGAGTGGACACATCTTTTGCTAGAAAACCATCTCTGCTGCCTGGGATTTGCTATTTTTATTTCCTACTTGTTTCTTCCGTCGTTGTCGGTAATTATTCTGGGATAAGGGACCTCTTCCTTTTATTATTATCACTTAAGATTCCGAAGTTTAGTATCTGTGCTCTTTTCTGCTTTTCGCCAACAGGCAAAGATAGTTCTGTAGTGTTCTTACTTCCTCATCACCACGTCTATGCCACCTAAATACTTCTGCTTCAAATATCCTTCTCTCTCCCTTTCTCTTCATTTCTTCCACAAGAGCTATGTCGTAGGCAAAATAAACACTGTCGTGATTTTTCCTTTTCTTGACGGGTGAAAAACTACGGCATTTAAAACAGTACTTTTTTTTAAATAATTAAAAAACTCGTCCTTTACTTAAGCATTCCCCCCCCCAAACAAAACAATTATCAATCGCGCAATGATTAAAGTTATCACGTGGAAGTAAAAGTTCGCATCATCAAATTGCATAAGAGTTTATAAATCATTCAAACGAGCATGAAAAACACAACTACGCCCAGGGGGCGCGTGTTGCTACGGAAAGGGACTGCGCGTGGCTCGAACCCGCGACCTCATGATGAGCGGGCGAGACACTCGACCCGCAGGCAGGGAGCAATTGGTGGCTTATCCTAAAATGAATGACCCACATCTGTCGACAGTCGCTCGAATTAAAGCTAACGACTAAGAGGGCTCGTTGAAAAGAATTCCAAGGGGCGGAATTTATGAGATCAGCGCAGCGCATGGGTTCAACACAGCCGAAGCGATTCTAAACTGATTTCAGACGATATTAGTACATCACCTAAAATAGCACAACGACCCCTTTTACAATCGATTGATTGTTGTCAAAACAATAAGCAGGGGCATAAAAAAATCAACAGATGAAATACTGTCACAGAAACCTATAAAAAGTACTATATTTGAAAAAAAAAATTATTTTTCAAGTCACTGTGAAGTTAAATTTATGCTCTCTTGGGGGGGGGAGGGGTTGAGGATGAAACCGGCTTCACTGTTCGGTGCTGTGCTTATGCAATCCTATTGTGCCAATGAAATCGTGTTTTGGGTATGTGAAATACGTGTTTCATTGACCACCGACGATCAATGCCTATAAATGCAATTCCCGAGGAGTGATGCATGCCAGACTAAACTTAAAGAGCTTTCACTGATCGACCGACAAGCCATTGGGACTTATCAATTGTTCAAATTCGAAAAAAAAACTTCGTCAGGTCTTCCAACAATTATTCTTCTTTGCTGGGCCACAATCGACGATCACGTTGGGAGCTGGCCGCTGGCTGAGAGCGGGGGCAAAGAGGGAGGAGAGGTGCCACCGAGGGAGGGATGGCTTTGGAGAGCGGAGGCGGAGTGGGGCAGCGGTTGGGGGTTGAGGGCGGGAATCGACAAGGGGCATGAAACAAGGGGTCAGCTCCTTTGCGCCGGAAGATAAAGAGGGAGGTCAGGGGAAGAAAAATTAGCAGCGTCCTTTCCGAGGAAAGCATCTTGAATGCTTGAATTCCGATGTTCCTCGGAGTTCCAGGGTGTGGAGGTAGGCGGCAGCAGGAGGATGATGGTGTACATACAGGGTCTGTCCCAAAACAATAAGTAGAATGATGTTTTTGCCACCAATTTTTATACGGATGGAGTGGGGTGATTTGTGGTGGGGAAGGTGAGGGGAGATCTTGGGAAAGCAGCGCAACCTACGTCAGTTAACTGTGGGCAATGAAAGTGTGCAGATTGCTGCTAGACTGGACCCCTGTTCGACGGTCACGTCAAGAATTCACGATGCCAGTTTCCATGGAGCAATGATATTCGATAAAATTTTGTGTTAAATTGAGGAAATCGGATTGGAAGACCATGACCATGTTTAAGGGTGATTATTCAGATGGATAAATGTCCCAAGTGTTGGTTTTCCTGCTTGCACAGGATGTTCTGGAAGGGTAGAGAGGAGGTTGATGATGAGGAATGCCCTGGACATCCATCCATCAACAACACAGTGTGTTGGAAATGTGCAAAAAGTGAGACACGTGCTCAATTCTGATTGACTCCCAAATGTCAGGATATTGGCAGAAGAGAGCAATATTCAGAAAACCATAGTGCATTGCATTATTAAAGAAGATGTAGCCAATTAAAAAGGTATGTGCCAAGATGGTCCCAAGGTGCTGTCGGAATACTGCAGCTTGTGTGACAATCTTGCCTCGGACCTCTTGGACCACTGTGAAAGTAAAATGGTACTCAAAGGAGCTATACTCAAGTCGTACTCAAAGTACTCAAATAGCCATGTGTCGTCATCAGTGGCCAGCTATTTGAAAACATTCGGGTCACTTGAACAGTGGTCCAAGAGTTCCAAGGAAAGATTGTCACACAAGCGGTCTTCCGACAGCACTTTAGGGACCATCTTAGAAACTCTTTCTCATCCATTTGAGCAGAACTATTTGTTCCCCATACGCATTTTTGCTATCCCGTATTGTCCGTGGGAAGAAGGAGTCCTTGGATCCGCTAGTCTGGCATATATTTCCCAAATTTCATATGCATGATCCAAGCGACCAGTGTATGTTGGAGTGCGAATAATTTGCGAGACCTCGGCTCGTGAAAGATGTGCATTTGAATTCATAACTCCATAGGTATTAGAGTTACGCTTTTCGTTTTTCCGTAAGAGTTTTTAACGAAATGGACTGCCCTGCGTTGAAACATCGCAATTTTCCGAATGAGGCCTTATTCACTCGGATCCCATACACCACACCCATATTTCAAACTAGGCCTTACAAGAGCCTGGTGATAATGAGACGACGCACTTGCTATTCTTAAAATGTGCACACCTGAGAAAAACTACGTGAGTTAAATGGATAATTCTGCAGATTTGTGACTCCCTCTTGACACAAAGGCGCCTTCAATTATAAACCCATCCTCCGTTTATGCAGGACGCGATTGATGCATCCTTACTCAACGTCCCTCTCATCAATTCCCTCCTCCTTGTGAAAGCCTATTTGCCCAGCGCAATTCTTCTCCTTACGTCCCTACTACTTTGACCGTGCTGGTCCAAAACACTACCGAGATACGTAAACTGTTCTACCTGCTCTAGTTTTTGCCCTCCTATTTCAATGTTAAGCTTGGCCTTTTTCTTTCTGGAAAATCGCATAACCTTGGTTTTATTAATATTGATTCTCATCCCATAATTGTCGCACTGAATTTCCAATTCACTAAGCAATGCTTGCAGCCCCTTGGCTGACTGACAAACTAAAGCTTGGTCATCAGCAAACCTAACTGTTTTTACGAATTCCCCGCCCACTTTCATTCCTACCTCCAGTTCTTGCAATGCCTCTTTGATCATTTCCTCTGCATAGAGGTTGAACAGCAACGATGATAATGGGCAACCCTCCCTTACACCTCTTCCTAGCACTGCCCATCCGGACTCCCCGTTCCCCACTCGCACCTGAGCAGTCCGAGACATGTACAGGTTGCGGATTAGCCTCCTTTCCCTCCAATCTATTCCTATTTTCTGCAATATACTCATTAGTTTTTCCCAATACACTCTATCGAATGCGCTTCTGAAATCTACAAAAAAGGTAAATACGAGGGTCATCCGGAAAGTAGTACCCGTTCGTGAAATAAAGACACAAAAGTAAATATTAACAAACATAAAAAATTTTATTTGAAGGAGGATACTTTAAACTACTTCTCAACATAATCTCCAAGCAAATTAAGGCATTTGTCATAACGTGTGACAAGTTTCTGTATTCCTGCTGCATAGTCCTTCGCCGCCAGCTCATTGAGATACGCGAGGGACCCATCTTGCACAAATTTTTGCATAATGCAGATGGTGTTTAACAATTTCATGAACAATTGTTCGAGAAACATTGGGAAAATGCTCACAGATGTCATCAATTGTGACGCGCCGATCGTTCCTCACGAATTCGTCAACTGAGCTCACCAGTTGGTCTGTAATGACAGACGGTCTCTCCGAACGCTCATCGTCGTGTGTGTTCCCCCTCCCCATGTTGAAGTTGCGACACCACCGCCGAACAGACGACTCGTCCATTACATTGTCTCCATACACCTCCTTTAATTGGCGATGAATATCACATGGGCGAACGTTTCTTGCATTGAGGAATTTAATCACTGCCCTCACTTCACAACTGGCGGCGTTCTCAATTTTTTTAAACATTGTAAACAATCACAGAAACAACACAGGCAATGCTAGCGTCACGCAACTTGGCTCAGAGAAGGCAGACAAGCCACTGAAGCTATCTGACCTCGTCCAGCGGCTACTCGCGTCGTCAGCACTTCATGCGGCACGAACGGGTACTGCTTTCCGGATGACCCTCGTACATCCTGATTGTATTCTATGTTCCTCTCGATTAATAATCTCATTGCTGCAATGGCATCACGCGTACCTCTCCCCTTCCTAAACCCAAACTGATCATCCCATAAGTAATCATTTGCCCTACTCTCTATCCTTTTGTTTATGATCCTGAGAACAACTTTAGCTGCGTGGGATATCATACTTATCGTCCTGAAGTCCTCACAAGATGTAGCCTTTACCTTTTTCGGAATAGGACCTAAAACTGATCTCACAATTCTTCCGGCCAAATTCCTTCCTCATAAATACTACGGATTAGCCCATACTCTTCCTCCCACATTTTCCTAAGCATTTTAAAAGTTCCTCGGGAATGTTATCCACCCCCACGGCCTTATTTAGTTTCATCTCCCTTAAAGCCCTTTCTATCTCATCGTCTAGTATGCCTGGACCTAAGCTTTCTTCCTCTACGTCATATTTTTTTTCAATGTCTAACTTGGTTGGTCTAAGTTTTTTACTGTACAGTTCTTCTATATACTCCTTCCAACTCTCTTGGACCTTCCTGCGTCAACTATTACCTTATCCGCCTTATCTCTAACTGTTAGCATAGATCTTCCTTTCTTACTTCCCGATTAAGATTGAACTTGGCTGTTCACCCTTCCTCTGCAGACTTTCCATATCCACGCACTGCATCTTCCGCCATTCTTCTTTGGCTTTATTTGTTGCCCGCCTCAATTTATTGTTCAATTCTTTGTTCTTCATTTTGCCTAATTCTGTATTTACATTCTTCCATTTTCGCAGCTCATCCATCTTTGTAATTATCTCATCCGTGATCCATAGTTTCCTAGTCCTTTTAGCGGGTAACGGTTCCAATAGTGTCTTTTGCGGCTTTAGACAACCCTTTCTTGATACTTTCCCATTTTTCTTCGATAGTACTTGGTTCTTTACCATCCTCCATGATTTCCTCTGCCGCCTGTTTGTATTCCTTCCTTTTCAAACCATTCAATGCTTCTAGATTCCATTTTCTAACTCGCCCCCCTGCCTTATCTTTTTGAAACGGACGCTACATTTCATAACAACTAAATTGTGCTCAGTGTCCGCATCCGCTCCCGGGAAGCCGTGGGAATTTATTACACTGTTCTTAAACCTGATATATATATATATATACATATATATACATATATATATACATACATATATACATACATATATATATATATATATATATATATATATATATATATATATATATACACACATATATATATATATATATATATATATATATATATATACATAGATATAATATCTATTCCACTTGGGAAGAAAGAGGTTACTAATACATAATATGTTAAAGATAGAAGATAAAGATATGAAAGAGAGTTTAAGAGGACGCCTCGGTAGCTTAAGTGGCTAAAGCACACGACCGGATATTTAGGGATCTGGGTTCGAATCCCAGTCAAGGCGAATGATTTTTACACTCTGAAATTTTTGCATTGAAATGCACATTAGCGGATGACTCCGTTAAAAGTTACTGTTGCGACATCTCCCGCCGTTTCTTTGGAATTTGTTAAAGATTAAACTTTAATCGGAAATGATTTCGCGATACCATTTCGTCTTGCAATGACACAAAGAAATACTTGGAACGAAATTATCGCAATTATCGTTAACCATTAAATGCTATTGATTTCCTTGGTCGCTAAAGGAAAATCTATGGACAAGAGTATGCAAATGCCTCATCAGATGTTTTCCTTTAGTCTCCCATTTCCTGCTCACCCCTCCTACTATACTGCGATCCTCTCCGCCCCCCCCTTACCATCATATCTCTCTGTCACTCAAAACACACAGACACACATTCCCAGTGCGTTTGGATTCTCAAGGAAAGTTTAGAATCGAGTCTCATCTCGGATTCCCTCTCTCTCTGTGTCTCATCAGAGGAAAGTCATGAGACGGCCGTAAAACTTCCGTGTGACCTCACTCGCAAATTACATAAGAGCAGACAGACAGAGTGACTTCACACCAGGGAACGGGAAGTCCGCGATCGAAAGGAGGTTGGGGCGAATTGGGAGGGGGATGGGTGGGGATGGGTTGGGGCGGCTCACGAATGATCGAAGGGCGCAATTAAGGGCGATCGAAGGGCGCGGTCCCGGAATCCGACCCCTTCGTGGATTCCGGGAGATTTCGCTCAGAAGGCCCACCGGAAGACTTGCCATTCGTCAGACATCCGCAATAAAACCCCCGCAATACAGCCGGCTTTCATTGTCAATTTCTTGTGATGAATTTCACCTTAATTTCCCTCCTCGCCATCAGTGGATTAATCAGGTGAAAATTCCCCAGCTGAATGTTCAGATGACCTGAGGAAGCGGGGGTGGGGGAGGGGGAGTAGCCGAGTGGATTGTTAGTACTACGCCACTGACCGGGTGGGCCCGCGTTGTGTTCAAAAAGAGTTAGATAAAGTCCAGAGAAAATCCGTCAAATTCGTGAAAAGTTGTTAATAGTAAGAAGACGATTGTGAGAGTTCTTCAAGGGGAGTTAGGCCTGGGAACCACTTGAGATGCGAAGAGAACAGGCGAGAACGAAGACTTTTAGAAAGGTTGAGAACAAATGAGTTTAACAATTAACTACTAAAGGAATTATTATTATGGCCCAATGCTATTCAGGTAGATAAGACGATAAAGATTAAATAAGGTAGATTGATTCCAGCACAGATAGATAGAAATACTCGTTCTTTTCCAGGAAAATCGGGAATCATAAAATGAAATTAACCGAAGACACTAGAAATATTGAAAACATTTAATGTACAATTGTAAAAGAACGTATTTTCCAGCTTCCACATGAATATTTACTTGGTTTAGTTTCTCATTATGAATCACGCCCGAGACAGTTTCTTATTAAATTTACAAGTCAGGACAAGATGAAACGTTGCCTAGACAAAGGTATATTCTTACATGTGCATATGTGTATGTTAGTTGTATTCGCATGTACTCTAGTTGTACAGGTTTTTGCATGAATATATACGATTTTTTTGTGCGTAGATTGCCATTAATATGTTGGTTTTGCATGCGGTTTTATTCTCTACTACGGGTGGTGACCTAACACCCCCCGCCTTGCGACATCTTGCGGGGTACTACGTAGATGTATATTCGCAGTGACGCTCACGGTCACCTGCAACTTAAGCACGCGATTTTTCGGGCACCACATCTCTATAGTTGCACAAAAAAAGGGGCCATGATACGTACTTTGCGTGGTTTTCACATTCCATATTAGGGCTTAAAAAACAGTTTCAAAAATGAACTCTATCCTCATCAAACTAACCATCCTTCGGGTTGATTACTCTGGCTTTTAAGGAAAAGGAGTCATTAATAACGAATCGCTTAAGTGAAATACTATCCCATATATTAATGTGAATTCCCGTCATATTTCCTTCCACTGATAGTTGCGATCTTGCCCATAGCTACAACATTGTTATGCAGGGCCAGAGTAATTCTATTTGTGTCGGTGCCATATTTTTTTACGATTTGTTTATATTTAGTACTTCGAGTTGGACGTGCAGTTTACGTGTTTACGGTGAATTCCAACCCAGGACTTCTAATAACTTAGCGTAGCTTTACCATCGTTAAGCGTAGACTCCCGAGGCTAAGGGGAACCGGTGACCCTAAAGAAAATGAAGTACAAGTTAGATGTCAGGTCTCCCTTTTCCCAAAACCCTCCATGCGTGGCGAGGTATAACATTATGCTTGAGGGAGCCAGCGCCCTGTCGCAACACGCCGGATCCAAACCAAGAAGAAGACTCCGCAAACAACGGGAGCAGCGAGACCGGCACTGTCTCAAGGAAAATCTATGGACCGAAGGTAAATTATGTCGGGGCGGGTTTGAAACCAAGGGTGCAACTGGAACAGTAGAAACACGCTTGGTATTTTTATGCAGGAGGTCACCACATTAATACGATGGGAAATGCAACATACATTAATCGTAAAAGGAAGAACTGGATTTAACCTACTTGGTAATGAAAACACGCTCACTGGCCGGGGAATTCGGTAGCCAATATCTTAAGAGGAGTTAGAACAGCAGGTCTCTTCTGTCGTCTCCCAGGGAAATTCTCGAAAGGCGAATAAGAGCTTTGTCAGAGGAGCACATAATATGACAGCAGTACGAGGAAAGTAGTGAGTCCAGGAAAGCTGAACACGTAAAGAGCTCAACGATAAACATTTTAATACACATTTGCGTATACAAACCCACATACACAAACACACATACATATAAATAGATATATATTTATATATATCCCTCCCCGGACAAAAACCTTGACGTGGTGGAAGGGCCTGTGCGTTTCGATGGCCCCTAGAGCTGTGCTGGCGGGAGTAATAAAAATTGCTCCTGGTAGGGTCACCCATGCCAGATAGGTCGAAGGTTAGGAGCCAGACGAAAGGTAGTCCACGCAGCGCCTGTTCCTCAGTGCTGCAACGGCGTCTGACCCCAGTGGGGCGGCCAGTAAGTGATGGTGTCACGTTAAAAACACTATTGAGGAAGGCAACGGGAAACCACCTCAATTATCATTCCCAAGAAAAATATGATGGACAATTCATAGATTATGAGTCCTGGCAACTACGGGGCTCGGCCCAATCGGCCGTGTGTCGTGCCCAGCAGCGGGAGAGGCAAGGCTTCCGCGGTCGTCATCCTACGAAACCCTTGCAGGGGAAAACCAGCAGCAGCAGGACAGAAGCCGCAGGAGAAGAATACCACATTAGTTAGAATAGGAACGTGGAATGTTAGGACAATGATGAGGACAGGGAAATTGGAGAATATCAAGCGAGAGATGGAAAGTGGAAATATAGATATTTTAGGTCCATGCGAGGTGAGATGGAAAGATAGCGGGGATTTCTGCAGTGATAAGCATAGAATAATATACAGCGACCGGGACGAGAGCCAACGAGGGGTTCCCATAGTATTAAATGAAGAGGTAGGAAGAAGCGTAGTCAACATAGAGCAGGCAACATATAGATTATTAATAGTAGAGATAAAAGCAGAACCGACGAACTTGGTTATTATTCAGGTATACATGCCACCGAGCAACCATAAGGAAGAAGGGGTCGATAGGATAAACGATCAGTTAGAGGACATAATCGCGGGTGTTCCCACATGGAAACATTTGATAGGGATGGGGGATTGGAATGCGACGGTAGGCGAAGGAAGAGATGGTGACGAGGTCGGGGACTACGGTTTAGGCACTAGGAATGACCGCGGGGAGAAAGCAGTTGAGTTCTGCAGGAGACAGGGGTTAGTCATCACCAACACTTGGTTTAGAAACCATAAAAGACGCAGGTATATATGGAATATTCCAGGTTACCCAGAGAGGTATCAGCTAGATTAAATTCTGGTTAGACACAGGTTTAGGAACAGTGTGATAGATTCGACAGGCTTCCCTCGAGCGGTTTCGGACTCTGACCACAATTCAGTGGTTATGAAATGTAGCGTGCGTTTCAAAAAGATAAGGCATGGCAAGGCAAGGCGGCGGGTTAGAAAATGGAATTCAGAAGCATTAAATGGATTGACAAGGAAGGAGTACCAGCCGTTTCTGGAGGGAATCATGGATGATGGTTAAGAGCCAAGCACTATCGAAGAAAAATGGGAAAGTGCCAAGAAAGGGTTATCGAAAGTCGCAAAAGACACTATTGGAACCGTTAATACGAAATGGACTAGGAAACCATGGATCACGGATGAGATGATTACAAAGATGGATGAGCGGCGAAAATGGAAGAATATAAATTCAGAATTAGGCAAAATGAAGTACAAAGAATTAAACAATATATTGAGGCGGGCAACAAATAAAGCAAAAGAAGCATGGTGGAAGACGCAGTGCGAGGATATGGAAAGTCTGCAGAGGAAGGGTGAAATCGGTGGGCTGTACAGCAAAGTTAAATCTTTATCGGGAAGTAAGAAAGGGAGATCAACGATAGCAGTTAGAGATAAGGCGGGTAAGGTAATAGTCGACGCAGGAAAGATCCAAGAGAGATGGAAGGAATATATATAAGAACTGTGTAGTAAAGAGCTTAGACCAACAAAGTTAGACATTGAAAAGGAACATGACGTAGAGGAAGATAGCTTAGGTCCAGGCATACTAGACAATGAGATAGAAAGGGCATTAAGGGAGATTAAACTAATAAAGGCTGTGGGGGTAGATAACATTCCGGTGGAACTATTGAAATGTTTAGGAAAATGTGGGAGGAAGAGGCTATATGGGCTAATCCGTAGTATTAATGAGGAAGGAATCTGGCCGGAAGACTTCGTGAGATCAGTTTTAGTTCCTATTCCGAAAAAGGTAAAGGCTACATCATGTGACGACTATAGGACAATAAGTTTGATATGCCACGCAGCTAAAGTTCTTCTTAGGATCATAAAAAAAAGGATAGAGAGTAGGGCAAACGATTACTTAGGGGATGATCAGTTTGGGTTTAGGAAGGGGAGAGGTACGCGTGATGCCATTGCAGTAATGAGATTATGAATCGAGAGAAATATAGAACACAACCAGGAGGTATTAGCCTGTTTCGTAGATTTCGAAAAATCTTTTGATAGAGTGCCTTGCCCAATGATTGGAGAAAAGCAAATATTACACCAATTTTCAAGAAAGGGGATAAAAAAATTGCCAACCATTATAGACCGGTAGGCATAACCTCAGTTGTGTGCAAAATAATGGGAAAAATAATCGCCGACTACATTGGGGAATGGTGGACAAGAGATAGATGGCTATTCAAACACCAACATGGGTTTAGAACGGGATACTCGTGTGAAACGCAGCTTTTGGGATTTAGTTAATATATCGGCGACGCAATAGATGAAGCAAAGGATGTGGATGCAATAATCGTTGATTTTTCGGCAGCTTTCGACCGAGTGCATCACGATAAATTATAATTAAAGTTGGATTCATTACCATTGGATTTTAGGGTAAAACAATGGATGAAAACTTTTCTTAGAGACAGAACTCAAAAAGTAAAATTAGGGGATACATTTTCAAATGAGGCGAGCGTTTTAGCAGGAGTTCCACAAGGCAGTGTTCTAGGGCCATTATTCTTCCCAATTTACGTAAACGATCGACGAAACAATTTACATTCCCAAATTAGACTCTTTGCTGATGAATGCATTTTATACAGACGGATAGAGGATGTTAATGACCGCGTAATACCACAAAATGACATCGATCGCCTTGGTGACTGGGTTACAAATAATAATATGGGCATTAATATAAGTAAGAGTAAGCATATAAATTTTTCAAATAAAAAGAATGCAGAAAAGAAAATTTACACGCTCTTTGGAGAAAGAATCCCATGTAGCAGTCAATGCAAATATTTAGGCATTTCCTTAACTAGGTGGGGGGTTCAAGTAGATAATTTGACACGGAGGGCATTTAAAGTATTGCATTGGGTAATGAGAAATTTAAATGGAAGTAGCGTAGCCACAAAATAAAAAGCATATAAGGTACTGGTTAGCCCTATCCTAGAATACTCGTCTATAGTATGGGATCTATATGAGGAGGGACATATTAAAAAGATAGAAAAAGTTCAAAGAAAGGCAGCAAGATATGTACTCGGAAGGTACAAAAGAACAGATAGTGTCATAGAAATGTTAGATGTACTGAAATGGGAGAGTTTGAAAAATAGAAGAAAAAGGAGTAGGTTAGGCGCGATGTATAGAATTGTTAAAAAGGACGAAGCGTGGGAAGATTTATGGAAAGGGATAGAAAAGCCTAACTTTAAGGGAAAAAACGACCATAGCACCAAAATAAAAATAAGGACTCAAAAATCAAATAAGAAAAAATACTCTTTTTTAAATGGAACTATTATTGATTGGAACCAGCTTCCTGGAGGTTTGTTTGAGCCCTTTCCATCCAATATTAGAAGTTTTAAGTTGAAATGTAAAGCAGCCACTGGGTAATAAACTTAATTGTAGTCATTAAAATATTATTTGTATGTGATGTGGAAGTGTCATCGTATGTAAGAATATTTTGTCTCTTATCTGTTTTTTTAGTACGTGTATGTATGTAATTTTCGTTTTAAGAGTTATCTTTGACCAAACTTGACCGTTGCCACCAGGAAAATCGCCTAATTGCAACGTTATTCTTAAATAATAACAATAATTCGAGTTTCGTTGCCAGCATGAGATAATGATAAAAACCACATCCCATGACCTTCCTCATGGAATACTGTGCACATGAAAAGCACCTGGAGACGCGTAGGAGAGAATAGATTAAGCATACCATAATTCAGCACGCACGGAAGCTACGTGAAATCTAGTCACAGATACCTGGTCAACTTATACAGGATCATTCTCGTTGCGGCTAATTGCAATATTTAATGTGGGAGACATTAGTCATCGAAATAAAGCTAAATATGGTTAAAAGAAATCGTGTTAGTTAAGGAAATATAAGAGGCAAATGAAGCGCAACGGTTTTTATGTGTCGACAAGTCAACAAAACAATAAAATAATTAAAGGATACGTCGAAGTGGGCCTTAAAAAAAACAAAGTGTCGGTCACGATGAATTCAATGCCAAGGAAGCCATCGATGATCCAAGAATTTTCAAAGTATTATATCTTTGAAAAAATTTAAATAAGATAAGAAATGAGGACGATGATAATAGAAGGAAATCTTCAGACACTTTGAAAAAGCAAAATGAAACGCCTCGGACACTTTGAAAGTTACGACACTTTATTTACCCAGGGCATTTTTTTTGTTTTTTGGGGATCAGATCGATGGGACGACCGCCACGCACGAAGAATGCCATCGGA
The DNA here is from genome assembly GCF_022747635.1 of Hetaerina americana. NCBI lineage: Eukaryota > Metazoa > Arthropoda > Insecta > Odonata > Calopterygidae > Hetaerina > Hetaerina americana. The sequence goes on from NW_027286069.1 coordinate 117,759,192, forward strand.
GAGATACCCCGCACGTATGGGAGGGCGCACGGAAGATGGGCGGGAACGAGGCAATGAAGAAACGCAGGGTCCTAACAGTTCGCCTTCGCTTTTTCAAGGTGAGACATGAAACTGCCAGACGTCTTAGGCACGTCGGAGTCTCGGCGAGGGGGGGGGCGGAAGGAAGGAAGCAAACAATGACCCCTCTGGTCGTCGCCAAATAACTTTGGGGGAGGGGGGTGCAGAGAGAGGGAGTGCCCACCTTAATTAACACCCTAACTTGAATTGGACGCCGGGTGCCGATGACGAAGGGTGTGGCCAAAATACCGTGAAGACGAAATTCGGGAGAATTTCCAGATTTTCCAGAAAAACATTTTCAATTTTTCCAGACGGTTTTACCGCAAATTTCAACAAAGATAACACCGTGAAATCGCAATAGAATAACTTTGCCTTTTATAAAATATAGTCTAGGTTCTACTGAGAAACAATTTTCTGTAATAGAGAAACGTAATAGTATTGATAAATCAAGAAAAGTTTATTCACAGGGTGCGTTCCAAAAGTAATGCAATTAAATTTTTCGCGCGGCTCCTATTGGTCGGAGTGGGATCCAATCACTTGGACTAGGGGACGCTAAGCTTTGCCGCGAAACTGGTCTCAGTGCTCTCCAAGCTGTGGAAGCCTATAAATATCATGGGTAGTATTTTTAAAAGGAAAAAAAGTACAAGTTGAGTAAACTTAGAAAGGCAAGATCTTAGGCGTTGGACATTGATGGGGTTTCTTACACACGCGCACACACACGCACGCACACACATAAACAGCGACAGGTGCAGATGGGAAAGAGAGGACATATCGTGCACCACTAACGCACTGCGGTGCCTGTCAATCAAACAAACGTGGACCTTAAGTCGCCCTATCGGTACAATAACCTGTGGTATAGTGGTAATTTTCGAGAACATAATCCCCATGTGTATCCGGATGAGTCCGGGTTTTCCAAGGGGAGCGCGGTAGCACCCTGTGGATGCGAATCAACCCAGAATTCCCGGGTTGCCATTAATTGCTTCGGTCGAAATGGAATGGAGCAATGGTAACCTAAGCAATTTATACGATACAAGTAATAAGTAATTTTATTGATAGGTTATGTAAAATTGTATGCAACAGTTAAGTTTTGATTTTTTTCTCGTTGATTTTGGAAATTGATGTATATGAGATTGGAATTTCTTTTTTTTTTTTTTAGAGATTGGTGTTTTGAAGTTTCCTTGAAGTGAATTTTTTCCTCACTTATTTCATTTATTATCTTTTGTGATATTGATTGGATTTGAGATGCCATGTTGCTATTTTTCCGAGGCAAGTTTGATTGTAAATACTTAGGACCTGTCTGCCATTTTCAATCTGCACATATGAGTTTTTATTATGATAATAATGATAGTAATAAAGCCTTGCCCCCATCCAACTGTCGGAGCACAACAGTGGCATTCACTCGGATTGGGGCGAGCGGTAGGGAAATGGACGCGTGAGGCCTTGCTAGGGAGTGGAACCAAAGAGAGCTGAAGGAAGTAAAATAGAATACCTTTCCCGTCGCGGGCTTAAAGCCGAGAGAGTAAGTAGTATGGAGGGGTTGAGGGAAGGGGAGCGAGTAAGGCCGTCGGCTCACAACGGGATTCCCCCCCCCCTTCCGCGGCGGGGCGAGACGGTCTCGGGAACATGGGGAGAGGAGGTAGGGCGAAATGTGGTGACCATCCCACATGGTGCGGCAAAAAAATCCGAGAAAAGTTACTCGGGACAATAAAAAATTTAAACTAAAGCATGACCAAGTGAGTGCCCCATGCTGTTTCCGCTAGGGATTAATTTGCGAAAAAAGTATGTGTATACTCTAGGATGTAGTTCGTCGTTCATGGATTTTTATACACAAAGAGTTTTAAAACTTGCATCATCTACTATTACCATGCACACGTAATATTCACGGAAGCAGAGAAACTACCTCACGTAAAACATATTTTGCTACAAAAAATATGCCCTGGATATGGGGAACTGTTTGTTTACGAATGCAATGGCATGCATCTAATGGGGTTTAATTGCTTACTGTGACTCCAACGTACCTATGGAAGAACATGGACCGTAATTTTCATGAAGTGCGTAGAAAATCTAACGGCGATATACAGAGACACCCCTGACGTTACTTCCTGATACAACCAAGCACTTTCCCTCAAACAATTAAGGGAATGATAGAAGATCTGTGTCATTGCATTAAAAAATCTATTTTCCACCAAAAAAATATGAAAAATGTCTTGAATGAGCGAAATTATAACTCAGTTTGAACAACATGATTTATATGTACAGGTATTTTTTTGAAATGCAAAAAATTCTCTTCAAAATAAAAGAACTGTAATCAGGGGCGTATTTACCAGTACGCCAACTACGCCATGACGTAGTGCGGCAGCTCCCAGGGGGCGGCACAAGTCCCGGAATTTTTATTTCATCAGTTTTTTCAAGTTTTTTTAATGCGAACATATTGATTCAAAATCCCGCACGTTTTATTTTTTAGAACAAAGGTTCCACCATAGGCCGCCAGGAGCACGAATCCTGTGTTTACATTAGTCATTGTCTTGCGAATGATCACGCTATTCCTCTTTTCGCTAGTTCCTGTTGTTAGGCGCGAGGACCTTGTGGACATACTGAATTTGGTTCGCATTATTTAAACAAAAGCTCTGAATTGTGAAAAGATCTGCACATTCCCTTAATTTAGTGGGGACAAACGCTGTGGAATCCAATCTTCTTGCAGCCAGGTTTTTCTTGGATTTACAAGGGTTATATAATTATTTTTCTACGTCCACTGGTAGGTGGGCTCGTTTGAGTTCGTCTGCAACCAACCAGTAAAGAGCTTGTCGATGACACGTTGGTCAGCCCGTTCTGACGCGTCTCTAGTAGAATCCTTCGATAAAATCATATCAGTACTAGCTGATATTTCCAGGGATCAAAGTGAAAAACCTCTCCCTAGAAAGATCATTTTCGGCCTTATGCCGAGTAAAGAATTACGTCAGATCTAGCCAAAATCAAGAGAGGCTAAATGCCTTGTCTCTTTTATATATTGAATCAGATATGACAGTTCAGATGAATTGTGATGATATAATTAATGAGTTTGCCAATGCGAAATCAGGGAAAATTTTCCTTAAAAAATTGTAAATTTATAATCAGTCAAAGCATTCATTGATGGAATTCTAGTCTTGTGTTCTAGTCTTGAACATTAAGTACCTCAAAATAAATATTATACATATTTCAAATGAATTATTCTAGTGTTTCCTTTCTAAAGTGTATGTTTTGTATAAGTACTTGAAAAAGAATAAATGGATACATTATTTTTATTAACGTGAAAATGTAGAAAATTAATTCCTCAAGGGGGCGGCAAACATTGATTGACTATAGCGTAGGGCGGCAAATGGGGTTAATACGCGCTTGACTATAATGAGTGTGTATTTTATGTGCAGAAATAATGGGTCATACTATATTTCCTTGCACATACAATCGCAAAGAACCGTTTGTGCGATATCTTTTTTTTAAATTTGCGTTCGCGCAATTGCGTTTGGCAGTGCGATAGCGTTAATGAAATGGGCTCTGCGACCTCTGACCGATAGGGAGTTTGCCGAGTTCAAATGCGGAGGTTGTACCTCCGAAAAACTCAGGCGAAGCGATTTCATGGGTGTCAGAGCTATTAAAACGTAAACTACCAGTTAAAATTTAGGTATTATTATTATTTAGGTATTATTCATTATGCATCGCGTAAACTTCCACATTCAGTTCTTTCTGTTCCTTTCGCCTGCTTTCATGCCGTCTAAAGAGTTGAAATCCTCTCCCTTACTTCTCTACGCGGCCTTCAAGAATTCCACCACCTCTTATTACTTCCTTCGTCCAATTTCTTTTCTCTTACTAAGATTTCATCCACCGACTTCCTCTCACACTTAGTAGTAGTTATTATGGGAGGCGACCGACAGCTGAGGTCATTTGCGCCATTAGGGATGGATGGGAAGGGATGAAGGGTGGAGAGAAACCTGGCGTCGGCATTAGCCTGCTCTTAATAACGAATGGTGCCAAGGGGTCCGCAGTTTAACGTCCCATCCGACGGACGGCGTACTCACTCAAATTACTCCCCACAAAGCACCTCAAGTAGGGATCGGGATACCGATGAAAAAAATCTCTCGTCTCCAGTATTCGTACCCGGGCCCTCACGGTGGGAAGCCTGTACGTTAGCCACCGCACCATCCCGATCCCCTATCTTACATTTCCCATTACATCTCAAAGTAGATCGCCGGTCTACCTCTCTCTCTCACTCTCAGGGTCTGCTTGCGACATTTTTATTCTATGGTCGCGTCTAAATATCCTCTCTCCCCTTTATGACCGGGCGATTGTATCCCTCGTACCACAGGTACGCACCACGTTACGAGTAATTTTCCTAATGTTTACGCTGACAGGGCTCCAGGTGCATTCATAGAAGTACTTTTTGCGTAAGATAACTTGAGACCTGTATGAGTGGATGAACTAAGCCCAAAAGTGTGTAACCTCCGCTCAGAAGTCAAACTCCTCATCCATTGGATCACCATTCCGCCCTCTCATCCAATGATTTATTATGGAAATGAATGTGCGTTCGTACTTGAACATTTTCTCCGACGCAAGATGAAATCGTTCCTCTCAAAAGTTATTCCATTTCGTGATTTATATTAGTTTAAAAAATAATCGAAAACCATGTACCTAATTGTCATTAATGTGACCGGTTCTTGACCGGAGGTTCACCTACGAAGAAATCCAAACAACGGAAAACAAAATTATACGAAAAAATTGTTCGACGCACGCTAGTTCGTGAGAAATGATAACATTAGGAAATACCACAAAATGAAACCAATTCTTCAGATCCTCACGGGAATCACTCACAAAATTTGCTGAAACTTTACCAAACACCAAAACAACCCACTCCATGTAAAAATCTACACGTAAAACACAAAAAAACAATTACCAGCAACCACCTCAACACGAAATCAGTCGTAGAAAACCGTTGGGTCAGGAACGAATTATGCTAAATTTCCCAAGATACTGGGCAGGGGATCTGCCCTGCAGAATATTGTTGTAAAAAGGCGAAATTCACTGGGAGGAAGTGAGAGAGAATTCTGCGTGAGGAAATAAATCGACAGAAACACACGCACACAGGTGCATGGAGGTGGCGATAGCAAATGGCCCGTCTCGAAACGGATATGAAGGGATATCGTATCCTTTTGAAAGTCTTATCCTTCGGTTGACCACTCGTTCCTAATCCCTGCCCAAGTCAAATCAGTGCTTACCCTTCCTCTTCCACTCGAGGAGCCTATGGTAAAGGAGGCAGGAGCAGATGCAGCAAAGACAGCTGAGCACCATCAAGGTGAGCACGATCCCTACCCACACGTCTGCCACGAACTGCTCGTATCCCTTCTCCAGCGTCTGCAGACTCGTCTGGTTGTCTTCCGTCTCGTCCACGTACTTCCAGGGGTACATTGAGAGGGAGGAAGAACCGTTGAGCAGGGGGATGACGAACAGCTTGGGGCCGCCCCTGCCGAAGTCTTCGCTCGTGATGGTCAGCTGCTCCATGCCGACCGGCGGGGTTGGACGCGAGCGAGAGACTGCACTAGCCCCGAAAGAGTGACGGGAAGGCGCTGGAAGACACGTGAGGGGCCACGGTCGACGCGGGAGAGTGCGTTCGTTCACTGTCGGACAGAGTGTGATGGTGACCTAGCGGACCTCCCACGAACCGATGCGTCGGGCCAGGGTCACCAATGCGGAGTGTCGACCCCAACACCCTGTGGCTGATTATTATTTCTCCGCTCCGACTCCCGCGAGGAGAACTCGAAACGATGCGCGTCCCAGCGAAACCGACCCACTCGGCGTTTTACACTTTTCTGCCCCGTCGTCGTCAGCCATTCACGCCGACTTCCAATGTCGCCCCCACCCCCACTACTTCCCCTGCCCCCCCCCCAACGTCGAGTTTCCCCCCCTTCCCACGGAGTGATTCATGGGCATCTCTCTGCGCGGGGAAAACGATCCATCCGCACACGCAAACTCTCCCAACGTTCGTTCGAATTCGAGTCTGTGTTGTGGTGGAATATGAATATTGTGACGACATCGAGGCTTTCCTCCAATGAAAAGATGGTTTCGAGTGAGTCCCGGGAAGCCAGACAGCCGCGATGTTCAGCGCCGAGGACGGTTGCGCGAGAAAGAGAAAGTTCGGGAAATTGAATCATACGTATTAAACGACGACGGCGAAGTCCATACGGACGTCGCTCTTCGCCGCCACGAGAAACATTCAGTGCGAAGGAAGGCGGGTGGGACTGCGGGCGACACCTCGCGGGGGACTGCGGGCGACACCTCGCGGGGGACTGCGGTACTTCTCGCGAGACGGGTCGGGAGATACGGAGGCGTAACTTTTTCGAGGCCTTCACGATCAGTTCACTGCAAGGGAATGAGATGAGCCACTCATTTGGTGGACTCCCATTCCCGAGCCATGTTTTTACCCAGATTTCGCTCGCGTTTGTTTGGACTCCGGTTGAGGTATTACGTATCTTGTGGATCGCCTACCACTGGCATATCAGAGGGCGGTCCGAAATGTTTCATTTTTTGCCAGTTCCTGCCCGCGCGACGGGTCACGGGGAATTGATCTTCTAACTACGAGACACTGCTTGTTTTCAATGCGGATTCCCCGATTGCTATTTATAACCTCCATTCGTATGTCAATTTCGAGACTTGATCAAAATTAGTCTTTTTTACCATAAATTCCGTAATTTATGAGTAAACCGAGTAATTGCTGATTACTACTCTGTCCAATGAATACAACAACTGAGGCCATATAAGCTTTATTTCGTAAAATTTTGTCTACATCCATTTTTCCCTCCTTCGAAGTACTCTCCATTCGTTGCTATGCACTCATTCTATCTATCTTCTTTTCACGCACTGTTTATTAAAGCACCCTTGGAAGTCCTCTCGGCAGTTAGGCTTTTTAGTTGTCTCGTCGTTTCTTGCTTTATTGTGTCTTCCAAATCTTCCCAATGTGATGTCCCCTCATCACTATTTTGCATTTTGGGAATAGGAAAAAGTAGCAGGGGGAGAGATAAGGAGGGTGATCAAGGATGGTAATTGAATCTTTTGCCAGAAAATGGCGAACAATCAATGCTGAATGTGCAGGTGCATTGCCATGGTGAAGGATCAATCCATTATATTTGGTTGAAATAGTGTGCACCGTTGATTTTCCTAAATCCAGTTCATTAGCTATCATTTCGGACAGTTTTCTGACGATCGGTAAGGACAAGGGACCGCACACGATCAATGTTGTCGTCAACACAGGTGGTTGAAGGTCGTTCCGGCCTTGCATCATCCGTGGCGTCTCGTCGGCCACCTTTAAAGCGCTCACCCTGTTAAAAACGGATGTTTTCTCCAGAGCGTTATTACCGTAAACAGTTGTCAACATTTCAGTAATTTATTGATAACTTTTACCGAACTTCACTCATAAACTTGATGCTGATTTGTTGCTCCGTGATTTCGTCAATTTCCATTTTTTTGGCTCTTTGGGTCTCAGGCAACTAGCGCCACTAGTGGGCGGGGCTTATGGTCCGCGCATTTATTTCACAGATTTCACACGTATATCCCGTAGGAGTGACCAACCTGAATATTTTCACGTGATTTCGGAAATGCTCGCAGTCACATAAGATCGGAGCATAATGGATTCTCAATCATGACCAACCACTACAAGGGAGGATAAACGAGGGGATGATCAACCCTCCATAGCATATTGGGGCACTAAAACAATTAACTCTTTCAACCCTCGACTGTGCGGGTAAATGGGGTGCGAGGATTAACGACTCGATGAGACTACTTGCAATAGAGCCCAAGTATACAATGAACGAAAGGGCGGCAGCAGGCGATTCAGTTATCTGCGTTTTCCGCTGTTCACGATTTGTCGCCGAATTTTACGCCTTTCAGAGTCGTAATCATCGTCTCATTATACGTTTATGTATCATCGCGAAACGTTACCGATTAAGTTTCATGCATGCAATCAACAAACGCCTTCTTTAATAGGATTTGACTCAAATTCCAAAGAAACTGCGGGAGATGCCGCAACAGTAACTTTTAACGGAGTCATCCGCTAATGTGCATTTCAATGCAACAATTTCAGAGCGTAAAAATCATTCGCCTTGACTGGGACTCGAACCCAGATCCCTCAATATCCGGTCGAGTGCTTTAGCCACTTAAGCTACCGAGGCGTCCTCTTAAACTCTGAAATTTTGGGGCTTTTAAAGGAACTAGATGTTATGACGAAATACCGTACATACAATGTCACATGTATTCGTAGTCGTGCGCGAGGCGCCACTGTCCACGAGGTTAAAGCCAACTTTAAACACGTATGGTGTTTTCCCTTTGACAAATTCCAAAGAAACTGCGGGAGATGCCGCAACAGTAACTTTTAACGGAGTCATCCGCTAATGTGCATTTCAATGCAACAATTGGACAGTGCAGCAATAGGACAGTGGCGCCTCGCGCACGACTACGAATACATGTGACATTGTATGTACGGTATTTCGTCATAACATCTAGTTCCTTTAAAAGCCCCAAAATTTCAGAGTTTAAGAGGACGCCTCGGTAGCTTAAGTGGCTAAAGCACTCGACCGGATATTGAGGGATCTGGGTTCGAGTCCCAGTCAAGGCGAATGATTTTTACGCTCTGAAATTGTTGCATTGAAATGCACATTAGCGGATGACTCCGTTAAAAGTTACTGTTGCGGCATCTCCCGCAGTTTCTTTGGAATTTGTCAAAGGGAAAACACAATACGTGTTTAAAGTTGGCTTTAACCTCGTGGACAGTGGCGCCTCGCGCACGACTACGAATACATGTGACATTGTATGTACGGTATTTCGTCATAACATCTAGTTCCTTTAAAAGCCCCAAAATTTCAGAGTTTAAGAGGACGCCTCGGTAGCTTAAGTGGCTAAAGCACTCGACCGGATATTGAGGGATCTGGGTTCGAGTCCCAGTCAAGGCGAATGATTTTTACGCTCTGAAATTGTTGCATTGAAATTAGGATTTGACTCTATCGGTGTACGCCTTGGAACATATCACCCGGATATACTGAAGGTCTACAAAATACATAAATGGACTTTACAAGGTGCGGCGCTTAAATTGGGACATATTTCAATTTGAATTTCCCGCCATATCGTAATTCCGTTGGAGGTCGCGATTGGCGTCCCTGAGAGGTACAGGCATCTAGTAAACAGTCATAACCTCAAAGTGTCCTAGATATAACGTACAAGTGCGGAGTACAATCGAAGAGCCGCTATTAACGAAAGTGTTTCCACTGGGTGTTATATTTTGAAATAGTTCGATTCTTCGTTTTGTACCCCAGATCAACTGTTTACGATATTGCGGCTAAGTATAATGCTTCGGAGAAGTCTGGGGAAGGTTTCGCTATCCCGGCGAGGAAACCTTATTCGTGGAAAGGCGTGCCTGTTCGGAATTTAGCGCCGCACCGTGTATATCAAAGAAATACTTGAAGCGTCGTGCGTAAAGCTGTAAATAATACCAATTGAACAAGCCTTCTGGGACAAGGAGCACTTTGCAACAGCGATACTCTACTCGTGCACACACGATCAAATGTTCTTATTACTATGCCACGCATAATAACAATTACGCAAGTTATTTCCAGTCTAACATCATTTCTTCTGAAATATGGGCGAAATTAACTTAGTAAAATTCAGAAATACTATTTTATTTTTCCGACCCCAGATTTCTACTTCCACAAAATTAATTTTCAAGGTTATTTACAAGTGTCACTTTCGTGGGAGCCTGAAACCGCAGGATCGGAAAATAAAATAGTTTTGTGGTCACTCGATTCCCATTCGTAAATCATCCCTTCGCACGAATAATACTGGATCCACCCGGGGCCTCGGGAGTACCTTGGCCTTGCGATATTTCCACAGGTATATTTAGATACAGGGTTCGTTCCAAAGGTAATGATTTCATTTCTTAAAAGTAATTTATCGAACAGATTTGCACAAACACTTAAAATTCTTCAAAGTACTGTCCTTGGGCCTCCACACAATTTTTCCAGCGACCCTGCCATGAACGGTACGCGCCCTGGAAGGCGTCTTCGGGGACCTCTCCCAAGGTCTTCGTCACGGTTGACTGGATGGACGAAAAACGGGTTCCTTTCAGGGCTACCTTGATCCGAGGGAACGAAATGAAGCCTGCTGGGGCGACGCCATAAGGGGGCTGGGACAGCGTTGGCACCTGGTGTTGGACCAGGATCTCGCGGGCTCGTAGCGCGTTGTCGTGATGGGGTTGCCAGGAGCGGAGATGTATTTTCTCATCCTGATGACCCTTTTCGGAGTATTTCCAGCACATTCACGAAGTAGGTAGCTATAGCTGCCTGTCCTTGAAGAATTAACTCCAAATAGACCACTCCTTTACTGTCGAAAAAGACTGAGCATTTGTATCCCTTTTGATTTGCTCATTCTTGCCTTATTGGGCTTTGGTGACTGGTCGGTGTGCCACTCAGAGCTTTGCCGTTTTGTTTCTGGGTCATATTCTCAAACCCAGGTTTCATCATCAGTGATGACGTCCATCGACCAGCTTCATTTTCAATATGTTGCAAAAGTTCACTTGAAATTTCCGCTCGGTTGGTCTTTCGTGAAGCGGTCGGCGCGCAGAGGTTTACATTAACTAACGTCCTGTCGCTTCCACAGCTTGGAGAGCACTGAGACGGATTTTGCGGCAAAGGTTTATGTCCTCCCCACCTACTCCAAGTGATTCGATCCGACTCGGACCAATAGGAACGTCGCGGGAAATTTAAATCCATTACTTTCAGAACGCACCTTGTATTGCAAAAATTGATCAGAATAATTAAGAGGCCATGAAGATTGGAATGAAAATTCACATTTGCGATAAACAAGAATAAAACTAAATGGAATTTGTGGATACAACAAGGAAGATAACTTTCAAATATAACTACATAGGTTACGCCTAAACAGGAGGATGGACATTGCTACTTACGGTCATTAGCGAGAGAAAAAACAAAGGGAAACAGTAAGGCGATTGACACAAGCAAAGAAAACTGAGAAGGAATCAAAATTATTCACAAATCACACTAGCCTGGATATCAGTCCACGGTTTATGCAATCCTATACATATAGTTTACTTTTTATTGCTAATATTAATAAATATTATCGTATAGAATCAGTATGGAAAAATTAGACCAGAAGCAACTTAAATGGTGACATCAAAGAATGAATAAAACATAACAGATGGCCTGGGTGATCAATGAATGAAAGCCAAAAGAAAAAAAAGACGAGAAGAACTGGAATTATTCATGAAGGCACCAGACGTTTACCTTACCTCTTACCATTTTTGAACAAGAAGGAATGAGAAAAAAGGTAGCAAGAAATAATGAGCTCTACGGCCTCTCAATAAAGAAGAAAGGGGAAGAAAACTCCAATGGCCGTAAGGATAAGGAGGAGAAAAAAGGTATCCGCACACGAAAATATTAGGAATTTCTTAATCAACAGAAAATAAAATAGTAAAAAAAAACCCAATCCTATGATTAAGTGCTTGGGAAACTATCATTTCATATATTTTTCCAAAAATTGCAATATTAAAACTAACTTTTTGGAGTTAAAAGTCATTTGGTTTTGAAATGATCCTGCATAGATCGTGCCGGTGCTATTAGGACAATTTCGGCCAAGCAAGATTTCCATCTTCCCGCTCATTTTACGCATTTGCACACTTCAAAATAACCACCACCACCTTCCCCCATTTGTGGCTTCTTAACAATGAAAGTACCTAAAAGACTAACAGCCCACACAAAGTCTCCCAATTTAAAGCATTAAATAAGGTGGTTAATTACATGATATACAGCACATCATGATATTTGGAATACTACCAGCAGCAGCTATGATAGCCAAGAACCCTCCTCGACAATTCAACTGATGAACAAATGTAAGGATTTGCCCATCATTTTTATAAGGTATCCACGCCTCCATTTATTATTTTCCTTTAAACTAAAGAGAATGATTCAAAATGAAGCTGGTTTCCAGCACCTAAACCACTTCCAGTGATTTTGAAAGATGGAAAAGTTTTGACAAAGAGTTGCCAAGTAATATCCTTCTTTGACTATTTACTTACTATCTTCTGATACCTTGGTCAAACGGAAAAAAAACTCTCAAACAAAGAAAAATGCCCTTGTTTTGTTGTAATATTTTTACTAATATCATAATAGTTTGTCCAAACTCGGTCCACAGTAAAATATTTACACAACCAGCTTGACATTTCCTTAAGTTTCAAGTACACAAAAACTAACTTCATCAATCACTGCGGCTGACGACAAACCTACTTAAACTAACTCTCCATGCACATAATTTATAAACACACATTTCTTTAATGGCTCACCTAAAATTTAACAAATTGGAGTATCACAAAATACTTGAGGGAAAAAACATCTGAAACCTTTTTTATCAATTTTATTGGGAAAAATAAATAGGGAATTTGATAAATCAATGAAATCTGCTGAAATAATACACGCACTCGCACAACCAAAAAGAAAACGTGATGGGCAGTCTGTACACGTGGCCCCAAGAGAGGGTGCTAATATGAATCATACTACCTCCAAATGACAACGAGGTCACAACAAATTTTGAGAGTCACAGGATACAGGTTACCAGTATCTGAAGGAAGTCAATCCTTTTTCTCCAGATGGAGGGGGGAAAAGAGCTGAGACTGTACAATGCCTATAAACATCCTGAGATACAACAAACTGTGAATGCTTCTCCCAATATAAAGCTACTACAAATATGTATACTCTCTGAACACAGCAAACACGGAATGGCTAATTTGTTCCGCTTCATGACATTTTCTCTTGCTACGTGTTAATTGGCCCATAAGTGTTACCTATAGCCAACCAACTGTACTATGCTGGTCGACATTCAAATTGACACAGGTGGAGAAAATGCAACCGACATCTTACATCCAGTGCTACCACAAACAATGTGAGCCACAATAATTTCCGCAACAACACCTCTTTACACAAAAATCATACTTGGGAAATAGAATATACCTACACACACAAAAAACATATATATATGTATATATACATACATATAATACATATGTACAAATATATTCATACATATATATCTATATACATATATACACACACACACACATATACTATATATATATATGTATATATGTATATATATGTATGTATATATATATATGTATATATGTGTGTGTATATATATATATATATATATATATATATATGTGTATATATATATATATGTGTGTATATATATATATATATATATATATGTGTGTATATATATATATATATATATATATGTGTATATATATATATATTAACACGAACATGCACACCAAAAATATTGATTTATAATGGAGGTGTGTTTGTTACTTCATTATCTTGTACGTGTATATTCTGTTAATAGGTGGCTAATCTAGTTTACAATCGGCTGAACAGCACTATCCAGTGGCTTAATAGTTAGTACCAGAACCGAATAGAGCCCGTGGAATGAAAGCTAGGATCCAATATACATTACACACACAGTACATTTGTTTTGAAACAGCATCATCCAGGAATGTTAGCATATTTGGAAGGGTGTTGGAATGTTGGAGGCAGAGTGGCAAACACTGAAGTTGCCACTCATACTGGAAAATGAGCAGCCCACACTTGGATTAAATTTAATCATCATAAAATGTGCCAAAGAAACATAAGGATGTGAGTGGATTTTGTTCTTCATTCATACCAACACATATACACACAAACAAAGTGCATGAAGCATAAATACATCAAATCAGCACAGTACGATGAAGGGCATGGAAACCAATTAGATGTTGCCAGTAACTAATATACACAGAACCAAGTCCCCATCAGCATAAATTAAACAAGGGCAGAAGCAAAGGAAAACGAATGATTATGTGAGCAAAAGAGTGAATTGGCATGACCATTCCAACTAACCAATGCCTAATTCTCAACTCCATTCAATGACTGAAATTGCGAGCACAGAAGAAGCGAGGCACCCACGTTTCTGAGGGGATGTGAATGTGTGAGGGAGGGAAGGAGTAAGCGCACACTAATCCATGGGATATTACGAGAAAAAGGCAAAGGAATCAAGGACTGAGGAAGAAAGACAACTCTTTCCAGACTACAAGTAACCACTAAATAGGCCACTGGAAGGTGACGTACACATATTCAGGCAAAGAGTAAGCAAATGGGTGATGATATGAATTGTCTTAACCTCAAAAACCTAACGGTAGATGAATAGGACTGCCCCTGGGCTGAGTGTGACCTCTAGGCATGAATCAATATATTACACACCACCATGGAACGAGAACACATCGTGGACCTTCTTAAAATAGGGCAGTGACCTGGAGGGGAGATTCTTTGGCTGCCGCCTATGCCACTTGCCCATGCCACGTGCCATGTGTAAACAAGGACATAGTTGAGAGGCAGTGCCGTGTTAATACGGAGGAATATGTGGGAAATGGTGAACAGATGCTTGTGATGAAACTTGAATGGAGTAGAACTGACGCAAGCAAGTTTTTTTAGGGAGTGAAGGTGGGAGGGACGTGCAAGTTGACTTCTACAAACTGTACGAGAGATCCATTGAGCTCACTTGGGGAGAGACTGCAGCCCAATGCAGCACCACCACTTGCAACAGAGGCTTGTTGGAGCTGGATCATTGAGCCGTCTCCAAGACACCAGGGTGGGTAAAAAAATCAAAAAGTCCCATCAATTCATCCTCTTCAAAAAGAATTAAGTACATACATACATATATATATATATATATATATATATATATATATATATATATATATATATATATATATATATATATATATCATCACCTCTTTAAAAGTAAATCACAATCAAAACAGTAAAATTAATGCATAGAACCATCGCAATGTGATGTGCAACTAATCATTAATTTGACTTGAAAGATAATGAATACCTGCCCTGATTTGCTTGGTGACTGGGCCAGGAAGAATATCTGTCTGATGTCGTCCCAGAACATCTCATATAGTGCACGGGAGGGTGAGAGAATGAGGGAACATAGGGAGAGGCAGTTGCGGGGGCAAATCCAGGCATTCAAAGAGGGATAGGCATCGATGGAGGACTTAAAAATCAATTAACAGGAAGATGAAAAAAGAACTAGACTGCTTATAATTAGGTGCAGGAATGTACCATGCGAAGGGGCAATTTCTGCATCACCATTTAATGGAGGAATATGAACACTTATCTCATCCTTGAGATCTTACCTACCTCACCCCATTTGAATACATTTGAGGAATAATAGTTAAGAAATTAGCATATTAGCTGCCCATCAGAATGCATGGGGAAATCATAAACACTGTCCATAGACTAGTTTTCAAGTGGCTTTTGTGAGCACTCTCCATACATAACAAGACAATACACGCACAACACTATCCCCTGCATCCTTATTTAATGCTTGCTTACTTCCTGCAACACAGTGAAAACTCATAATTAACCTCCGATTTGACCAGCCTACCACTCATCACTGCAGTGCGACATAAATGCTCCCTTTACGTTCCCATTGTAGGGCAGGAAAATCAGAGAATTATCATCATCCAATAACACATGCGCACATATAACACACAAAACAATTCAAAACTCACATACACACTTGTTTAAGTCTTAGGGTTCAAATGACATCTGTAATAACATACCTCAGCCGACACACAAGTCGGCTTAAAAAGAAATATTTACAATTGAATTTAAACGTTCTAGAGCAATGCACAAATCAACCAAGTTGATATGCAGTAACATTCACATAACAGTAACAATTCCAAATATACGTACATAAAAAAAATTAGCTTCACACCATATGGAAAACTTGGCATGAGTTGGATTAACTCTTACAAGGACATTTGCATTATAAATTAAATGTTGACTTAGGGTTTGGACAAAAGTTAGCCCACTCATGTCAAGGCATAAAAATGAACGTAAGTGCTCAATTCCAGTTGGGTCAGAAATTAAGGCCAGCTGCATTCTCACTCATGGAAGGGAGGGGGAAGAGGTGTGAGGGGGGGTGGGGGTGGAGAGGTGTCGAGGAAGGGGGCTGGGACAGACACACCTTCGGTTGCGCACAATCCAGAGAGAAGGGGGGAACTGGGGGAGAGAGAGAGGGAGAGAGAGAGAGAGAGAGTTTGCTATATGTCGGAAGAGGAGCGGAGGCAGCAGTGAAGTCAGCAGATGTGGAATGGGGGCATCAATTCACTCGCCAGGACTACTGTCAGACGCCCGAGTCAAAGGGGAACTTCTGGGGAGGCGGGGGAGTCACATCGACCGGCTGGGCGTGGTCCACCAAGGTCAACTTTGTCCCCGACTGAGACGATGGTGATGGGTCATACGTGTCCTGAGAGGTCGATGGCATTGAGCCATCCTTCCCCAACTGCATGGCTGCATTGCTCCTCATTTCCATGACATCCGCCCTGCAGGGGTGGACAGGGAAGAAAATCCATTAAATTCATTAATGCACGCGGGAAGTTTTCACCTGCTAGAGGTTCATGGGCGTGACACTGAAACGTTTCAAATAGCCAAAAGCCAGGATGACAGTAAACCACAAAGTGTCGCTTGACTAATGCCTTAGGAGAATCATTCAGCATGTATTGCATGATAGTTTATCACATACAAGATGCATACAAAGACAGTACATGGTAAAATGGTGATTATCACACTTGAGTTCACTTTGAGGGCCAACTTCAATACTGGACTTGGAGGAGTACGCTGCATCCTGGAAATCATCCAAGTTCAATTACTTTGATCAAGTTGTTCTGATTAGAGTAGAAAGCACAGCTGTACTCAGTCTACTTCAAGCAAAAATTGTTCAAATACTGTATCATTAACAATTCATTAACTCTAAATATTTTTTGTTGCTCTCCCTGTAACTACCTAAGCTGATAAAAGCTACACAAGACTTCTGTGAGTTAATATTCACAGTTCTAAGCTGACAATGGCTCTGAATGTGCGGACACGTGGAGACTTTATACGGATGACCTTTGAATTCATAATACATGATTATCCATGCTCCTAACTCTCTCTCAGGCTAACTCCTATTCTTAAAGGCTTTGGTTTCCTGCTGCCTGGTACTCACCCACTTCAAACCCCTCGCACTATGCCCGAAAACTAAACACCTTATTGGCTTTGTTGGCATCATCTATAAAATGCAACTAAGAAAGAATTTTCTTGAACGTGATGCAGTACATCAGAGCAATTCTTAATAAAACATTATTAGAGGAATTCTACAAGTATATTATGGGTCACCACCTATGAGTCATTGACTCAATAAACGAACTTCTTATACTTGGGATGTAACTGTGTCAACATAGACCTGTAGAATTTGATTGAAAGCTTATAGTTTATCTTGAAGAAAAGTGGAGATGTTTTGCCTTTCAAACCTAATCTATCATTTCGATTAGTATCGTATTATGAATATTATTGCCTGCCTGCAATTATTATTGAGACTGTTCTCGAAGTATTAGGCCAATGGCAAATCAATGCATAACACATATCTATGCATGGTAAAAAATATCTCTATTAGTATAATACCTTCTGGAAGAAAGTATCACGCTAGAACTGAAGTAATAATGAAATCAAGGAACACACACACAACAGATGGAGGTGACCCACAGCATTCATGATACATGGTATGATTGGATAGTTCTGAATCTCATGACGCCTCAAGCAGGAACAGTCAACTTTGCACAGGATACACGTAGGCTTAGGAGTAGTAGATTAAACAGGGTGCCCATCAAACACTTGACATGATTATATTCCAACTTTTCCAAGATTTCTCAACAAAAAGTAGCAATTTTCCACGAGTTACCATCAGGAAGATGACAGAACATACTCTCCCCCCTCCCCTCTATCTTTTGCCCCAAAATGGTCAAATTATTGAGATTGCCAAATAATTAACTAATGATTTACAGATTGAAATTTAAACCAATTTTTAAAAGAGTAAAAAATAACAAAATATTCATTCCAAAACATCCACATATATGGCATTATAATCATACTTGCTTTGATTTTAGTCAATAAATCATTATTTTAAACCAAACAGTTTAGGAAAACAAAATTGTGCCCACTCTACGAACTTGCTATCCATGTTTTATAACACCTAACAGACAAATAAATGACTCTATGAGAAAATAATAGCACAAAAAGAATTGAATTATAGAAATACTTCTTAATTTAGTTGATAGTATTTGCGTAAAATATAAAACAATGCTTTTAAGAATTCATAACTCGAAACATAAAGATATTCTGAAGAGTGCCGGTTTGTACTTGCTCTTTGGCCCTCATTGTGGCATCGTCTTTAAGTTTCCTGGGCAATTGCTGAGATTCCTTAACTTTTCCTTAATTAATTCCACGAATTAAACCATATTTTCCAGGAATGGTGGTTAATTTGTCATTGATCTGCTTACTACTTGAAGTTAATTAATGAAAAGCATTAATTTTTGAGAGTCTGGTAACTATCAAACCATAATCTGATTGATCTCACACCTCACTCAGGCAGTACTTTCCCTTAAGCCAACAGCTTTCCAAACTCAACTTCTGAAAACCATCCACATTAAATGAATCCTGAGAATACTTATGCAACTGAATTTCAGAACAAAATGAGCCGTAAGGTTATCTAACTTTTTTCTAACAAGAGTGTCACCACAGAGGTACATTATTTTTAGAAAATCGTCATTAAGACTTAAAAAACAAATTAAACCAGATTTATGACACAACTATCATTATTGAAGTATTTAAGACATACAAACCTGGAGCTTGGTAAGCATGAAATAGAGTATCTAAGAGAGAAAGATTATATTAAAACCCAAAGAGAAAAGTTAAATATTGTCAATTATACATGAACATGACAGTTGGGCAGAAAAAAAGGGCATCACAACTAACCCCGCCCCGCTAACAACTAAATTGCAATACATATTGAAAAGGGGTACGATGGCATGCAGAGTTACCATGCTAAAGTGTACACGAGTGGGTGAAGGGTTAATATAATCAGACTGAAGTTGCTCATCTGCCCTCAACAAATATCATGCACATATTCTCCAAGAAGGAGGTGTAGTCAAATGCAATGCAAATATCCTTGCAAATGTGCTTTCCAGGCAACTATTCACCAACACAAACACACCTTTTCACGGTCCATGTCGATCAAAGCACATCAAAACATATCCATTTACCTATTTTACTTTAAAAATAATAACACAAACATACCAATGACAGTATAAGAATGACAATAAGAAAATTATTAAAGAGTTTACATTTCCAAAGGAAAGATTTTGCTATTGCCGACTAGTTTTGCTACACTGTAGCATCACTTGGACTAATAAGTTCGTTCTTTCCTTTGGAAGTGCAGTCTTTGATGATGGCTTGATGCTGCTCCCAGGAATTATCACTGCGTGGGTGCGTTGATGGACAACTGTTTCACCCCCAGCCCTGAAGGCATCTTCAGGTTAACCTGAAGATGCCTCCAGGGCTGCTCCTCCACATATTCTTTCCATTTGTCACAATCCCTTTGGTTTCGATTAACATTTTACAACTTCTACATCCAATACTGTGTGTATCTAAACCTGAGTGGAGACCGAAAACCTCCCGCAACACGCCCTTGTGGTGGCTTGCGGGGTATTATGCGTAAACATATGTGTATTATGTACTGTAAATGAACTTCCTTTTCCAAACCCAGAGAGATGGTTCCCTCACCATTCTATAAAGCACACACTAATTTCGCACCACCTCTGTTGAGTCTCCCTAACTTTGCACTTCTCATTCCACCATATTTCATTTGCCCTACACAGTTCGAAGCATCAAAAGGGGAAAAAATTAATATTATAGTGAAATACAATTCAAAATTATATCCAAACTGAAAAATAATTCAACCAAAAGAACAAGAAAAAAAATCAGAGAGAAACTAGCATTACCATCATCAACAAAGAGAATGAACTACAATCCATCTCTCTTTATAAGTTGCAGTAGCAGGAAAAGAGAAAAAAATGATTATAGATGACTCAGGAGTGCAAAATTCACATCCTACCCAAGTGTCACAACATCTCAGGCAGCAGCAGGCAGGCATCATTCTCACAGCAGAGGATATATATATATATATATATATATATATATATATATATATATATATGTGTGTGTGTGTGTGTGTGTGTGTGTGTGTGTGTGTGTGTGTGTGTGTGTGTGTGTGCGTGCAGAAATATATTTTTATGTATATATGTGTATATATATGCATATGTATATGTATATACATATATATATACACACATATATATATATATATATATATATATATATATATATATATATATATATATATATATATATATATATGTATATGTATATGTATATGTATATGTATATGTATATATATATATATACACACACACACTCATGCTTATATACCTGCATAAAGTATTCATAGATAATCGAAAATATGGATTGCAAGCTTCTCTGGGAGTAAAAAGTGCTCTAGCTACACACCAATCAACAATGCGACTCCAACAATGCAGCAGAACTCAAAAAATCTCAACAAAAAAAAATGAAAATGTAGACCAAGAGAGCATTTGGCTACGGAATCCATCCATTTAAATAAGGCATTTCCACAAGCACATCTCTCTACTGAGGGTACAAGACGAGCGATGTGGATGAAAACAAGCCAAGGCTGTGCGGTAGACGGCCTCATCAAATGGACCGAAGACATCTCACTCTCCACACCTCTCTTGCCTCCTTATGTCGGCCTCCACACATCCGGGTCCTCCATTAGGGTCGAGTGCTGCATGTCCCCTCCTCCCACCATACCGCCCTGCTGGTAGGCCGGGGCGCCACCTGCTGGTGGCATCTGGCCCGTGGGTGACATAGCACCCTGCCCAGCAGCCGCACTAGCCATTTCCTCACGAGATCCCCTTGGGGACGCGTGCAAAGGAGAGTGATATGCAGACATCACAAACACAAAGAGGGGTGAGGATGGGGGGAGAGGGTTGCACGTAGACATGTGTGCCGACACATCCTGACTCCCCCATTTCACCCTTTGCCTCTTGCAAGTGCACAGAGGCACTCACGTCGAGGCCTGCTGTCAATCAAGTGACTCCCATCAAATCATGTGCATATGGTAATCTATTTTCAATATGCTCCTACACTCACTTGTGGAAGAAGTACAGAAAGAGCAGCATTTTAAACAGCTGTTTCAGCCGCTATACTCGTTAAGAAAAAGCAGAATACATTCAGAGGTCTGCCCTAGTCATAAGTCACTTCAATAACACTCATCTTTCAGCTGAACTCAGACTTTGCCTCAACTGAACCATTGAAGAGTAGACAAGCCTATTTTAGAGGGCATCAATAAATTTTTTCATGACTCGAAGTGAAATATTAAAATACGGACTCTACCCTGAGAATTATTATAAATACATAAAACAAATTGTAACAAACAATTTATTAATAAAACTCATAATTCTGAAGAAATGTTTGGAGTGACTGCCAGAATAGTGACTATTAGTCAAAAAAATGCACAACAGTCAATGCTAGTTGAAAGATTTTTTATAAATACATAAACCAAAACATTATATTTTATTTTTTGAATTCATCTAGCGTATAAATGAGGCATTGTAAACAATCAAGAATTATCGAAACAATAACTTTCATTACAAATTAAAATCAGTTGATAAGTGCTCAGACTAAGAATTTCTGAAGTATTACTGATGATTTATTTATCAGGGTTGGTCAACTGAAAAACCATCAAAATTTATGAAACTGCTTCCCATTAATACCATTCACAGTGCAGGGTAAAAGGCAATTTTACAATCCAGACACACATAATTATTTTGTAAATTGCTTTCCTCTTCTGTGGCACAAAATGCATTGTTTTGTAGGAGCTGAATTTTGTAGGAGCTACACCTCTACCTAACACTGCCCAACCGGACTCCCCGTTCCCCACTCGTACCTGAGCAATCTGAGACATGTACAGGTGGCGGATTAGCCTCCTTTCCCTCCAATCTATTCCTATTTTCTGCAATATACTCATTAGTTTTCCCCAATTCACTCTATCAAACGCTTATTCGAAATCTACGAAACAGGCAAATACCTCCTGGTTGTGTTCTATAATCCTCTCGATTAATAATCTCATTACTGCAATGGCATCATGCGTACCTCTCCCCTTCCTAAACCCAAACTGTTCATCCCTTAAGTAATCATTTGCCCTACTCTCTATCCTTTTGTTTATGATCCTGAGAACAACTTAAGCTGCGTGGGATATCAAACTTATCGTCCAGTTGTCCTCACATAATATAGCCTTTACCTTTTTCAGAATAGGAACTAAAACTGATCTCACAAAGTCTTCCGGCCAGATTCCTTCCTAATAGATACTATGAATCAACCCATATTGCCTCTTCCTCCCACATTTTCCTAAACATTTCAATAGTTCCACCGGAATGTTATCTACCCCCACAGCCTTTATTAGTTTAATCTCCCTTAATGCCCTTTCTATCTCATTGTCTAGTATGCCTGGACCTAAGCTGTCTTCCTCTACGTCATGTTCGTTATCTATGTCTAACTTTGTTGGTCTAAGTTCTTCACTATACAGTTTTTCTATATATTCCTTCCATCTCTCTTGGATCTTTCCTGTATAACTATTATCTTACCCACCTTATCTTTAACTGTTAGCATTGATCTTCCTTTCTTACTTGCCAATAAAGATTTAACTTACCGTACCGTGCACCAATTTCCCCTTCCTCTGCAATCTTTCCATATCCTCACACTACATCTTACACCATGCTTCTTTTGCTTTATTTGTTGCCCACCTCAATTAACTGTTTAATTCTTTGTATTTCATTTTGCCTAACTCTGTTTTTACATTCTTCTATTTTCTCCTCTCATTCATCTTTTTGATCAGCTCATCCGTGATCAATGGTTTCCAAGTCCTTTTTGTGTTAACGGTTCCAGTAGTGTCTTTTGCGGCTTTTGATAACACTTTCTTGATACTTTCCCATTTTACTTTGATAGTACTCAGCTCTTTGCCATCCTCCATGATTTCTTCCACAGCCTTTCGGTACTCCTTTCTTTTCAATCCATTTAATGCTTCTACATTCGATTTTCTAACCCGCGGCACCTGCCTTATTTTACTGAAACGGATGCTACATTTCATAACAACTAAATTGTGGTCAGAGTCTGAATCTGCTCCCAGAAAGCTGTGCGAATTTATCAAACTGTTCCTAAACCTGTGCCTAACCAAAATATAATCTAAGTGATACCTCTATGAGTCACCTGGTATTTTCAATGCATATCTGCATCTTTTGTGGTTTCTAAACCAAGTGTTGGTGATGACTAACCCCTGTCTCCTGCAGAATTCAACGGCTTTCTCCCCTCGGCCATTCCTCATGCCTAAACCGTAGTCCCCCACCTCATCATCTCTTCCTTCACATTCCAATCCCCCATCCCTATCAAATGTTTCCCTGCAGGAACACACGCGATCATATCCTCTAACTGATCGTATATCCTATCGACCTCTTCTTCCTTATGGTTGCCCGGTGGCATGTATACCTGAATAATAACCAAGTTCGTCGGTTCTGCTTTTATCACTACTAGTAATAATCTATCCGTTACCTGCTCTATGTTGACTACGGTTCTTCCTAAATCTTCATTTCATACTATGGCTACCCCTCGTTGGCTCTCGTCCCCGCCGCTGTATATTATTCTATACTTATCACTCCAGTAATCCCCGCTATCCTTCTATCTCACCTCGCATAGACCTAAAATATCTATATTTCCCCTTTCCATCTCTCGCTTAACATTCTCCGATTTCCCTGTCCTCATCATTGTCCTAACATTCCACGTTCCTATTTTGACTAATTTGATATTCTTCTCCTGCGTCTTCTGTCCTGCTGCTGCTGTTACTCCCTTTCAAGGGTTTCATGGGATGACGACCGCGGAAGCCTTGCCTCCCCCGCTGCCGGGCACGACACACGGCCGATTGGGCCGAGCCCCGTAGTTGCCAGGACTCAATCTTTGTATTGTCCATCATTTAATAGTTGGGAATGATAGTTGAGGTAGCTTCCCGTTGCCTTCCTCAATAGTGTTTTTAACGTGACACCATCACTTACTGGCCGCCCCACTGGGGTCAGATGCCATTGCAGCCACCGCACTGAGGAACAGACGCTGCGTAGACTACCTTTCGTCAGGCTTCTAACCTTCGACCTATCTGGCATGGGTGACGCTACCAGGAGCAATTATTATTACTCCCGCCAGCACAGCTCTATGGGTCATTGGAACGCACAAGCCCTTCCACCACGTCAAGGTTGTAGTCCGGGTAGGAATTTTTGCATATATAAATAGATAAATAAATAAATATATATATATATATATATATATATATATATATATATACATATATAAACATAAATATATATAAGGAGAAGAATTGTGCTAGGCAAAGAGGGTTTCGCAAGGAGGAGGGAGTTGATGACAGGGACGTTGAGTAAGGATATTAAGAAAAGACTCATAAACACTTTGATATGGAGCGTAGCTATGTACGGCGCGGAAACGTGGTCATTGAAGCAGGAGGATAGACGTAGATTGGAGACTTTTGAAATGTGGGTGTGGAGAAGAATGGAGAAGGGGAAATGGACAGAGAGGAAAACAAATGAGGAAGTACTTGGTATGGTGGGTGAAGAGAGGGGTTTGTTGGGAGCAATCCTGTGGAGGCAGGAAAAGTGGATGAAGGGGGTGTTCACCAGCAGTGGGATGTTGAAGACTGTGATAGAAGGAAGAATGTTGGGTAAAAGAGGAGAGGGAAGGAACAGGATAGGGATGTTGGACGTGATGAAGGTAGGAAGAAAGTACTCAGAGATGAAGAGGGAACTGATATAGAGTAGGATGATGGATTTTGTGTTTTGTTAGAAGTAATAATATGTTTGTTTGCCAGTTGTGTCCATCCAAGAGCCTACCTTAACCGGTATATTACCTTTAAAAAAAATATATATATATAAACATATACCTCCACTCCAACTACACCTTGACGTGGTGGAAGGGCTTGTGTGTTCTGGTGACCCCCTAGACAATAAGTTCGATAACCCATGCAGCTAAAGTTGTTCTAAGGATCATAAATGAAAAAATAGATAATAGGGAAAATGATTACTTAGGGGATGACCAGTTTGGATTAAGGAAGGGGGAGGTACGCGTGCTGCCATTGCAGTAATGAGATTATTAATCAAGAGGAATATAGAACACAACCAGGAGTTATTTGCCTATTTCTTAGATTTAGAAAAAGCGTTTGATAAACTGGATTGGGAAAAACTAATGAGTATATTTAAGAAAATAGGAATAGATTGGAGGGAAAAGAGGCTAAACCGCAACCTGTACATGTCTCAGACTCCTCAGGTACGAGTGGGGAACGGGGAGTCCAAATGGGCAGTGTTAGGAAGAGGTGTAAGGGAGGGTTGCCCATTATAACCGTTGCTGTTCAACCTGGGTGCAGAGGAAATGATCGAAGAGGCATGGGAAGAACTGGACGTAGGAATGAAAGTGGGAGGGGAATTTGTAAAATCAGTTAGGTTCGCTGATGACCAAGATTTAGTTTGTCAGTTAGCCAAGGGGCTGCAAGCATTGCTGAGTGAATTGGAAATTCAGTGCGACAGGTATGGGATGAGAATCAAAATTAATAAAACAAAGGTTATGCGATTTTCTAGAAAGAAAAAGGCTAAGCTAAACATTAAAATAGGAGGGCAAAAACTAGAGCAGGCAGAACAGCTTACGTATCTCGGAAGTATTTTGGACCAACATGGTCAAAGTGGTAGGGATGTAAGGAGAAGAATTGCGCTAGGCAAAGAGGCTTTCACAAGGAGGAGGGAGTTGATGACGGGGACGTTGAGTAAGGATGTTAAGAAAAGACTCGTAAAAACTTTGATATGGAGCGTAGCTATGTACGGCGCGGAAACGTGGTCATTGAAGCAGGAGGATGGATGTAGACTGGAGGCTTTTGAAATGTGGGTTTGGAGAAGAATGCAGAAGGTGAAATGGACAGAGACAAAAAAAAAAATCACATGAGGAAGTACTTGCTATGGTGGGTGAAGAGAGGGGTTTGTTGGGAGAAATCCTATGGAGGCATGAAAAGTGGATGAAGGGGGTATAGACCAGCTGCGGGATGTTGAAGACTGTAATTGAGGGGAGAATGTTAGGCAAACGAGGAAAGGGAAGGAACAGGATAGGGATGTTGAACGGGATGAAGGGAGGAAGAAAGTACTCAGAGATGAAGAGGGACCTGACAGAAAGAAGGTTGCTGGATGTTTTTTTTTTGTTAGGAATAACAAAATATTTATTCAGTAGTTGTGTTCATCCAAAAACCTACGTTAACCGGTAGATTATGTAATAGTAATAATATATACACATATATACACACACCATTATATATACCCATGTATACATAGATACACATACACGCACACACACATATATATATATATATATATATATATATATATATATATATATATATATATATATATATATATATATATATATATATATATATATATATATATATATATATATATGTGTGCGTGTGTATATATATATATACATAGACTAAAGATATTAAAAACTCCACACTAATAAATGCCTATATATATCAAAATTACGAGTCCTGATTATGAGCAATTGCACACGCATATAGTCATCCTGCAATCACTTCTATCTAAACTGTCCATCATATTCATATTGTAGCCTTGAACTACAGCTGGAGTTTCTTCACTCCCTCTTCTTTCCTTCACATACTTCATATCTTCAGTGCTTGAAGTATGATAATCACTGACACATTCATTTTTACAACCATAAAATCTTTACATTGAAAAGCCACCAATACCTCATCTTCCTTTATTGTTTATCTTACTCTTGGAGATATTTTCCTTTGTATTTTCACAGATTATCCGAAATCTGTCAAGAAGATCATTAGCTAAAATTCCATACATCCTGATCCGTAGTAGCACAAGAATCAGTCACACAGCCTACCAGTCAGTCGATGATAGGCGCACTTCCACAGGCACAGACATCCATCACCATTGACATGTTTAGGAAGGAAAAACTTTGAAAGCCTCTTCTCTCATCCCTCTATCTGGCAGTGCTGGTTGAGTCATTAAAAGTTTCTCATTAGTTCATTCTGCAGTGATTGTTTAGCAGTCAACAAAAGTCAGAAGTTTTAAAAAATGATGTAATCATGTTTTTTTGAATACTTTTTAAAAGAAAGGGTGGTGATACAGTTATTTTTTAAAGTACATTCAATAATCTTGTTTACGAATTACAACTTGCATATCTTGACTGCGCATTATTGACAGTATTAGTATCTCAAAAGGTAGTAATTGCCTTCATTAATGTCAAAGGATTCACGGATTAAATCAAGGATTAGTGTAGAATGTTTTCGCTCCTCATTTCAGTTCAGAAACAAATTATCAAAAAAAATATCTTGATTCCTGTTCAGCTGACTCCTTTGAGGGAAGAGCAAATCGGAGACTGACAGGTTCTTGCTTCAGTCCTTCACCACCACTTTGTCTACTTTTGACTCTTCGGTCTGCCACGTGTCCTCTTATTGCGTGTTATAGAGTGACCTAATAATTCATCCAAAACAATTGCAACCTTCATACAACTTACTACATACATACTTCCCTTGGAAACTATTAATGAAAATGTTCAAGATTCAGAGGCATAAAATCACACAATCCTCCCAGTTTCCCATCCGCAATGTCTACATTCAAAGCTCAAGTCTAATTGCAGTTCAGCTGAATAATATCAATAAATGTCACACTGGAACATGATTTCACATCACATAATTACATTTTGATGACTCCATAAATTGTGAAACAATGAACTTTAAATCAATTGAAACAGTGAGGCATTTTATTTAGGTAACTATGAAATATCATCAGCAATAGAATGACCTACAGATGTTCCCCATCTATCACCCACATCTTGTAGTCCCTATTCCTCTTTGAGACATCATGAACTGTCACTGGGAAGATATGTCCATTATTCCATCCAGACATGTCCATCAGATATTATTTTGTCCATTATTTACTATTATGCATCGCATGCCTTGTTTTTAATCACACACCCTTGTATCCCTAGGGCACAGGAGATTTGAGAAATTTTAAAAATATTCAAAGCACGATTTAAAAAAGATACAGGTAATGCCTTGTAAACTGCGGCGAAATCCCAAACGCATATACTCTTTCTTACAACTAAGAATAAAACCAGCACGAAATGATCATCAATTTAAAAAAATACAATATGCACCAAAGGACATACTCAAGCAGTTGATTTTCTCATTCCTCCATCTTTAAAATTCATCCATTATGTAATCGTCATAAAATTTCGTTAGACAACAAAGCCGTACATCTACTTTAAAATATAGTCTTGATTTCCTGCAATTAAGGTTTATTTGAAGTACCAAAACTAGCAACGAAGCCTTAATGTTATTTTACAGGTACTCCCTTGGAAGAATTATAGACCTATAGAATTCTGTAATGACATAATAACAAGTTAGAAAGATTTTTCCGTGGCATATATAACGATTTATCCACCAATAGTTTTGCCTACCCGGGACCATTTTACACTACGTTTTTTATATCAACTGCAAATACTTCCAATTAGTTTACTCGGTCAGGTTAGTTTACCACTACCAGAACCAAAATACATAACATGCATGCCCTAATTTCCCATTAAACGAATCAATAGCTAATATTTTATCTATACATTTTAGCAACAATCTTTAGTGAACACGAGATCACTCCTTAATGACACTTAAATAACCTTGGGAAGCAAAAGAGAAAGAAATCATTTCCTTACTTTTTGCCAAGAGCCATCAAACCATAAATCACTCCAGTTCCAAATATGAGTCCACTTCCGAATATACTTCCTAGGCCTGGACACATGAAAATTGCTGGTAGTGAAATACTGAAAAGAATTCAAAATTATAATGTAATTTGAAACTGGAATTTAATATAAACATTTCAAAGTACATTTGCAATGCACTTAACTCACCCAACATATGCCGCACCACGATAAAAATAGGGTTTTCTATCGACCCATTCACTGATGTTTTGCACAAAATCTATAAACATGCAACAGCAAGGAGCTTCCACCACAACGACTAGAAATCCGGCGACCCTGTAAGATTCCGACGTTCACTTCAGTTTAAGCAACATTCAGATATAATAACTTATAGTCTTAAATATTTAACTGATAACTTACATTTGCCAAATTCCGCCGAGCAAACACCACACATTAGCAAGGACAATACCGAAACAGTTCCAAAGACCAAGTCCAATAGCAACTGAAGGAAAGAAAATCGTTCTACATTAAGATTATTGGAAAACATATGGAAACCAATTCCTTTAACTGCACATGAATAATTTCCATACTTAGACCACCGACTGTCCCCAATCCCCTTCCAGCATATTTCATCCACCAAGGGACATCATCTTTTGGGACAGCATCTTGCCCAGGCCTTTGCATCATGGCGCCTATTTTCTCCATGAACGACTGAAAAATATTGCCATGTTAGGTTTGCTTGAGCCCCAATAACAACTTGCAACTCGACCCTTATCGCTTCATGAAAAACGACGACCTTTCTTTTACAAGACGCGTCGCTTTCGACCCTGGAAATACTAACCATTTTGGACGTTGACACTCAACAGCTGACTTCGGACTTAATCAGACGAATTCACCGGAAATAGAGTTGAGAAAACAAAATCATGGTCACGTGCGAGCCGTTGAATCGAAGGAGCATAGAAGCACGAGGCGACAGGACGGCTTTCCGGTCGTGGCAAAATTTCCGCCATATTGGTTCGCTCACTGGAGTTAAGCACGAAAAGCCTACACTTCTGACTATATTCAATGTTTTTCTGCATGATTTCAAATTAAAATTTCAATTATTTACAAAGATTTTTTGCTTCCCGCGCGTCCTGGCTTGATGATGGGAATAATTTTGCGGGGGCTTTGATTATTTGGGAACATTAAGGAATCCGTCCAGAACACGAATTCATGTTAGAGGAAATTAAAAAAATAGGGAGATAGCTATCTCCGTGTGCCTTTATCCAGAGAGAGACTATGTTCTGCATGATAGAATTCAAAGGCTGACAAAAAACTGCCATCAACATTATTGGTACGATTTTGAGTAAGGCCTTCTAGAATATTTGGCCTTTGACATATTTTAGACCATTCCTTCGGTGAGAATCATGAAGTGCAACTCACAAAGCTGAACAATTGAAAAGTATAGTTCTACCATAACGCTAAGACTGTTAATGAAAAAAATCCATGGCTCAATAGTGAGACAACAGTTTACTACATTGATTTTGTATAAACGCCAGTGAATATTGAGTTGATGTTGACAGTTCTGGAAATTGAAAATCTTGATTTCCCCAGTATGTCAGTAACTAAATAAAATGGTTTCATTGCAATACATCACGAAGAGTTATTATATTCATAGACATCGGCTCCTCTTCATCTAAGCAAATGTCTTTTGAATAACTATTTTTCAAAATTACATGCCAGATTCACCAAAATCTTCCATCGCTTCATCCATTTATAGCGGGCTTAGAACTTTCATTTACATTTTATTGAAACCTTCGACGTTCTGTTCTGGTCTAATTGGAATATAATACTCTCCACATATTTCACCATTGTCCTCAACGTTGCTCTGAGCGTAGTGGGCGTGGCTCACATTTCCAATGAACCCCTACATATCAGCCACAATCATATGTCCATCTACCTGGGGGGCATCAGCGAAAGGGATGATTCACTTGTTTTAATGTCTGCGTGTTTGAATGTAATAGCACAGTGTTTGTACTACTTTCTTGCGTGCATTTCAGATTACTGATTTTCATGAAATACTGTCATTCGTTTTGCGTTCAACTTTAAAATTTGCCTATTGCTGAATAAGTGTTAAAGTCTTCAACACCTAGGAATTTACGGAAATGAACTATTGTGGTTGGTAAAGAACGGTTAAATGAAACCGCAAGGAAAACATCGTTAATCCCTCAGAAACGAGTTTTTCCTACAGTGTATGTCGATGATATTTTTATCACAGTCATATTTTCTCAATAATTTATTTTCATATTATTCTCATAATTTGTACAATCTGTGGCCCCAAGTCTTTCAATACATAATCGTCTTTTTCTCGTCAAAGAACTGCCGATAATTGCCTTTCGATGTGGTAACTGTGACGGTTTGATGGATTGAATTATATATTGGGATCAATGCTTGGTGTAACATAAAAGGCTCATTTTAGTTGAACATGGGTGCTACTGGGGTGGCAAAATTTTTTAATGCTCTAAATTTATTTAACAAAGTTTTTCGCTTCAGAGGCATTTTAAAATAGAATAAATCTGAGAAACCATTCGCAATAAATGTGTCTTTGTAATAAACAGACCTATGTGCATGATTACATATTTTTATTCAACATTGAATCTAATTTTAAGAAGTACCTAAGTTGATTGAATTGCTGCTATAACTCTTCTGAATTATACTTCATAATGGGAGACTTATCTATCGTAGTTGGGTTATAACTAGCTCTCAATGACCCAGTCTAACTTATTTCTATCATAACATGGCAATTTATTGGGAATGCATTTATTGTAAGCAGTGTGTTATTGCTTCTCAAATTAATAGATGCGTAATTATTATAAAAAACAATCAATATTAGCTGCAGTTTCCCAGTGGCCTCCTCTGAGCGGGCCTATTCATTATTGGTGGATGAATTCACCATAGATATTTCTTGGGTGGGATTTCACCGGGATATTTGGGTGGCAGGGGTCTCCCGAAATTAATCACATAAGACTAGCAAAACAAATTTCTAAAGAGTGCCCCAGCAAAATTTTGAGTTCAGACACCTTGCTCCACATAATTACTAAAGACTTTTATATATGTCATTATTTGCTTGAGGGTTTCCTTTCTTGGCCGTCCTCTGTAGTTTTCCAAGTTCACTGTCCCCTCCTTACCCTCAAGGAACATGAAACACCTCCACTCGCATGGAGGATGGTGGGCTCATTTCTTTTTATATGTTCTCCCAACAGGCCACAATACAGGCCCTGGGCATAAATGGCAAGTAAAAGGAACAGTTTATGAACTAAACCAAATGTGTCAATATGAAAGGAATCAAAGCAGTATTTTTAAATTATTAAATTCAGCAAAAAATATTATAATACAGATGATCAGCCTGTTTAAATTTGGGTTGGCCCAAAAATGTTAAGCTAAAAAAACTGTTCATAGGTATTTATAGCAAATAAGATAAAATAATTGTTTTTGAGCCCCTGCAAATCATTGTTGAAGTAAGTATAATATTCTAATTGGAGTTCTGCATCATTCATTGCATAATTAATACATCTACATATATATGGCGTACTTACATATGTACAGGTATGTACTTTTAATATTTTCATAATTAGGTAGCTATACCCCATGATTCAGCTTTTCCACCTATACGTTTTTCGCAACCAGTCCACTCCGTTCACTTGTTCAACACTCTTTGACACATCTGATCTCACACATCTCTCTTTCTTCTAAAAAAAAGCCATCAGGATAAACAGTTGATGCAATCAGATGCAAATTACAGGGTTTTTGCCACATGAATTTGGTGGGAGGAAATGAGGTGGGAGGAAGGGGCTTGGTAGCTGGAAGGATTACTGGTGGGTATGCTATTTAAATGGTTTAAAGAATGGGTAGAGGATGCTAGTGATTCATTCCCTCAGCTCAATCACTATCCTCTTCTCCCTTCCCCTACCTCCCCCTTCCCCTATTTTTAAGCTACTTAAATAATATACTCCCCTAAAATCCTTACCCCCCTCCTCTCAAATCTCCTTCCACCATTTTCATGTATGAGTATACACATGGCAAAAATTCTGTCTTTTGTATCAGATGATGTCAACTGTTGGATAAAACCAGTTATTCTAACAAACTTCAATTAAACTTTTGGAGAATTTGGAGACAAATTTTTAGAAAACTGGAGAAACTTTTGAAAAACAAATTTTATTCTCCAATTCCAACATTTTAATGATTTCATGTTAAAAGCGGTTGTTACATTGCTGAAAATTATTCCCTTAGGCCGTAAGAGTTTAATAGCATGATATGAGAAGGCCAATACATTGTTAAAAGAAGCACTGAATAGATAGAAGCACTTGCAGTCAGTCATATTCCACACAAGCGCAAAATCTAAGAGTTAAGCGAGAGAGTATTCGTGTCAATATATGTATTTGAGTGAAACACAACATGGCATTCAATAAACAAGAATGAACTTTGAGCTGTAAAACCCAAACTTTCACCTAGAGAACCTTACATCAGGGGATGCGGAGAAAGTAAGTCATTTTCATGTGCATGGGGATGGCGCTTTGTGCCATCACTCATGCATTTCTCTTCATGGAAGAGAAAGTCAAACTGTGGTGTGAAGACTGTGAATTTCTTCACACTGTTTGCCAACTTCTGACGATATGCAAAAAGTGTGAGGCAGTATGCAAATCTCTAAATATTAGAGGAATCCTAAATGATTACATTGGCAATAGCCCTGAAGCTTTCCTAAGTGATTTGGATTTTAAAGAAAGCCGACCTATTCCACCTCATTAATAAAGTTAACTGTAGAATTAGTAATAAAACATTAACCTAAAAGGTGCATCATCAAAGGAATTAGAATATTCTACACTTTGTCATTTCCCTTCTTTTTATTAATATCAATCCAATTAACAAAACTGGTCGATTGTGGAATCAACTAGTATTTTTAATAGTTATTTAAGGGCTCCAGCAGTGACCTACAGTGTTTAGACCTCCAATTGACTTATGCAATACACCCATTATCTTGCCCTCATCTATTCCAATGTGCCCTCCATAGCAAATTGAATTCTTGGCAAGATTGCCTAGATTTGAGTTCTAGCAATTCAATTATCCTCCATGTTCCTTCCTTTATATTCATCTCCACTTCATGGAAAAATAAATTAACAAGAGAAAATATACATCAAGAAAGTTGTTCTGGGTTCTATGACTTCTCACCCTGAATACCACTAAGGAATACACTAAATTGAGTAGCTTCAGGCGTAATGTGGTGGAAGTCGAACATAATGAATAACTGATCGTAGCACTCTTCCACTTGATACAAATATTTTTATTTACGACCGGGTTTCCATGTATTACATCATCATCAGGTCAACAACCTGATGATGATGTAATACATCGAAACCCGGTCGTAAATAAAAATATTTTTATCAAGTGGAAAAGTGCTACGATCAGTTATTCAATAAGGAATACACTATTGGGATTCAGGCTGGACCTTGGATAGGTTAGAAAAGGATTACAGATAAGAATTATGATGAACGGACTTGTCCTTTAGGAAAATTATGAATCGGAACAAACATAAATACAAAGATTATTCCATCACACACCCACATTTCAGGGCCCCCTTCCTCGAGTGATGATGGTGTCCTCTATCTAAGCTTGGTTGCTGTCCACCTCAGGAGAGTCTATAAGAGCACCAGGAGCAGTAAAGTGAAAAGGGGATTGTGATGATGCGGTGGCTAACATGCTGGCTTCCCACCAAGGGTGCCCAGGTTCAAATACTGGAGATAACAAATATTCAAATATTTTTTCAGCGGTATTCCGATCCCTACTTGAGGTGCATTGTGTAGAGCAATTTGAGTGAGGACGATGTCCGTTGGATGGGATGTTAAACTCAGGACTCCTTGGCACCTTTTGACAAGAGTAGGCTAATGCCGACCCCAGGTATCTCTCCACCCTTCATCCCTTCCTATCTTAGTTTCCTTTTCTAGTAATAGGTAAAACTAATAGAATGGGATATCGGGTTGACCAACCGTCAACCAGATCAGAACAACCATTTTTCAACCAACTCACTTTGTGATTTTTTCAAAGCATGCATCTGAGCAATAGCACCGCTCACCTTTGTCGATCGAGTTGCAGATGGAGTGACCCTGTATATCATCTGTCACCGCCTCCAATATGTTTTCCAAATGGCTAACCTACATTTTTCACCACAATGATTCCTCACATCCCTCCATCCTGCCTCTCCCAAAGTACATGTGGGCACTTGAGTTCTGAAGTAAATATATCTAATAATTGTTTTGGATGTGGATTTTCAAAGGGATAAGATTAGTGTGCTGACTTCCCACCCCAAGGACCCACATTTGCATTTCTGTGTTGGCAGATATTTTCAATGATATGTCAAATACTGAGTGGGTGCCCATTTGAGAGCACTTCAGGTGGAGTGCACCATCCATCAGATAGGACTCTGAAGTGAACTAATGCTAATGCCAAGTTTCTCCCTACCTTTCCACCCCAATAATCCTACTCTTAAATATCTCACTGCTTCTTAATGGTGCAAATGATCTTAACTATAGATTGCCTTCTATAATTACTAGTTATGTACAACTTGTTGTTGTGAGTCTTACTGAGCGCAACAAACATTGCAAAGAGTGCATGTTCCCGTGATCACATGAATGAAGGGAAGAAAAAAGTTAGAGAAAACTATGACATTTACGAAACTCAAAAATGAATTCCTGTAATGGAAAAGGACTCCTCACTGGAGATTTATGCTGAAATCAGTATCTTAAATGGTTGTGCTATATCCTTTACTTTAATAGCCTGACTTATTTTGCATAAAAGGCGAAATAAAAAAGGAAATAATCTCTGTAGGTGTAACAAATTGCCGTAGGCTCACCACAAGGGAAAAGAGTTTGGCAGCAAATATCATATCTATCATCCTAACGTTTACCTTTGGCAAACTTCCTGACCAGATGCTCATTGTGTTTGAAGGACGTTGGTTGTGCTTCAAAACTATTGGTCATGAAGGTCGTTTCATCCCAGCTCTCATGTGTTTTTTTCAGTGGCTGTCTTTCGGTCATATCGCAGGAAAATGACTGGCCATATTCATGCATTGTGTCATGACCTCAATATTTACACACATCGAAGCTCATGACTATAAAATAAATTCTGCATTGCTGCAGTTGTTAATATTATAGTGTGCTGATTATTTGTTGCACATTCATAAAATTTATTCATCAATATACCTTTCAATCGACATTCCTTTTCTGATTGTCGGCAAGTGATTTGCAGCACATTTCTCATTAACATTGCATTATTATTATTTGTACATTAATTATTATTGTTATATTAATGATCGAAATACCTATGAACTTATTTAAATATTGGAAATAATACTTTAACTTGTAACATTGCATAAAATATTTGTTTTTTAATTATTTGAGCACCTTAGAATGACCGCTGGAAGTCACTCATCATTTCTGAGTTTGAGGCATTGATGAAAAGGACAAAATATCCAAGGCTAAAGGAATGTGTTTGAGGGATGCCTTTAGGTACAAGGGAGTTCTGGCACTTTCCATTTTAGAAAATTTAATCTCAACCCCCTAAAGAACTAATGGTGGATTAACAAGAAGCTTAAGGTTCCTCATATTTCTCTCGTTTGGCCAATTAATTAGTGGGATAAGGTATTCTCACCAGGGCAGGGAAATTGAAGAATGTTAAGCGAGAGATGGAAAGGGGAAATATAGATATTTTAGGTCTATGCGAGGTGAGATGGAAGGATAGCGGGGATTACTGGAGTGATAATCATAGAATAATATGCAACAGCGGGGACAAGAGCCAACGATGGGTTGCCATAGTATTAAATAAAGAGGTAGGGAGAAGGGTAGTCAACATAGAGCAGGTAATGGATGGAATATTACTATTAGAGATAAAAGCAGAACTGACGAACTTGGTTATTATTCAGGTATATACGCCACCGAGCAACCATACAGAGGATAGGATATACGATCAATTAGAGGACATAGTCGCGTGTGTTCCTACTGGGAAAAATTTGATAGTGATGGGGGATTGGAATGCAACGGTAGGCGAAGGAAGAGATGGTGATGAGGTGGGGGACTACGGAGTAGGCACGAGGAATGACCACAGGGAGAAAGCAGCTGAGTTCTGCAGGAGACAGGGGTCAGTCATCACCAACACGTGGTTTAGACACCACAAAAGACGCAGGTATACATGGAAAATGCCAGGTGACTCAGAAAGGTATCAGCTAGATTATATCCTGGTTAGACACCGGTTTAGGAACAGTGTGATAAATACGCACAGCTTCCTGGGAGCGGATGCGGACTCTGACCACATTTTAATTGTTATGAAATGTAGTGTCCATTTCAAAAAGATAAGGCAGGGTCGGCGAGTTAGAAAATGGAATTTAGAAGCATTAAATGGACTAAAAAGGAAGGAGTACCAGACATTTGTAGAGGAAATCATGGAGGATGGTTAAGAGCCGAGCACTATCGAAGACGAATGGAAAGTGTCAAGAGAGGGTTATCTAAAGCCGCAAAAGACACTATTGGAACTGTTAACGCGAAAACCACTAGGAAACCATGGATCACAGATGAGATGATTACAAAGATGGATGAGAGGAGAAAATAGAAGAATGTAAATACAGAATTAGGCAAAATGAAGTACAAAGAATTAAACAATAAATTGAGGCGGGCAACAAATAAAGCATGGTGGAAGACGCAGTGCGAGGATATGGAAAGTCTGCAGAGGAAGGGTGAAATTGGTGCACTGTACAGCAAAGTTAAATCTTTATCAGGAAGTAAGAAAGGAAGATCTACAGGTATGCTAACAGTTAAAGATAAGGTGGGTAAGATGATAGTTGACACAGGAAAGATCCAAGAGAGATGGAAGGAATATATAGAAAAACTGTATAGTGAAGAACTTAGACCAACAAAGTTAGACATAGATAAGGAACATGACATAAAGGAAGATAGTTTAGGTCCAGGCATACTCTACGATGGGATAGAAAGGGCATTAAGGGAGATAAAGCTAAATAAGGCGTGGGAGGAAGAGGCTATATGAGCTGATTCGCAGTATCTTTGAGGAAGGAATCTGGCTGGAAGACTTTGTGAGATCAGTTTTAGTTCCTATTCCAAAAAAGGTAAAGGCTACATCATGTGAGGACTACAGGACAATAAGTTTGGTATCCCACGTAGCTAAAGTGGTTCTCAGGGTCATAAACAAAAGCATAGAGAGTAGGGCAAATGTTTACTTGGGGGATCATCAGTTTGGGTTTGGGAAGGGGAGAGGTACGCGTGATGCCATTGCAGTAATGAGATTATTAATCGAGAGGAATATAAAACACAACCAGGAGGTATTTTCCTGTTTCATAGATTTCGATAAAGCGTTTGATAGAATGGATTGGGGAAAGCTAATGAGTGTATTGCAGAAAATAGGAATAGATTGGAGGGAAAGGAGGCTAATCTGCAACCTGTACATGCCTCAGACTGCTCAGGTGCGGGTGGGGAACGGGGAGTCCAGATGGGCAGTCTTAGGAAGAGGTGTAAGGCAGGGTTGCCCATTATCACCGTTGCTGTTTAACCTGTATGTAGAGGGAATGATTAAAGAGGCATGTGAAGAACTAAAGTTAGGAATGAAAGTGGGCGGGGAATTCATAAAATCAGTTAGGTTTGCTGATGACCAAGCTTTAGTTTGTCAGTCAGCCAAGGGGCTGCAAGCATTGCTGAGTGAATTGGAAATTCAGTGCGACAGGTATGGGATGAAAATCAATATTAATAAAACAAAGGTTATGCAATTATCAAGAAAGAAAATGACTAAGCTAAGCATTGAAATAGCAGGGCAAAAACTAGAGCAGGTGGAACAGTTTACGTATCTCGGAAGTGTTTTAGACCAACACGGTCAAAGCAGTAGGGACGTAAGGAGAAGAATTACGCTAGGCAAAGAGGCTTTCACAAGGAAGAGGGAGTTGATGACGGGAACGTTGAGTAAGGATATTAAGAAAAGACTCATAAAAACTTTGATATGGAGCGTAGCTATGTACGGCGTGTAAACGTGGTCATTGAAGCAGGAGGATAGACGTAGATTGGAGGCTTTTGAAATGTGGGTGTGGAGAAGGATGGAGAAGGTGAAATGGACAGAGAAGAAAACAAATGGGGAACTACTGGATATGGTGGGCGAAAAGAGGGGTTTGTTGGGAGAAATCTTATGGAGGCAGGAGAAGTGGATGAAGGGGGTATTGACCGGCAGTGGGATGTTGAAGGCTGTGATAGTGGGGAGAATGTTGGGCAAAAGAGGAAAGGGAAGGAACAGGAAAGGGATGTTGAATGGGATGAGGGGAGGCAGAAGGTACTCAAAGATGAAGAGGGACCTGATGTAGAGTAGGATGTTGTATTTTGCTAGGAGTCACAAAATATTTATTTAGAAGCTGTGTCCATCCAAAAACCTACCTTAACTGGTAGATTACCTAATAATAATAATAATCTCCTCTATTCTTCAAATCCATCTCGCTTAAAGTTAACATATCTATTTTTCCCCTTTCTATCTTTCGCTTAATATTCTTTTATTTTCCTATCCTCAACATTGTCCTAACATGCCAAGTTCCTATTCTAACTAAATTGATCTTATTTTTCTGCGTCTTCTTGCCTGCTGCTGTCAGTTTTCCTTTGCAAGGGTTATGTGGGATGATGACTGCGGAAGCCTCGCCTCTCCCGCTGCTGGGCACGACACACAAGCAATTGGGCCAAGCTCTCTAGTTGCCAGGACTCACATTCTCTTTATTGTCCATCATCTTTATCTTGGGAATGATTTTTGAGGTGATTACCCGTTGCTTTCCTTAATAGTGTTTTTAATGTGACACCATCACTTACTGGCCGCCCCATTGAGGTCAGACGCCATTGCAGCCGCCTCACTGAGGAACAGGCGCTGCATGGACTACCTTTTGTCTGACTCCTAACCTTTTGACCTATCTGGGATGTGTGACCCTACCAGGAGTAATGACTATTATTCCCGCCAGCATAGCTCTAGGGATCATCGGAAAATAGAAGCCCTTCCACCATGTCAAAGTACTAGTCCATGGGAGGGGATGGATTATATGATATTTAAATATTTTATTCCACACTTCTTTTAAATTAATGGACAATGGGTGATGCAAGGCTTATGATAGTGGTAAATCATCTTTGTCATATTGATGTTCCCTATAAACAACTCTTCAACTCTTATAACAGAACCAACTGATCAGTGAGTGACGGAAGCCCTAATTGATTGACTGAACATCTGTAGAAATCTCAGAATATAAAAATGAATCATAAGAACATAGCTTGTCAGAGTGGATGGAATTGGAAGGGAATAAAGTCTGCACCGTGAAATCAAATGTTTTATCATGGCAATCTTCTCTCAGGAATTGTCATTTGACAGAGATCGTCATCTAATGAATTACAGTAGGGCACTGCGCCCTTTTGCTCCTGTGTCTTTTCATACTGGAGAAAGTTAGAGTCCTCACCCTCATACCTGAGACTCCCACATTAGAACGTTACATCCTGACTGAATTTGAGGAATAAAGTTCGTTGCATAAAAGGCTAATTGTGAACTCTAGGGAGAGGTAAGTCTTCCAAGAGGTCCCAAAACTCTGTAAGCCAAATCATTATAATTTTAAAGGCAGTTAGCTTCTACTATCTGTTTGATGCATTCCTCTATTTTCTCAAACTTCTTTTGTATCTACTCATAATTTTCTGCCAACTCTAAACTTAACAAATAATTTAAATTCACCAATTATACAAGTACACTTGTACTCCCATGCATATCCAATATAGATTGTGATGATTACAGAGACATGGAGATAACTCTTGATATGGAAAATAATCTTAATCAGCCAGCCATAATGTCTAGCCATGATTGGGCGGAGGATTACTTGCCTTTAGTGTTTGTAAAAAATATTTAGTATTGTGATCTTTCAGGGAAGGTATTGCTCAGGATTATAGCATATTTTCTTTTGCGGGCAGAAGAGTTTTTAATTGAGATGCCTGGGATAAATTTTGTACAGTGATCAATTTTTGAAGAACAACTAAGATCAACCATGTCTTCCTTACTTAGAGAGTGCAAGCTGGTAGAATTAAATGTATGAGAACACTTTGTTGATATATTTGAGCTACCAAATTTTTAGAGGGGACAACACTTATTTTTATGACCACGTTTTCCATTACCTCATTGTGACAAAATATTTTCAAGGCATAACGAACCCTTAGAACTCAACATTTTATTAATATGTTTACAAACGCGACTTTCACTCTGACATTATTTTTCATACATTTACTATTATGATTGACCGCATATTAGAGTTGCATCAGTAATTATTGAAGCCTGGATAATTTGACCCTTTCAGGCACAAAAAACTAAAGCTGAAATAATAATTGGCATGGAGCCAGATGATATTTATATCTATTACCATATAAAAGCAATTATTCGGACCAACATGAGCAAAGCCAATCTAGTCAATTCACTCATCCTTCCCTGAATTCAGTGATCTCTTTTAGCGTACAAAACTGATCTTGAGGGAACGAAGCCTTAATCAATTAAAGGGTTAAAAAACCTCATCTTCCAGCAATTTGTGAATGCAAAATATGAATTCTGCTAGTGCCAAATGAGTCAATACTTGGAGTGCCAGTGTAAACAGTGTTTTAAAATATCGAAGTTCTATTTTGAAATTTACTTTACTAACTTTAGATACGTATAGACATTTTATGTATTATTTTATGCATTTTCAGGTAGTATAGTGTTAATTTTATTTAACATAAATAAAAATAATTAATCCCGAAGTGTATTTTTTGTAACATTCTTAAAAATTTATCAAGGGGGTGGAAGTAACAAAAAACTCTTATTTCAAGTAACAATAGTACTACTCCTATATAAGTACTATCCATGATAATTTTCAAAATTTTAATATTTTTTTAACTTAATTTTAACATATAATTGTGATAATTATGCCAAAAACAGGATTTAATGGTCAGTATGTGATAAGTAGGAAACTAAAATTTTTATTTCATATTCCTCCTGAAGAGTACGAGGAGTACTAATCATTAATATGTAATTCTGAAATAGGTTACTTAATAATACCACAATTATTGTGGTTAAGATCGATTAGGTTTTATTAAGAAGGGGGGAACACCAGATGCCATTGCAGGAATGAGATCAATAGTTTAAAGACTTGTTGAATTTAATCAGGATAAATTTATCTTCGTCATGGTTTTGAGAAGACCATCCAGGTAAAGAATTGTAGTGTAGCAGAGACTTAAGGGTAAGGGGACTTATATAAACCAGGTGGTGTGGGCTAGGGCAGCAGGAGAAGCATCGGGATTGGCAGGGAAGTAACTAGGACAGGTATCCCTTATAACCCTTAATTTTTATCCTGGGTGAAGGCAATGTTAAAGATGACATAGGAGGGGTTCAACTGTGAATAAGAGTGATCGCTACTTCAGATATACATTTGAACAAAAACTATACAATCAAGGGATTACAGTTATTAAATTCTTTAATGAACCAACGTGGGAAATATGAAATGGTAATGATTAAACAGTGGAAGCCTAAGGTAATTAAGTTCCTAAGAAATGAGGGTTTTACATCCCATATTTCCTCTTAGCAAAAAGCAATAGGGCTTGTTGTTTTCCCACCCCCTAGACCCTATTCAACAATGCTGCTAGAATATCTGCTGTCATGCATATCATTTGATCTCACCCTCTAACAGACACTTAATGCCTAATGTCACTCGTATAAGAATCTCACTCATGAGAGAACCACATGACATGGGGAGTTAAAATAAATATTTACCTACAGCTGTTGTGGTCCAGGAAGTTAGGAGGTCAGCATTATTGCAAGAGTGTGGTAGAAATGATTATTAGAATATCTCAGGTACTTATGTTATTTGATTAAGGGAATTAAGGTTATCTTGTCCATTACAACTATTAGCTTGGGGTGGTTATATTTGATCATTTCTGGGATGCTCGCAACTACCTTGCCATCCCTTTTTTTGATTGCCATTGTGATATTTGAAAGACAATTCAAATGCTCATGGAAATTCCTTCCTCGTATGGTCCTTTGAAATACAACTTAATGTTTGATAAAATTTATTAATTGTTGTTTAAATCCAGCAAA
The DNA here is from genome assembly GCF_022747635.1 of Hetaerina americana. NCBI lineage: Eukaryota > Metazoa > Arthropoda > Insecta > Odonata > Calopterygidae > Hetaerina > Hetaerina americana. The sequence goes on from NW_027286069.1 coordinate 117,802,232, forward strand.
TGTTATCAAGAAAAATAAAATGCATCATAATATTTTAGAAAAAATATTTTACAATTGATATAAATTGTCAACATATTCTTCAGAGCCAACTAATGTTATGCATGAAAAATTGACTAGAAATTTTACACTTGCAAAGTTTTCCATAGCAAATACCTGCAGTAGTAAATTGCAGCCCTCTAATTTGAGTAGAGTTGAAAATATATCGCTGAAATTTCAACATCGTGCCTGAATTTCCAGCTTGATTTCATTTCGTCAGCCTGTAGGCTAGTGCCCTCTCGTAATTTGACCATAAGGGGTCTCCTGTCATCAGGAGTTTGTCTGTTGTGGAGTGAACTCCGCGCTGAACCTCCACGGAATCTGGAGCTATTGATTTCCTCGGCAAATAAGGATGTGATTGCCGGCCCTGGGTATTTTTGGATGTGAACCACGGGATGAGTTCGCATGCTCTACCGAGTGCAATCGCTCCTGGGCGTCCGTCCCGTATCACCTGACTCTCCAGACGATCAGGTCGAGGCCGCCTCGCCTCGGAGGAGACTTACACATCCGCTCATAGGGTGGCGTGCGTGGTCTCCATTTGGTTATGCCCGCTTACTCACACCCACAACCGCATCCCACTCGCAATGCACAGAGAGAAGGATGTTTGCAAACTTATTTCAATTTCGCGTTTTTCCACACCATTTCCTCATTCTCTCCTACTTTAAAAAAAGAAAATATGACCTTAGGAATAATACTAAGGATAATTTTTTAGCTTGATGGAAGTGTAAAGTCGGTCATATCCGTTTAAGAGGACCAAATTGAGCCAATCTACATTGTTCTCGAGTCATTACTGCGGAGTGCTGAAAGGAATCCCCAAAGAACTCCTGTGGAGCTGGGAAATCGAGCACTGCACTCGTAAAACAAGTCCAACGTTGAGACAGCGTTGTGACAGCGTGGACTGTGGCGGCTGTCGCACTTCTGAAGTCCCGAACGACTTGGCGCGAGTGGGAGGGGCGGCGGACGGTGGATGACGAGGACGGGGGTGGGTGGTCGGGCTCCGCTAGGAGGGGACCCCGTTGGCGGCGAGCGAGAGTGGGGCGTGGGGCAGCAGGCAGAGACGCACGTTGCCCAGGGCCAGCATGCACCTCCTGGCCGATTGTTGGCAGAGGGCGATGTCCCTCAGGGGCGGCGAGAGGACCTCCTCGAGGGAGTGCAGCACGGAGAGGAAGTCGGCGAGGGCACCATTCACCTGCGACCTCCACTGCTTCTTCCCCACACCTGACGGCCTCTCCGCGTTCATTAGGGCCTTGAGCCGCTCCTCGGCCCTGGAGAACGTTTCGTCTGTCTCCGACAGAGTTTTCAGACCCTGGAATGTGGGAAGCAATCATGAAGGGGATGGGAACATGAAAAAAAGGATTAGAATTAACAGCCAAACATTTATCGAAATTGTAAATGCTCAAAGTGTGTCAAATGTAATTGTTGGAGAAACGTGAATATTACGATTGCTGCAAAATAAAAAAAATTGAAACTACCTTGTACGACTCCAGGGTAGGAAAATAATCTCAAAATGAAAGTAATCAATTATAATGAAATATTCTGAAATATGTGTGTCCTGTTGCGTGTACTCTATTTATAATTTTCTTCTATTCTGCAGTCCAAATGTTATATATATATATATAGTATATATATAGCAACACATAAAAAGATCACTCACGGAAGATAGAGAAGTAATTACTTCTCTATCTTCCGATGAAGACGGAGCAGAATTCCGTCGAAATGATGAAGAAATAACGTGTGAGTGATCTTTTTATGTGTTTCTATATTGTTTGTTGCTGTGCAATTTATTATTCGACACTTCCGTGTTACGTCGACGAAATCATCTATGTGTATACATATATATATATATATATATATATATATATATATATATATATATATATAAGTACAATACACAGTAACACGCAATATAGAAACACAAACAGAGAAGAACACTCACACGTTATTTCCTGATATTTCGACGGAAACAATCCGTCTTCATCTGAAGATATAGAAATGACTACATAAGATATAGAAGTAACTAGTCATTACTTCTATATCTTCAGATGAAAACGGATTGTTTCCGTCGAAATATCAAGAAATAACGTGTGAGTGTCCTTTTTTTGTGTTTCTATACTGTGTGTTACTGTGTATTGTACTATTCGGCACTTCCGTGTTACGTCTACGAAAGCATATATATATATATATATATATATATATATATATATATATATATATATATATATATATATATATATATATATATATATATATAATATGGCTAAGCTAAACATTAAAATAGGAGGGCGAAAACTTGAGCAGGTAGAACAGTTTACGTATCTCGGTAGTGTTTTGGGCCAACATAGTCAAAGTAGTAGGGACGTAAGGAGAAGAATTGCGCTAGGCGAAGAGTCTTTCACAAGGAGGAGGGAGTTGATGACAGGGACGTTGAGTAAGGATGTTAAGAAAAGACTCGTAAAAACTTTGATATGGAGCGTAGCTATGTACGGCGCGGAAACGTGGTCATTGAAGCAGGAGGATAGACGTAGACTGGAGGCTTTTGAAATGTGAGTGTGGAGAAGAATGGAGAAGGTGAAATGGACAGAGGAGAAAACAAATGAGGAAGTACTGGGTATGGTGGGCGAAGAGAGGGGTTTGTTGGGAGAAATCCTATGGATTCAGGAAAAGTGAAGACGGTATGGAGGGGGTATTGACCGGCAGTGGGATGTTGAAGACTGTGATAGAGGGGAGAATGTTAGGCAAACGAGGAAAGGGAAGGAACAGGATAGGCATGTTGGACGGGATGAAGGAAGTACTCAGAGATGAAGAGGGGTCTGATGTAGAGTAGGATGTTGGATTTTGTTGGGATATATTTATTTGGTGCTTGTGTCCATCAAAAAGGTACTTCAACCGATGGACTAACAACAATAATTTAAACTTTAAAGTAGCAACCTTCATACGCGATATTTTCACGATTTTTTCAGTTTTCGCTAGAAATAAAGAAAAAACACATTCAATAAATTGCTCTTCATCCTATTGCAAATTTATAATTCGCTGGTTAGGAAAATTTGTATCTTGTATGAAAAAATCTTGTATGAAAAATAACTCAATAATTAAATAAATATAGTTTACTAATACTGGGTATTCATTTAAAAAAAAACAATGAAGTCGTAATAATGACAAATAGAATGAATATTTTAATAATTTTTATTACCTTGAATGACTAATATTTAAAAATATTATTTTTAATTGAATATAACTATTCTCATGCTTTACACCCATACTGTTTTCGAAGCAGAGACGTTTTGCGAAAACAGTTAAAAGCCAAAAATGCTTACTGAGACACCCCTGATTAACTCATTAAATCCACGGGGTCAAAATGACTCTAATGGAATATCTTAAGCACGTCATGGCGACCTAGGGCTACGATAATTTGGCGATTGGATCATGGAATGTAATTGGCACAGAAGAAGTAGGTATTTAAAAGCGACAGGACTACATTTGAGAGTTTATTGTGGGATATATAAGTTAGGATGCACATCACATGTGTTTTGCGAGCAATCTATGCCCATCTCAGGAAATAATTTATTAAATATTGGAAATAAGTTAAGTGGAAAAATAACGGCATCGTGAAAAAAATCCTAATAGAACAGAGCATTGCGCTATTATCACAATATGCATAGGATGGTCTCTTAAAAATCCAGAGGACTTGTAGGTTTCTGAAAAGCTATCAATCGTGTTACTGTACTAGCGTCATCGAGGAAGTAAGGTAATACCCATGCCACGTCGGAGAATATTAAAATAATGGAGAAATATGATACATAAGCATATTCGTTCTTCCAACGATAATAGCAAAGATGATGATTGATGAATCAATATACCCCTAACGGCGTTCGCCCCTCCTAATTGCGGGTGCCCTCGCCTTCCACACACCCCTGCAGGTTGTCGTGACGCGTGTCGTCCCGGCAACTCTCACCTTGATGACGTTGATGGTGGTGCCGCACTCCATGCAGTTCATGACCGGTGCCATGGACTCGGTGTGCACTATCACGTAGCCCTTGGCGCACCCCTTTGGGATGGCCACTTGGGCTCCAGGGGGACCCTTTGGAGCCCCCTTGGTGGCAGGGGGGGCCTCGGCGATGGTCTGGTGGCAACGGAAGCGGAGGGATCCCGACGCCGTGGTCGGCATGCCCTCGAACAGCGGCCAATTCTCCCTGCACGGACGGCACTCGCAATTGAACCAGTACTGCGATCGGAGACTTGCCTGTTGCAATTGTGAAAATTACACGCAATACTATACCAGGTGTACAAGAAATGCGGATTTCAGACAACATTTGGTGCATCAATGCGGTATAAATATTTGACACTTGTACCATTTTGTTGTGCCATCAAAAAGGTGCTGCTTCCGGGAATTGCCATCGCGTAGGTGATTTGATGGACAACTGTTTCGTGCCCAGTCCTGTAGGCGTCTTCAGGTCGAAATGATCTGCGTCGTTCAGTTCAGTTTCAGTTTAAAAGGTTTCTATTTCCGTAAAGACATATTATAAAAGAGATGTATAAATCTAATAGAAAACTTAAAAATAATCATACGGAAACCTGGTTATAGGATTGACTCCTCTTCGGGGTGTAAAATAACAGTAAAAGGCTACAAAAAAGGGTAGCGGTTGTGATTTGGCCGCTATATAATATAGTATAGGAGGCGCTGGCTGGCCCGGAGCTCTCTGATTGGCTCTTTCTTGGCGGCGAATAGGAATCACCCGTTTCTAAAATTTGTTGTCTCAGGTGTAACTTTATGGAATTTGCATAAAATATTGAAATGAAATGAAATAATTGACTTTGTAATTCCACACACTTTATTTTAAAAAACACGACCCAGGTTTCGACGTTGAACGTCACCTAATGATGACGTTCAACGTCGAAACCTGGGTCGTGTTTTTTAAAATAAAGTGTGTAGAGTTACAAAGTCAATTATTTCATTTCATTTCAACACCCATTTCTATGTGGAAGTCAGGGTGTAACCGTCGTCCTCACGGTTGAAATTGTTTGGATTCTTCATTATTTCTACCGCTTCTCTAATCAGTCCCGAAAAATAATGCCTCTCTCTTGCCAGCTTTTAAGTTTGACCTCTGCGCTTTCGAATCAGGCAGCTTCGGGCCAGTATATACGATATAAGGGGCCAAATCTCGGCGCAGATCACTTCGACCTGAAGACGCCTCCAGTTCTAGGGGCAAAACAGTTGTCCATCAACTCACCGACGCGACGGTAATTCCTGGAAGCATCATGGATCCATTATCAAAGAGACGTAGCGGAAGCCTAAGGATTAGCATTCAATTTTCGTTTTCATTTGAAGAAAACTGCTGCTGAGTCATACCGAGGTTACTTCGAGAAGCTTACGGTGAACAACATGCTCCATCGCTGGATAAATAAGTGTGAATGATGGTTTCGGCGTTTCTAAAGAGGCGACTTCAATGCTCGGCACAAGGAAAACCGCCAAAAAGATGTGAAAAAATGTCTTAATGAATTGTTCGCAACAAAAGGGAAAGATTTTTCTTGGCGCGGTATCCACAAATTTGCTCTTTGAAAATGTCTAACAGCAATAGGGTATACTTAAAATAAAGCTCTTTTTATAATTCCTCCTTTTTTTATTTTTTTAAAATCCATATTCCGTACTTCGGCACCTGGCATTTGCATGGAGTTAACTTGGAAACAGTCGGAAATCGGATTTCAGTCGATAACTTGGAAACATTCACTCACGTAGTCATAGTGCCAACCAGTTACATTCAGTTTTTTTACAAACTTTGCAGTGCTCCAAAATAAACTATATTAAAAATTGTAATTCAATGGTCATTATTTTCGATTACAGATATTACACAATTAATCACCGCAAATAAGGCTGAAGTAGGATCACCTAATAATTTAGAGCGGATAAAATATTTTAAAACTTTTTGTTTTCCAGGCATAGGAGTCTATTACCAGAAACTTTTTGCTACTTTTGCGGACCAATAATGGCAAATTAAGGCACGCTTTATATGCAATATATTTATTGTTTGATGAAATCTTTTGAAATTTTTATGACAAATGAAATGAGATGAAATTTTTATTTCAAATATAAAATAGCTGCTTTAAATAAAAAGGTATTACCGTTAAGGGACAATATCAAGTATACAACGAAAATATTTCATACAAATCAAGGCAGTAGAAAATAGGAGGTTACTATACCTCCAATTGTTAATGAAATACCTAAATATTTAAGAATATTACAGTCATTAAATGCTGTGAAAAGGATAATAAAGGATTGGCTATTATACAGAATGGACTAGGACTTGGAACAAAACGTCGCACAATATGCGTGTAGCTTTATAATTGCATTGACTTTTAAGTTTTCATTTTTGTTTACGTGGTTTACCTGCTGTCAAAGCCAGAGCTGGCTGGAGCCGAAGAGAATATTCCACTTATAAATTTTTAATTTATACCACTAATACTGTTTATTATGAAGATCATATCACTCCCGTATATGATAAAGATTGTATGCAATTGTATGTTGTATTGATTATCTTAATTCTTTGTGCATCATACATGATGAAGATTATACTACAATTGTATATTATACGTAGATAAATAGATGCACAGAAAACAATAAAAAACCTTAAGGTAAGATTACCACATATTGGTACATAATAACGTGATGTAATGCCCTCTATGATCACGTGTTTATTTCATATCCGGTGGGATAGTAATACACCTAGGTGATATATTCATATTTTCGCCGCAAATGCGCGATTACAGCACTACGGCTAATAGGTGGAGTAGTACAGCGAGATACATGACAACTCTATTAGTACTCACCTGCCTAGCGTCACGTGGCTGTCGAGTGTATATTGGTCCGTAATTCTCCGCGATCATTTCTCCAATGTTGGCCCCGCGAATGGCTCTCACAATCACAGAGTTACCTTTGAAATACCTGAAAAGGAAAGCGATGGGTAACAAGATGGAGATCCGCCTTCAGAGGAGAAAAGCCCCACACTTTGGACCGAGAACAGATATGTTAACGTAGCAGGGCATTCTGTATGCACTGCTCGGCTACCCTACCCAAGTTACATGCGTGGTCTTGCTGCTTGTGAGAGACCCAAACCAGCTGACTTTGGGTACACCAAGACATTTCCCTCGCCTGGAAACCCGCAGAAGGAGAAAGGGGTCTTGGAGACTGAGTGAACAGTTCTCCCGGAAAGATTTATACTCGAATTTCGCAATTTTTATTTACCCAAAACAATATATACGTACTGTGAAAGTTAACAATAAACAAAATAATCCAAGGCAACCGAATTTTGCGGAAGCTGTTTTATAAGAGTACGGAGAGTCTTCCCAGCTGTCGGGTTAAATCATAATTATTATATTTATTTTCTATTTATTTTTGTTCATTATTTCTTATTTTTGGAGCGGAGGTTAAAATTCAAATTAAATCTCTTGCATAAAATGTAAGGACGTCCCTTTAGCAGTGATGTTGAAAATGTATTATTACCCCCATCGCTACGGTGGGATACATCATGTCAATAAAATTTAAGAGAATAAGTGTAGAGCATATAGATTTAAAGTTTAATTTTTTTCACGAAGGATAAGGGATCAGAATATCATTGTCCGAAGGCGGTAGGGGTAAAAATATTTGGCTCAAAATTAGTCTGGCGTGTCTGATACTAAAAAAAATCTTTAGAAAAAATTTATGTTTTTATGATCACTGATTAAATTTTTTTACATAAATCGAGCATGTTTTCCAGTATTTTTCTTCTTAGGACTTGTTTAGCACAGCTTTCCAATGAACGCGATCGTGTGGTGGCCTCCCAGGTGTTTCAGACGCCCACTTGGGGCACACCGCTAGACCCTCCGGGAATCGACCAGTGGAGGGCAGCCAGAGGGGAGGGGGTGAAGGTGCGTACCTGACGACTCCGGGTTCGCAGGAGTGGTTGAAGAGCACGAGGGAGGGGTAGAGGGCGCCCCCGAGGCCCACGGAGCGCCAGGGGCCCGTGTCCTCCTCGTCCGAGATCATCGCCGCGTCTTCGGTCCTCACACCTCCGCCCCCCGCAGCGCCGCGACCCCCCATCTCCACCTCGAACACCTCGTGGGCGTTGAACTGCATCATCTGCAGGTGGTGCAGCAGCAGGTCACCGACCAGGAGGTCGTCCTCGTTCAGGGCGTCCCCGTCTGAAAGTGGGCGGGAGAGAGAGAGAGGGGGGGAGGGGGGGTCACAAACGGAACGTAACCACTTCAATGATACCCTTCAGTGAATTTCGATTCTTTTCATTCTAAATATTTCAAATGCTCCGGGGCAAACCCTGTAAGATCGCTTCTGGTTTTTTGGACAGTGCAGAACCACCCACGCCAACACGTAACTTAAATCGACTTTTCTCGACCCTTTTAACCGATGAACAATGCCTCGGCATAAGTTTTAAATATAATTTTATACATTTTAAGCACCCAGCCTTGTAGTTGAGTCTCTTATAATAATCATATTGGTTTCATGCACAGTACCTTCAAGGTAGTAAACACACAGACAGCATTGGTAGGTATGTCTGAGAATCGATATGAGGAGGTCGGAAAGTAATAAGCAGATATGTTAACTTGTTTAATTTTATCTGATTGAATCAATAGTATTCGTGCCTTAAACGGACATTGTCAATCACATGCAATTGCCTGTCCAGCTCGTATGTTCTTCGAGATGTTGACGAAATAGATTAAAAGTGGAGAGCACTCGCAGGAGTTGGCTCTAATACGAATCCAATGGAAAGACAGACTCACACCAGTGCGCGTAACTGCGTGAGTTAACTTCCGGTTGTGGCTGGGTGCGCCCAAGTAGCTCCTATTCTCTTCTTCATTCGATTGTATTCGATTATTTCAATCGAATCTCTCGGGTCGAACATGAGTCGACACTTGATTTGATGGGTTCACAGCTTAATTTCTCTGAAAGGCCTGCCACATCCGTCTTATTTTCTTAAAACTTCTTTACGAATCTGGTGGATTTTCTCTGAAATTTATTTTATTCTTTCATTATCGATTATTCTCAAGGATCCCAAATACTTGTGACGTAGTATTCCAAATCGGGCCTAACTAAAATGAAATAACACCGCTCTTTAACTTTTCCATTAATTTTCCCCCAGGACAGTGATTTGAAGAACTTTAAACATTTGTGCAAATTTGTTCAATAAATTACTTTTTTAAAATAATCGCAATACTTTTGGAACGGACCCTGTATTTTCTGAACCATTTCCCGGTACTTTTTGCATAAACCATGTATGTGTCTACCGTAGGATACGCGGGAAGAAATGGATAATACACCATCGAAGGACAAGGGAAAATACAAATGACACTTGTTGATATTTATAAAATAAAGAGATGACGGCGGAAGGATATCGGATGCGAAGCATTGCAATACGCAGTTGGAAATCAAGCGATCCTTAGACACGAAGTGATTCATTCGGTGCACTTAATCATCGGCTTCAAGCAAACATACGTGCGGGGGTGGTCAAAGGGGGGACCTTACTGGTGACGTCCTCCGCCGCCGTCGCCTGCTGCTGCTCTTCCTCGAAAAACTCGGTCCACTCTCGAAGACACTTGACAAGGAAGATGGCCATGACGGCCCGCTGGAAGTGGTCCTCCGAGCTGCGCTCCGTCTCATGACTCACCAGCCGCAGGACGGACAGGTACTCCCGCTGCGACGGAGTCAGCTCACTCGCCCAGAAGATCTTCTCCTCCGCGGGACTGCCGCCTTCCCCCGGGAAGCTCTTGCCCACCGCACCCGCCACAGCTGAGAGCAAGAAGAGAAGACAGGTTACGGAGAGGCGTGGTGTCCGGCGGACGGTCAACGTTGCGCGCGACGCCATAGTCGGCCGAGCGGTAGTTGGTAATAATACAACAGGGTGTTTCAAAATCAGTATCAGAGTTTTAGGACTTTGTAGTGTGGATTGCAGTTAACTTACAATCATAAATTATGTATAAAATGAAAGAGCAACTCAAACAGTTTCTCCTGCAAGTGTTCAATATGGGCACAGTTTGTCATACGGCACGCATCGTGTCGATAGGCGAGTTCCTCCCAAGCGTTGATCAGCGTGTATTCAGGAGTAACTGTTGCAACAACTGCTTCGATCCTATTCCTTAAGTCAGGAAGTAGGCCAGCTGGCAGAAGAGGTACATGCACTAATGATCTTTTATGAACCTCCAGAGGTCATAACCACATGGCGTGAGATATCGGGTGAAAGTGGAGGGAATGCGAAACAAGCTCTCTCTTCCGGCCAATCCAGCGGTCGGGTATAACGTCGTTTAACCAATAGGGCACTGAGAACTATGCCAGTGAGACGACGAACTATATTGCTACCAAATAAAGTCATCTGGTTCAACTTCTTCCAATCGAGGGAGGAGCCATAGTTCTTGCGCATCAAGATAAGAAACACAGCGAAAATGTCATGAACACTACAAAGTTTAAAAACCCCGGTATTCCTTTCTAAACACCATGTATTATGATATCAGTGAAATCAATAAACCTGGCAGATAATAAGCAAATCTCTGTTACTTCATAACATACGAGCATAATTGTATCAGAGTTAAAGGGGGTATGCGGCATACAAAGGCCGAAATACTTGCACAGATGCGGCCTCTGACTGATTGTGCTTAGTAATCGGTTGGCTTTAGAGAGTTCGGTCATTCCCCGGAGGAACTGGCTTGAAAGGGAAGTTTCCGAACATCCTCATTCTTATCCAAACGATACGATTTTCTTGGCATCCAGATTGTCCTGGAATAAAGCAGGCGGCACAAGAAATGAATTGGCCTTTCCGTACAATGTAGCATTCACTGGCCAAAGGGTTGAGTAAGAGGCTTGGTCTACTGTATTTTATCAATACAACCTTTGAGTTGATTACTTAATTATGACATGGACGAATCATTTCATTTAATAGACGGGAATCCAATTGGTGGGAGGACGACCATAATGTCAGCTCTTTTCTCCTTTGATTCCAGGACCATTCCACAAATGATACCACGTTGGTTACAAGGTAATGATTTCATAGTGTAAAAATCATTCCCCTTTACCGCGATTTGAACCCGGATCCCTCGATGTCCGGCCGAGTCCTTCAGCTAGTTAAGCTATCGAAGCGTACTCTTAAACCCTGAGATTTTGGGGGCTTTAAAGGCTTTAAAGCTGTTGTGATGAAACACCGTGTATACAGTGTCATTAGTAGTCGTGTGCGTTGCGCCACAGTCCACGAGGTTAAAGCTAACTTTAAACACTGAGGGTGTTTTACCTTTAACTAATTCCAAGAAACTGCGGGAGATGCATCGACAGTAACTTGTTGACGGAGTTATCCGCTATATGTGCACTACAATGTAATAATGTTGATGGGCAACCATGTTGGTTCTAGAGATTTTTTCCCATGGATACTTTTTGAAATAGGATGGCCGCCTGATGACTTCATTACTTCTGAAACAAGCCCTTCTACCGAGGGGACACATTCCTTTAGCGCAAAGCTTAAAGAGAATCGGTCAACAATCGTCTTGATAGTCAATTTCTTTAAAACTATCCTCATAAATCTTAGGACAATTCTTCATGGAAATCTATAGACAGAAGATATCCGGTATGTTTATTGCAATTTGGAATCGGCTGGTATGTGAACTCATGAGTGGTTCAGAGTGGAAATAGTGGAAGCTTAGGCCCCACCGATGCAGTGCGAGGAGGGTCCCAACGCTCACCTTGCTTGGCCGCTTCGATGTGGGGCCGGAGGTCCCGGAGGAAGTGGATGTCGCGCTGGGAGATGAGGCGAAGGGCGAGGTGGCACGTGAGGGACACTCCGGAGTCCCAGATGAGGGCGAGGGCGGGGCACTCGGTGGCGTGGTGCGTGGACACGGCCGTCTCCCGGCACGCGGCGCTGCAGAAGGCGACGGTGCTGCACGTGGGGCACGGCAACGGCGCCAGCAGGCTGGGGAAAGGGGGAAAGGACCAATCAGACGGCTCGAGGTGAAAGCAGATGGGGGTGAGGTGGGCATTCCCCTCATGGCAGGGACATCGGAATATCTAATTGACCAGTTCGTGTACCAACCGAACAACTTGTACTAAACAAAGGGGTAGTAACCCGGTGCTTGTGCACCACCTGCTGGGGCCCAGGCTTTTAGTAATCTGCAAGGGGATAGCCTAGCGGAATCGAATCACTGAGGATGATGACAGTAATTGATATATGAGGGCATGCTGAAAAGTAATGCACACATGCTTAGACCACAAACAAAAACAAAAAGCAAGATTGGATAGAAATTACATTAATCGAAAGGCGCAAGATCGGGGGAATAAGGAGGGTGTGGAATCGGTTCGAATTTCAGGTTTCGCAGAGCCTCTCCAGTTGCGCGCGAGGTGTGTGGACGAGCGTTGTAATGTTGCAAGTTTATCGGCGCCAGGTTGGTGCCTTGAACACGACAAACTCGACGTCGGAAGTGTTTCAGAGTCTGTATACCTGTATACTGAGAAGACTTTACCTTTGCCCCTCGTTCCAGAAAATCGGTCGCATAAACTCGGTGAGCATCCCAAAACACAGTCAAAAGACGTTTCATCAACAATAATGGCTCTTCCGGCCTCGCAACCACGTAATTTTACTACCCATCGATTAACAGTAGACCTATAAAGAGCAGCGTCACCATAAAATCCTTTAGGCGACGATGAATCTCAGCAGGAGTCACTTTTTCAGCAATTAAAAATTCGATAGTAGCACGATGTTTAACTCACGTTGACATAGCACTAGAACACGTCTCAAAATACATTCGCTGGATGAAACGGCCTCAAACCTGAGCATGCGTGTTGAGGGGGAATATTACCTCCATATGCCACTAGGAACGCTGGTAAAGGTCATTTTGTCTGTGGTCTACAAGCATGTGTGCATTAATTTGCAGAATACCCTCGTTTAAGGTTTCTATTGGTTATGTACTGACTTTCATGAATATATTTGATATCATCTGAATATGAATTCAAGTTTAAAGCAGGCGGCAAATCTTTTCACTGATATTGAGCTGTCTAAAAATATTTTTCAAAATGTTAGCCGCCACCCATACTATATGTCTCCGAATATCTCTCCCATATCTCTCTCTTCGGCGACATCCATATTGTACACATCTGCTTTTAGCAGCTAGACAACCGTCTACTCCATTAAATCCTTTTAAGGTAAACTGCTTTATGATAGGTAACAAGGTTGAATAATGTGTCTTTTCCTTAAGCCCCGATTAAGTCACGGCCGAGGTCCATTTTTCCCCTTATAAACATGACTCACGGTTTGAAGCACTGGTAGCAGTGCGTGGAGACCTTCTCCCGCAGCAGAACAGCGGCCCACGGTTTCTCGGACACGAGAACGTCCCCTGCCGACACGTGGGCCTTGGCCTCCGCCTGTCTGCCCAGCGCACCCCGCCGGGCAAAGCTCAGCATCTGGCTGGCCCCCGGGTAGAGGGCGTGTCGGCCCCCGGTGGGGGTGGGCAGCGACCCCGCGTGCCCCCCGCAGCCCGTCTCCTCATCGTCCTCCTCTTCGAGGTCCACCGGAGTGGTGGACGCCGTCGACGACTGCTGCCGCTGGGCTTGCTGCTGGCGGGAGCCCTTGGGGGTCTTGCCTGAGAACACAGGGGCGAAGGGTATTCAGCCACATCCCCTTTGCTTTCATACACACATAGAGTGCCCACTCTGATTTAAATTTCAGAGTTCATTTTTGAGAAAACTCTGTCAACTCTGGATTAAAATAATTTGGAATGCCCGCTTTTGAAACAGTAGATTTGAAATAGCGACTTTTATATGGGTCAAAAAAGATATATGTAAATGGGGTCGTATCTGATTTAAATGCCGATAAATGAAGAAGGTATGTAGTCTGATAAAATAACTTCATTGTTAACCAAAAGGAATAGCATGAGTATCATTGTAATTTTTATAAAAAATCACAATTGGAACTATGAGGTACACCTTCAAATCAAAATGAAAAAAATGCAACCAATTTCGCTTCTTTTGGTAAATATTTGTGGAAAAAATAATCTTCGATTCTCAATAAATGAGTCCTCTAACTAAGATGAGGATCCAGCTGCATTGCCACGGATTAAATTCGTATAATTTGTGAATAAATCTCAAATGTTCACCCTAGAAAATGAGGGTGAAAAAAGAAACTTAGTACTTCCACACAAAGATTTAATACTTCACACGACCCTTGTTTCGATGCTGCGCAGCTCTCAAACGCTTGAGAATTCTCAAGTAGAACTCAGCATTTACTGTTTGTCCTTCAGGAAGAAATTCATGATGAACAACACCTTCGACATCGGAAAGAACCAGGAGATTGGCTTGGGTTTTTGATCGGTTTTTCTTGATTTTTTGGTTTGATTTAATCCACTTGAAAACGGATGTTTTCTTCGGAGCATCATCATTCATTAACAGCTGTCAACATTTCAGTAATTTTAAGTTGATTACGAGTACTTAATTTTTATTTTAAAATTAAGTACTCGTAAGTGCTCTCTCGTGGCATTTGCTCTTCTGCGAAAGAAAGTCATGATTGCCACCATGTAGGTAATTTTGCCGGAGGTTCACGAAATTCACTCAAACAGCGAAGCCTATTGGATAGATTTGGAGGATTAGCATTTCAAATCGATTGCCAAATCAAGTCAGTATGGGAAACATCTTGGGGAGTGTATGAAGGCCTTAAGAAGTGAGGTGAAAGAGTTGCACATTCCAGAACATGGCAACTCGTCTTGGGTGACGGCGGTGACACTACCAATTGTCGGTTGGTTGTTTTAGTGACCAGTGATCAACTTTAACGGGCGATGACTTTTTAATGAGAACACCGCACGCAAAATTTTTCATTACGCTTCACCAATGCAAGTATTCCAAATTGCTTCGACCAAGCGAATGATTTATTAAACTTTGAAATTGTTGCAATCGGAATGCGAATGAATGGATGGCTCCATCCAAAGTGCCCATCGTGGCATCTCCTGCAGTTTCTTTGAATGTGTCACGCGGAAATAATATTTTCACTCACTTTTGATTTCCTAGCGTCATCTTTTGAGAACCTCAGAAACGAAAAATCCTAAAATATAAATAATAATTGGAGATTAATAAAGAAAATTGTAGGAAGAGTATGGAGGCTATCATGATTCTTGGTGTTTATCGTTTTTTAAGCAAGATACTTGCGATTCGGTCGAAATTCGAGGCCTGTCCCAAAAGTCACACTCGTTTGCGTGCAGCGAGCAAAGACGTGGGGGGAGCCGAATGTTTGATGCATTGACACACACACACACACACACACACACACACACATACGGTATGGCAGTACGTCTCGTGTTATATTGCTAGGAATGCCGGGCCGCTTGTCGTTTGTTTACAGTAGCGAGTCATAATGAACAATACAATTGGAAATCCCGCCAAATTAAAAATCCGTTAAGTGATTCGGTTTTTCTGGCAATAAAATTCAAAGCTGCTGAGATTCATGGAGGAAATTCGTGCCGTGCACCGACAAAGTGATGAGTGACGGTGCTCTGCGTAATTGGTGCTCTTAGTTTTAAGAGTGAACGGATAAATGTCTAAGAACTGGCCATCCATCAGTTCACCTGTCACGAGGCTAGGCCGACCACTACGGTCGGTCCTCGCCGTGAACATTGGTTCTGTTTGCTATTTTTAAACTGAGAATGCACCACTGCCTCACTCCACCTTCACTCATTCATTATTCTGTCCCCGTAAACACATCATAAAGTTACCATATGAATTTCAATTGGGTTGTGTTAGTTTTTTCCCAGTAAAAACCTAATCACAGATCGCATTTCAACTATATCGTGGAATTTTCTATTGCGGCGCACCTTTTAACAGTTTGCAATGTGAGCAAAGTAGAACAACCACAATCTGTCGGCACAGACACTACCACAGCAGGTTGCGTAGACTGAGGAGTGTAGGGACATTTTGACAGCGCCAAGATAGTGGCCCTAGCCCTAGCTACTGCCACACTAGGCCGAAACGTTTCCTGCCAGCCCCCGTAACTAGACCTGGCGGGCCCAGAGTATGCGTATAGTTGTGGAACCCGGCCGTCGTCATCGGTGGTCCTGCGATTACCCTTGAAGCACGTGCACCTCCAAGAGGCCCCAGGTGACATGCTCCCACCCGAGGGTCAACGACACCCTCCCTCTTACCGCCTGGCGTCGCGAGGGGGAGCGGGAGGGGGGGGCGGGTTGGGGGACTGACTCACTGGCAGCTTCCTCCTCTGCCGCTTTCGTTAGTACGCAGAGCATCATCCGCACCTCCGTCTCCCGCAGACTCCTGCGCTCTGCATCTAGGTCTGTGGCCTCGTCCAGGGAGGTCAGGGTCTCCCTGAGGGCAGCCATGGCTCCGTCCCTGGCCCTAGGGAGGAAGAGAGAGAGAGAGAGGGGTGAAGTTTGACCTCAAGGCAAATACACCGCCTCAGACGCAGAGAGTCACTTGGAGTCGAAGAAAGTCCTCACTTCGAAGACGTTCAGTGCAAGCCCGGATGTGGAAATGCAATATTTCTTTCGCTCAGAAAATTACACCAGACGTGCAAGACAAGACGTAAGTGGCTTGCAGCACCGAAAATTCGAAAAATAGTGAGTTTCTTTTCTTTTTTGTGTATTTCTGTGTTTTTGTCTTTGTCACACAATCATTGCTGAGTGATTTGGAAATTCAGTTCGACAGGTATGGGATGAGAATCAATATTAATAAAACAAAGGTAATGCGATTCTCCAGAAAGAAAAAGGCCAAGCTAAACATTAAAAAAGCAGGGCAAAAACTAAAGAAGGTAGAACAGTTTACCTGTTTACGTATCTGGGAAGTGTTTTGGACCAACACGGTCAAAGTAGTAGGGACGTAAGGAGAAGAATTGCGCTAGGCGAAGAGGCTTTCACAAGGAGGAGGGAGTTGATGACAGGGACGTTGAGTAAGGATGTTAAGAAAATACTCGTAAAAACTTTGTTATGGAGCGTAGCTATGTACGGTGCGGAAACGTGGTCATTAAAGCAGGAGGATAGACGTAGACTGGAGGCTTTTGAAATGTGGGTTTGAAGAAGAATGGAGAAGGTGAAATGGACGGAGAGGAAAACAAATGAGGAAGTACTTGGTATGGTGGGCGAAGAGAGGGGTTTGTTGGGAGCAATCCTATGGAGGCAGGAAAAGTGGATGAAGGGGGTGTTGACCGGCAGTGGGATGTTTAAGACTGTGATAGAGGGGAGAATGTTGGGCAAAAGAGGACAGGGAAGGAACAGGATAGGGATGTTGGACGGGATGAAGGGAGGAAGAAAGTACTCAGAGATGAAGAGGGACCTGATATAGAGTAGGATGATGGATTTTGTGTTTTGTTAGGAGTAATAAAATATTTGTTTGTTAGTTGTGTCCATCCAAAAACCTACCTTAACCGGTAGATTACCTTTAAAAAAAAATAAAAAATATATATATATATGTTTATGCCTTTAGATCAATCTATTCATCGCGATCCCTCTAAGTCACCCCATATCAGCTGAGGTTGGTGCAGGGGAACACATTCCTCTGCATTACACACCAACTGTGTTCAATAATATGGATACGATATCTTCTAGGCATAAGGCCTGAGTTTAATCTTGATCTTGCGTCCACTTTTTATTTCTAGCAGTATTCGAAATTCATACCCCATAAAAAAACGTTGCATCCATTTGCGGGGAACAGATAAACTTAATTTATAGAATGTTCGAGGCTTGAAGGGAAAAGGCAATTCACACCATCCTAAATTACATAAGATGAAAATATATTTAGAGTAAAATACGATGATGTTACCTTCAACCGATTTTTAAAATTAAATATGTCATGGAGATGGAAGAGTAAATGAGATGCAGGCAACCCAAAGTTTGAAAAAAACCTGTGCCAATTTATATCTCGGCCTGATTGCCTTTCGCACCCTGAGAAACACCCTGCCCTCCTTCGCGAGGCATAGAAAGGGTAACGTATTGGGTGAAGTTAAGGATATGAAGCTGCGTCGAATTTTGCCAGTCAAGTAAATGTAACATGGTCAATAGAATGGGCAGTTAATTGCACTGTCAGCATTGCAAATAGACGACGTAAGCAGCCGCGTTTAGAGCAATGATTCGGGGGCATTGTGTCTGGGGCATCCGAAAGGAATTAATTTTGATTTCGAGTTACGTATTATGTAAGACGGGGCAGTGTATGCAAGTATTCAAAACGGGGGTAGTTTGAAAAGTCCGCGCAAGGTATGATAAATAGAGATATACGTCTGAGATGATGCCCTGTGTGTATCAAATTTAATTTCAGTTAGTAACATCTTTTGAAGGAATATACAAAAATTTCACTCAGGGGGTTCTAATACTATGTACTTAACATTCACTTGAATCAAGTAAGTCGAATTATTTAAACAGAAATATGCAAGAGAATTCCGTTTGCAGTTCAAAATTTTAATGCAAGGCAGAACGCCTCAGGAGACCTGAAGAGAAAGTCCATATATACAAGGATAACTTCCTTTTTTAAAAGCGTTTTGCGTTTTAAAAAAGGAAGTTATGTTGCCGCACTCTATATATGAGGTGTGTCCGCACCTTTGATTAGAATGGTATACAATTAGTTTCCAGATTTCCCGGTTGGCCACGTAAGAAGAAGTGACGCTGAACAATCTGGACCCACTGTGGAGGTCACTTGCACATAAATCATTGATAAAATGCATTATCGTGGCGATGGGTGTTAGATGATTAAATTTCGGTGATATGGATTCTGAATAGGCATCACGAGGGAACGGGTTCGCACCAATTTGCGTCAATATAAATGAGTGCGTAGTGACGAATTTTAGGAAAAAGAGCAATTCCCTCCAGAACGCCTGCTGCAACGGGAACACCGAAATTGAATGTGCAGACTCGATTGAATAATTTGGCGTTGCCCTCACTCACGACTTCTCCTGGGGGACAAACAAACAGGGAATATGTGGACAAGTAAACAAAGTTTTAATTACTTCAAAGAGGTCTGGGTGAATGTGATAAAAAGGTCACAGAGAAATGTCATATTTCTCTGGTTAGGCCTCATTCAGAATACTACCTTGATCAAAAATTTCCCGGAATTTATTCAGAAAATTAAAAAAAATACAAGTTTATTCATCTAAATCTATATTGTCCCCTTCAAAGTAATCCCCATCGACTGCAACACACTTATGCCAGCGCTTGATCCAATCCTCGAAACATTTTTTATATTCGGTTTTCGGTATGTCCATCAGTGCTTCCTGCGATTTTTCCATTACTTCCTCTCGGCTGCTAAAACGCGTTCCCCGTAATGGTTTTTTAACTCGATTGAACAGAAAGAAGTCACAGGGAGCCAAATCAGGTGAATTCGGTGGCTGTTGGATGGTATTTGTTGCATTTTTCGTCAAAAAATTACGAATAATGATAGCACTGTGCGACGGTGCGTTATCATGGTGCAAAATCCACGAGTTTTCTGCCCACATTTCTGGTCTCTTTCGGCGAATTGCTTCACGCAAACGTCTCATAACGCCCAAATAATACTCTTTGTTTACTGTCTGGCCTTCTGGCAAAAATTCATGATGCACTACACCGTTGTAATCCATGAAAACCGTCAGCGTTGCCTTCTTTTTTGACTGAAAACGACGTGGTTTTTTTGGTCTCGGCTCATTTGGTGAACGCCATTCACTTGCCTGATGTCTGGATTGCGTGTCGTACTCATAAACCCACGTCTCGTCTCCAGTAATGATCCTTTTGATGAATGTGGGATCGGATTCAGCCTCGCAAATCATGTCTTTTGCGACGTCAACACGGTCTCTTTTTTGCATGAAATTGAGGTCTATTGGCACCAGCTTTGCTGCTACACGACGGAAACCCAAATCATTAACCACAATGTCTTGGGCGGATCCATAGGCAATGTTCAAGTCCTCCGCTATTTCTCTGATGGTTAATTTGCGGTTATTGACCAACATTTCTTTTACTTTATCAATTTTTTCACCGACTTTCGATGTCGATGGTCTGCCACTGCGTTCATCATCTTCGATTGACTCACGACCACTTCTGAACCGCTCGTGCCACTGGTAAACGACCGTTTTTTTTAGAGAATCGTTGCCGAAACACTTTTCCAACATTTCCAACGTCCGTGCGCCACTAAATCCGTTTTTTACGCAAAATTTAATACAAGTTCGTTGTTGCAAATTTAAATCCATTTCTGAAATTGTAAAAAATCGCCAACACACACAGAGATAGATGTACTCTTGGCTACGTAACTTTTGCAAATGTCAAGTTATGACACTAAGATTTAAAGGGAATATCAACAACAGATGTACCAATTTAACAAAAAAAACAGAACTCAAATCGGAACGATGGGAGCGCCACACGGTGGTTATTCCGGGAACTTTTTGATCAAGGAGTATGCTGCCAGTATGAATGGGATCCTCACGAAGTGGGATTGATTGCCGTATTGGATCGCGTGCAGCAGAGTAGATAGGAGCTAGATTTGTAAAACGTTGTTATGATAAACTTAGTAGTGTATCCAAAATATTAAAGCAGCTAGGCTGGGAATCACTCACGGGGTGAAGGTTAAATTACAGATTGCAGATCTCTTGCATAAATTGAAAGGACGTCTGTTTAGCAGTGATGTTGAAAATGTATCATTATCCCCATCGTACTACGGTTGGACAGATCATGTCAATAAAATTAGAGAGATCAAGTATAGAGCAGATGAATTTAAGATGTCGTTTCTTCCAAGAACGATAGGGGATCATAATAACATTGTCCCACCGCGGTAGGGGTAAAAATGTTCGGGTCAAAATTAGTCTGTTGTGTATTTACCCCCTGCCACTCGCCCTAGCAGTGACTCGCAGGGTACTTAATTAATAAATTAAAAAAATAAAATTAATAATTTGGACATTATTAAATTATCTGCAAAATGGGTGTTATGGTTGCATATAGTTGATCAGAAACTAAATCTGCGAAATATTTCAAGGTCTCTTTGTAGCTCTTTCAGCGAAATCTACAGGACTGCAATGCAGAACTTCCCCTCGTTTCGTCACTGTGTAAGAAGCATGGATGCACCACTAAATGTCTTCAACCAAGGAAAAGTCAAAGCAATTGGTTTCCAGCGAAGAGTCTGAATCCAAGAAAGGGGGAATTCTTCCTTTAGCTGTATTTTGTTTCGCTTCGACTGTATTTTGGAATTCGCAAGAGATAATCTTCATTGATTATCTGTAAAAGTAACAAGCAATTATATGTGCAGGCAATTTTATCGCTATTAGAGGTTTGGAAATTGCATCGCAAGAAAAACGTCGACGGTTGCCGTCAGCAATTCCTTCTCCGTCACGAAGACGCACTTCCTCTCAATTACATATTCTCCCGATTGGGCTCCATCGGACATCTCTCAACTCTTTTCCAATGTGAAGAAGTGTTGCCCGGGAAGAGGGCCGCGCTCAAAATGAAGAGCTGTTTGCAGGCAAAAATGGATGCTAGAAGAGTATCAGGTCATTATATTTTTGTCATTATTCGAAAATCATTTTTAAAAGGAACTTGGATACGACCTATATCTAATTCTTCATGGTTTCAAGTTTTGGCATCGTTTAAATTTTACGCTAATCTTGGAAATAAATTAAATTTGTATCGAGTAAAAATATTTGTCGAAACAGGTCTGCTTCGAATATACTAATCATAATTAGAGTGTCAAGCTGTTAGCCCGATGTCTGTCAAAATTTCTGATGAAAAGTATTTGGTTTTCGGTAATAAAAAACCAAGGAAGTCATTGAATACTTTTTGAAAATCAGTTTTATCGATATTGATTATATAAACAGCTGCCATTTTATAAATTTTTTTAATTGATTATTTTAAATGAGTATAAATCGTTTGGTCATTCTCCCGAGGAATGGACATCATTGGGACGGTGAGGTGTGCCCCCCTCCCCCTTGCCGGGGCATCACTTTTGACACAC
Organism: Hetaerina americana; assembly: GCF_022747635.1. NCBI lineage: Eukaryota > Metazoa > Arthropoda > Insecta > Odonata > Calopterygidae > Hetaerina > Hetaerina americana. The sequence continues at coordinate 117,824,172 of NW_027286069.1, forward strand.
GTACTTTCGACTGGCCTCCGGATTGTACTTCCGTCGTTCGGACAGGGCCAGCATGCACCGGGCCTTCCTGTCCAGCACCTTATGCTTCAGTCCCTTCGGGAAGTCCAGCGAGAGGGCGCATTCGATGTCCTCGAGGGCCCTCCGGTACTTGCCGAGGCGGTAGAGAGCCGCTGACCGATTGGCAGTGGCCACTGCGATCTCCGCGCTGCCCAAATCTGCAGAAGAATGGGACGTGATTAGTGACACCAAGCAATTATATACGGTCCATTACTAAAAAAGGAAAGAAAGACTCGTACTTTTCCACAGATTTTATTATACGGTACAACGCGTTTCACCGACTTGCGGCATCATCAGGTACCTGATGATGCCGCAAGAGTGAGTTTTTAATTGGCCGTAAGTGACCATCGCACTAGAGGTACCAGCTGCGACGGCAGTAGACCTTCAATGTAATGCCCAAATGCGTTAGCGATCACCTTTCAGTTTCTCTCGCCAAAGAAGGTGCTTCCAACGCCCCATTATCATTCGCTCGGATAATCGAATTCTCCGAAGAGCCAATCGACAGGGATTCAAAGGAATTCTAATCAATAAAACACTACGGAGAAGACGCAAATACAGAATAATGTGGGAGCGTTGACCACGGCTTAAAATCACTACATCCATTAAAAGAAAACCGAGGTCGCAATTTAAGTTTTGTTCCCCGGGCCCCATTGTTATGAGGTTACGAGCGGAGCGGATGTCATGGATTTTTGAAAATTACCCCACTCCCACCAACTTGGCCGCTTTGCGTCGATTAAGATCGCGAGATCAAATAATCGTTGAGATGGCGAAGGAATACTCTGGATGAGGAATGCTTCCGAGATAAACCACCGCAGCAAACTCTCGCGACATGGCGATCACGGGTTTCTCGTCTGCAGCAAAGCGTGCCGACTTCAAAGCACCGTCGGCGGTGGTGACATCTCCCCCGAGCGTGCTGGTAAGGATAGGTCCTCTCGGAGGCCTGCGTCTTCCGTCTTCCCCTCGGGTGAGACCGTCAACCTTAAATCAAAGGCCCACTTAAGACTAACTGACGATGCCGAACCATTTTCATCTTGAGAATTGAAGTCCGTCATAGCAGGTCTCCGTATCACCTTCCTCGGTTTAAAAGACATCCACAATGCCAGTCTGCGAAATATTAGTACTGGTATTACGTGGTTATTAGGGGAAGCGACCTGACAAACAAGGTTATTCGTGTCATTAGGGGTAGGTGGGTGGGCGGTCGGAAAAAACCTGCGGCTATTCTCATTCGTGGCCCCTATGCGATGGACGAAATCGTAGAAGTAATTGCAAAGCAGTAAACTTGGCGTGATTCAGGCCGTGGCACTGTAAGAAGTCGCGGTCACCAGTGTCAGATGATCGGGCATTGTGACCTCACCCACTCGCATCTCTTTGTGGAAGATAAGAGGCATTCCTGATTGCGACTCTCCACCGACAGCGAGGGTGAGGTACTTGGGTACCTTCAGACTGCGTGCGAAAATAATCGGGATGAGCGCAACATCCCGAACGCTAAGGGCGACCTCTCACGTTGCCTTGGAGAGGTAACCCGGAGAACGTTAGCAACGTAATAATACGATCAAATAAAGCTTATATATTTAACCTGTTATCATATGTATTAGAGTTTATTCTAATATAATGGTTCATTAATTCTTTAGATATTTCCCAAGTGCTAAGAATAGGGTGAGTTTTTAATTGGCCGTAAGTGACCATCGCACTAGAGGTACCAGCTGCGACGGCAGTAGACCTTTAATGTAAGGGTTTGGTCGGAAGCCTAATTCCGACGGTGACCAATGAAAGTCCTCAGTAGATGGCCGTAATCGCCACCCCAAAGTCCTTCGGGAAGGCGCCAGTCAGCAAAATAAATGAACGAAACTGGTGGCAAAAGGTCACCCGTCACTGAGCAAGGTTCCGAGTGCGTATCTGAAGTAAGAGAAGGGATCAGAGACTTCATGAGATGCATGCGGGTGGTGATGGACGCCCCCGGAGTGACCTCGGGTCGGATCATGCAGACGAGATGGCGTTTTCTTTGACGGCTAGCCCACACGGCCGTCTTGGCATTCAGGGGTGGGTTCAAGGTCATGGCCCTCAAGAACAATCGGACCCCGACACAAGGGAGCCATCGCACCGCCGTCACCAATACGCACGTCCCAAGTGGTGCTTTCCAAGAATTGCATTCCTTTCGGTCGCTTATCGCGAGACCAAATAAGAGAAAGTCTCCTTGTGGATAGTTCACTTCTGTCCATGACCAAGAAGGGTCGATCGAAACCGATATACATAGACATACCGATGCGTTGTCATGGTGAAGGATCCATCCATCGCCTTGAGTCAAATTTGGTCTCTCAAACACTTGAGAACTTTCAGGTAGAACCTTTTTACTGTTTGTCCTTCATGAAGCAATTCACGATGAAAAACACCTTCGCCATCAAAGAAAACCAGGAGCATGACTTTGATTTCCAATCGGCTTTTTCTTGATTTTTTGGTTTGATCAGAGCATTATCACCATAAACAGCTCTCAACATTTCAGTAATTTATTGATAACTTTTACCGCACTTCACCAAAAAACTTTATGTTGATTCGTTGCTCCGTAATTTTGTCAATTTCCGTTTCCGACGAACAGTAACAACAAGGATAACAGAAACTATAACATAACTGGCAACGCCATGCGCACAGCTCGACTATCCGCCAAGCACAGGCATATCATTGGGTCTCAGGCAACTAGCGCCGCTAGTGGCCATAGTCCTCGTCACGGCCGCCAGATTGCACCGATTCGCGTATTTATTGGATAGACCTCGTACATTCTCCAAGATGAAGTGACTAAGTAGTTTCAATTGTAGGGAATATCAGAAATATTCTCATCATAATTTTCATACATGTCTTAGACCCATATTTTTTAGTTTTATAATGTACATACTTATCTATTTTAAGCATCTGAACTTCTACATAGTTACCATCTCATGGTACATGGAAGTACAAGTGTATATAAAACAATGCCTTTCAAGGAGTTGATATTACTTAATCAAGAGTTTGAGTCGCGTGGAATTACAAGCAGTTATTAGTGAAGAACAAAAACAAAATATTTGAGGAAAGTGAAGAATTCCTAACGGCAATATTTACGTCATCCATGGGGCATCAAAACTCATTGGGATTTCAATAAATCCAATCCACCGACCGAGTGTGGTGATAGTTAGTTACTGGGTGTGGGTGCGGCGCGCAGCCGAAGGGTCGGATACTCACCGTCGCCGTAGGGCGTGAGCAGGACGCACTTGGTGTAGAGATCGAGGGAGGCCTTGAAGTCGCCCTTGAGGAAGGCCTGGTTCCCGCGGTCCTTGGAGGCCTTGGCCGCCGCCGCGTCCTTCATGCCCTGGGAACGAAACGGAGGAGATTCTGACGTGCGATACCTTCTGGAGAGTCACTCCCAAACCCCTTGGCCCCGCCGTCACCATCCACTCTATTGCCCCCGTGTGGCATTGGTGAGAGCGGGGAAGGACTGGGAATGGAATACTCACAGAGATATCTTTCCTAAATCAATTCATTGCAGACCGTTTCTGTAAAGAATAAATCGAGTACTAAGTGCGTGCAATGTTCCTGCAGAAAACCACCTTCAAGGTCAAATACATTTATTTTCAGAATCTATCTTTCATTACTGAAAATTTGAAGATTTCCCGGAAAAAGAATCTTTATACAAAATGCTGAAGCGCATCCAATAATTAATGCAGTTGAATTTAATAGTTCATACCCCCAATGCAACAATTTCAGAGTGTAAAAATCATTCGCCTTGACTATGGAAAAAATGTTAGAGTTTAAGACGACGCCTCGACAGATTAAGTGGCTAAAGCACTCGGCCGGACCTCGAGGGATCCGGGTTCGGATCCCGTTCAAGGTGAATGTTGTTACACTCTGAAATTGTTGCATTAAAATACATATTAGGGGATGACTCCATTAAAAGTTACTGCTGCGCCATCTCCCGCAATTACTTGAAAGCTTTTGCCCCGCTCGTTGTGTGTTGTCATGATAAACGGTCATATAGAATTTTACTTTGGACAAGTTCTTAAAACAATTAGGGAAATAAGAGGGGGGGAAGAAACTCCAATGGCTGTAATAATTAGTCGCAACTCTCTTGTCGGACCAATTGTTGTGTTGGTTTAACGGAAACCACGTCAGGGACCAACCACAACCTCTCGACCAGAATACCCTCTGTGGTGGTTTACGGGAAATTAATCCGCGTCAGGGATACAGCCAAATGCACACTATCCTGACTGGAATCCTTCACGAGGCTGCGAGACCCTGTTAAAGAATTTCAGATGGAGATGGAATCCTTCACGAGGCTGTAACAAGGTCTCACAGCCTCGTGAAGGATTTCAGTCAGGATAGTGTGCGTGTGGCTGTGTGTTGGTCCCTGACGTGGTTCCCATTAAACCAACACAACTATTGTTCTGGCGAGAGAGTTGCGACTAATTACTACGTCAATTTGAGTTTCTTCCTCCCCCCCTCTTATTTAACTGAGAGGCCGTAGAGCTCATTATTTCTTGCTACTTAGGGAAATATATCAAAGGAATAGTTGGTTTCTAATTTGGAAAATGTGGATGGTTAACGGATATGTATTTGAGCGTGTATCGGGTGGAGTCTCCTTAACGAGGTCTCACTCTCTTATTTGAAATGTGAGAAACATTGCGGCTATTCCAAAGGTTCACATCTTGGGCAGAGAGTTCCTTCTTGGTGAAAATGTGACTGAAATGCGTTCGTTGGTTCGCCCAACGTGTCAAGTCTTTTCGATGGCTTGTCATTTCCGGTTCTTTCTCAGAAATGAGGGAAACCCGAGCGTGAATATTCCGATCACATCGACATCCTCGATTATTATCGATGTCGGAAATGATTTTATTGTTCTGCTAGTCGTGGTAATGGGTGTAGATCAAATCCTTTCCTTCACTAAAGAAATTAAATCAGATTTTAATATGAGCATACAGACCACGTCCCAAAAAATAAGTAGAATGATTTTTTGCCACCAATGCAGATGGCTGGAGTGGGTTGATTTGTGGTGAGAAAGGTAATGGGAGATCTTGGGAAAGCAATGGAACCCACGTCAGTTAACTGTGGACATTTACAGTGTACGGATTGCTGCTAAACTGGATCCTTATTCGATGGTCACGTCACGAATTCACGATTCCACTTTCCGGTGGAGCAATGATATGCGATAAAATTGTGCATTAAGCATGGAAAATTGAGCTCGAAGATCATGAACACGGTTAAGGAGGCTTATAGCGATGGAGAAATGTCCAAAGTGATGGTTTTCCTGCTTGCACGGGATGTCCCGGGAGGGTGGAGAGGAGGTTGACGATGAGGAATAATGCCCTGGACATCCAACAACAAGACAGTGTGATGAAAATGTGTAAAAAAACGAGAGACATGGTCAGTTCTGATTGACAATTTTTTGGAATACGTGGTTGATGAATATGGGTCTTGGAGTACGATCCAAGTATTACCCCATTGAGTACCATTTTGAACCACTGGATTATATCGAAGAGGCCGCGAAGAGGTGCCTGCTCGAGATTCCCGTCGACCCCTTCCAGGAAGCGCACCAGAAGCGTGGCAGAGAGGCTGGCATCGGTGTGTAGATTGCCAAGGGTGGTGCTGTTTTGAAGAGTTCTAGTAGTTTGTATTCTGATCTGCAATACATTTTTTGCCCAGATTTCTTCTAATTATGTTTGGGAGAGACCTTGTAAGCAGCTTCGTTTTATGAGAAGTTTGAGGTAGATGAAATGTATTTCCACCAAACATTTTTCTGAGCATTAATTACAAACAGCATTGGGACATTTATGATCAAGCACATTATATAAACAAGATTTGCTTTCTAACATTTTTGCGAACACTTATCTCAATGAAATATTCGTTTAAAATTATCCAACACGTCACCTTTGTTTAGCTGATTGTGCCATGGACATTTACAAGACCCACACAGCGCCTGTTCATCCTCCAACGTTCAACTGTCCCGAATGCAAATCAGTGTAATTATTAAGCTTAGATCTTTTCTTACTGATATTATTAATTTATACAGCTCTTTCTTTGCATCGTTTTAAACTTTTCCGAAGTCCCTTTGATACTTCCACTTGGTGTTAAATGCTGGGAATGCTGCTTCTTCTGTTTTCTTGATTCTCTCTGTGGTCGGCATGGTTGGAAGGGGGAATTACTATCTCACTAAAGTTTGAAGGATCATGGGCTCAGATGAAAGGAAGCTTGCCAGAGCATTTCTGGGACTAGGCGTACATTCATTTGCCTCGATGAGTGGATTGCCGATGTGCTAGCATCGTGCGGAGAGTATTTCTTATTTACACCTAGAAAGCCAGTAAAGACAAAACCTACTCGATGGAAGATTGTTAGGATTATAAATCAATAGTCAATTGAACTAAAATCTCCCAATGCATTTATTTCCATACGAAAATAGATATACTCATCGGTTAGGTGAAATGTTTTCACATATACTTTGTTGTAGAGGTTTTTTTCTGGCCAACGCATCGATAGAAACTGGACAAGTTGAAATTGCGATATTCGTTTACTTGGAACACTTCTAACCCGCGGCTCGAGAAGGATAAGATTATATTTTATCAGAGTCTAGTGTCACCTACATGTGTTAGGATTCTCTGCGGGATAAGCTTGGCGTATCCTGAGTCCCAGCGGAGACATCCGAGTTGAGCCTCTATTGGTTGGTGAAAATTGTCCAGTGTGATCATTGCGGAGAGCTTGACATCTGTAATGGCAATAAACTTCAGGTAGATATCAGTGGGTTAATAGATCTGATCTGATGGCTTATTAAAGTAGAACATGCCCTCAACTTCCTCCTGCCACGCAAAAACCTCTCCTACTTCCAGAGGATAAACATGGTTGGACATAATGAGTCATATCATTTGTCCTCTCATCGTATAGGTCTTCGATCAGTGGAACAGTCAGTAGAACCGTAATTTTGGATAACACCAATACTGAATCCTATTCTTCCGCAAAGAGCTCAATACCCTACCCTCGCTCAATTTCAAGGTTCCAACTGACAGCCCATAATGGCAATCAATTTCTTTTTGCGTAAGCGATCTTTCTCTAAAGTAAGACCTGATTACGGTCGGTCATTCTTTGGCATATGGTCGGCGCTTCTCAAAACATAAGTTTGTCAATTCATTTGCTCGCGCACTGCTACAGCTCGTTTGGAAATAGTTTACATATGCTTCTAAGAGTTTTATTTCCCGGCGAGGAATTCCCTCGACTCAATGTTTACCCAGACCGCGGTACGAATTTTATTGGGGCAACACGCTAAATGATTCGAAGGCTCCGCAAGCGTTGATGTTGGAGAAATCCTCCTTTTCCAAGACGCTAATTCTCTTCCTAATTGGAGAATTGGATTGAACTGGCGGTACCTTTGCCAACTTCCTCACAATATATTCAAGATGTGTTACGAAGTCATTTTCCTTTTTTAATTCTAATGCCAGGAACGTCTGCTTCATTTGGATTCGTCACTCGGCGATCACCCGTGCATATTTTTGCATGCGTGAATTACGGTCAATCCACGTAGTGCGGCATGTCCTGGCATGCGTGGAGGTCGGCACAATGGGTGCGAGTGTTTGTCCGTTTTTTTCCCTTTATAATTACGCCTACATCCTAGGCGCGAACGACAGCTATTCTTTAATAGGATCCCGCAAATGGTGCGTGATGCAATCGGTCACCTCAGGCTTCAGGAGAGAAAGTGACCCCGGAAATATTAAAACGCCCAGTGTGTCGGCGCCCTTACGCCACCCCCTTTTCCCCGCTCTCCCTCCCATTTCACAAATAGTCTCAAGAGAATATTTATTCGCATTTAAGGCTTGCCTCCGGCGAAAATTCCTGAGTTTACAACTTCCCCAAAGCACGGCTAGAAGATGGTTTAAAATCACCGAATAAAAATATTTTGTATTTTTTCACGCAAAAAACTTTGTAGTACAAGTTTCAACGCATAGGTGACATCATAATGTACATTTTTATTTCTTCAGTGATCATGAATTACCACAAATTAGAGCCTCAAACCATCAAATTCATGGTTTAAAATTATTAGATATGAGATGACCGAGTTCAAAGTACGGTAGTCCCGGTGATCTTGTGAAAGTAAGCATTAACACCGCTGCTGCCATTGTGTGTGTGTTTGTGTGTGTGCGTGAGGGAGGGCCTCGGGAAAAAGTGATGAGCACTATCGGAAATGTGGAAAATTTCATTGGGAACAGCAACTCGCATGTTGGCAAGGGAAAAATTGCCCGTGAGATGTGTTTAATTGCGTTGATTTTCGCGAAATTCAACTCGGAAATCAGTGGGTGCTTGTGGACAATCAGCTTCCGCATTAGTCCGACTACATTGATCTACAGAAGCGAGCATTCCTGTCACTTTACACGCGCTGGGAAATGCGCGAGGAGGAGTATGTTTAAGGGCGCAGAAAACTGCCCCATGGTGGAAGAGGGAGAATCGCATCAAATAGGCCTCACATCACATTCTCCACGACGGATGACGCAGTGATACGCCCCCCATGGGGGCATTGCAGGGAATCGGTGTCGTGTCAACGCCCATCAGAGATAGTAATACAAAACGGGAGTGTTTTGGAGGTAGGTGCATGCTTACCCGGTGCAATATTCCACAGATAATTGTCAGTTGTTAAGAATGCGAGGTCTGTCCAGAAAGTAACCTCCTACTTCGTGTAGCGTGAGAGTTTAGAAGAGTGAGTCAAAATGGACGATACAATTGAAATTTCCGCAAAATTCGAAGTCTGTTCAGGGATAAGGCTTTTGCCGATAAAAACAACTCCAAAGTTCTTGACATTTATCGGGTCACTAGTGCTCTGTTCGAAATAAATGAAAAGAGATGAGCGATAATATTTGTGCGTCAGGGTTGTCATTCATTTAAGAATGAACTAAAATGTCCATGATGATGACAAGTGTGGTCTCCTGTATGTTGTGAGCAATTAAATGCACCTAAAAGTTGACGAAAAACTTCGTGAAAACCGGTGTTTCACGATATCTGAAACCTTAAGAAAGTTTTCCGCAGATTTTCACGGCTCTGTTGTATGGAAACGTGACTGAAAAGTGAGGAAACTGCGTTTTGCGCTCGTATCGACGAGGAACCTCAAGAGATACCGTCATCGGTTAGCTGCGAACTCAGGCGGGAGAATTTTATGCTGAAGGAATTCTTGAAATAATTCAAATATATGAAAAAGGTTTTAATCTGTTTGTTGAATATGCATGAAAATATTAGAGATATGTAGTTTTGAGATGAAAATGATAAATATTCCGTATCTATTCCAGGGTATTTTTATCGCATAACGGAGGTCACTTTCTGGACAGCCCTCGTATGTAACTTTGATTGTAGGATAAACCATATTGAGATTTTATTCACGAAAATATAGGCAAATTAGTACATTTCACTTTCCAAAAAAACACCACTGCACCATTTCATGAAGGCTGAGATTTTATGATAAGGTTTACCCAACAAATAAAAGGTAAGTCTCGGAAACCGCGACTTTTTCCCACGAATGTTTTTGGTATTATTTAAACGTTACGGTTAAGCAATTTTACGGCGAATTGTTCGGAATCCGCGCATGCATCTCTCCCTTGGTTCCTTGCTTTCAGCTACCTCCCCGCATCATCGTTGCTCTAAGCAATTCAAAGAAGATCTATGAGCAAAGCACCAATCTCTTATTCACGAAATTCAACCATTAACTCTGTTTGACAAAGAAAAAACAATATTTTTTCCTTTTGATAATCAATCGACTTTTACGAAGCGTAGGGCTTAATAATTTCATGTCCTTAAAAGTCTAAAGTATAAAGATGTAAATTAATTTTTTACTGATATAAAAATTATCCAACACGATATCAGGGATTTCATCCATTAAGCCGTGACACCCAGCATCAGCAGTTCATCCACCGTCTTCATCGACAATCAACTGTCGGCGGTCCACCATCGATCCCGCCGACTTGCGTAAGATTGATGGCATCCTGTCCAAAGAAGAGCCTCGTTGTCTCCTACCAAAGCTCTCATTGGTGGCGCCCATTGATAAACTATAACGCCGATGGCATTTAAATGGGAGAATTTGACGATCATTTTGAACCAAGGGTCTCTCCACCGTGGGACTATTGAGCTTATCATCAATTTGATGGAACGGTTGCATCTTTATTACATGCGATGAGAATGATCTCTATTCACTCGTAGGAATAGTCTCTCAATTTTATTATGTCTCTTGGTTGTAAGTTTGAACGGCCATTAACCGATCGCAGTCATTGAACCTCAAGCGTTTTGCTGAAATCCAGTCTGACTGTCTGACCCGGGAGCGAATGGCCACGATGCTCTGGCGCACCTACATTTTCAACGCTTCTAAAAAAAGAGAGGCTCGCATAATACCACATTGAAGTTACGAGTAAACCTATAACATTCCGTGCTTTGCCGGCCCACTCATGTGAATCTTTCTCGAAACTGTCGATTTTGATGAATTTATGAGTTTTCAGACGTGCTAGATAAACTTAAACAGTTAAATATAAAGCATCGGCTTAAGTTTTTCTGTAAGCGGCATCATCTGATTCAGGCAAAAAAATGCCTGGAAGAGATTTTTGAATCTTCATTCGCTACACTCCGCGGAAATCTTCACAGCGAAAAAAATGTATTTGCAATCGATTATAATATTATTTTAATTGAAATAAAAGTAGTTGTTGCATTGCCGTTTAACAATTGTTATTGAAAATCGAACGAATAAGGGGATCAGTATGGTGGGGTGGCTAATGTACAGGCTTCCTACCTTGAGGGCCAAGGTTCGAATCACGGAGGTGGCAGATTTTTTTCCAGTGGTATCCCAATTCCTATTTGAGGTGCTTTGTGGATAGCACTTTGGGTGAGTAAGACGTCCGTCCAATGGGAACCTGAGCTGCGGATCCCTTGGCGTCTTTAGCTAAGAGTAGGCTATTCGGGTTTCTCTCCACCCTTCATCCTTTCCCATCCATCCTTAATGACGCAAAAAGACCTTAGCTGTCGGTTCGCCATCCAAAGACCTTCTGCCATCGTCCAATCAATCGCCCTCCGCAATAGCTCTCCTCCACTTCCCGCTTCGATCGTGCATGTCTCCTCCCTTCCATTGATGTGCAGCACGTCCATCGAGCACCACCGGATTGCAGCGTTTCCGATCCTTCTTTCGCGTTCTGGTTTGCACACTGCCGATGGACCACCCCACTCCCCTTGCTTCATGCGAGAGTTCCTCTCCCATTCCTCGAGAATGCTTTCACGTGCTGCCTCCGTGTTTCCAACAGTTTCTTATTTGATCACAGGGGCTTGGCCGATATTTCTTTGCCTGATTTGTTTGACCAGCGAGTTTTATATCCCTCAGCATTTAAGAAAGGAAGTGATATACAGGACGAAATTTGCGTCGTCCTTTTATGAGCTTATAACCCCATTGTGTACAATGTAAATCTCTCCTTCCGTTGCCTTCAGTGTTTAAACTCAATTATTAAACATGGGTACATTGTCAGGAGTTACTTTGTGAAAATGGGAATTGTTTAAAACAATTCACTGCAATTTAAAATAATTTTGATAGTTTTCACACACACACATACTATATATATATTCAAAATGGGTGTACATATATATGTATATATATATATACTACCTTGATCAAAAAGTTCCCGGAATAACCACCGTGTGGCGCTCCCATCGTTCCGATTTGAGTTCTGTTTTTTTTGTTAAATTGGTACATCTGTTGTTGATATTCCCTTTAAATCTTAGTGTCATAACTTGACATTTGCAAAAGTTACGTAGCCAAGAGTACATCTATCTCTGTGTGTGTTGGCGATTTTTTACAATTTCAGAAATGGATTTAAATTTGCAACAACGAACTTGTATTAAATTTTGCGTAAAAAACGGATTTAGTGGCGCACGGACGTTGGAAATGTTGGAAAAGTGTTTCGGCAACGATTCTCTAAAAAAAACGGTCGTTTACCAGTGGCACGAGCGGTTCAGAAGTGGTCGTGAGTCAATCGAAGATGATGAACGCAGTGGCAGACCATCGACATCGAAAGTCGGTGAAAAAATTGATAAAGTAAAAGAAATGTTGGTCAATAACCGCAAATTAACCATCAGAGAAATAGCGGAGGACTTGAACATTGCCTATGGATCCGCCCAAGACATTGTGGTTAATGATTTGGGTTTCCGTCGTGTAGCAGCAAAGCTGGTGCCAATAGACCTCAATTTCATGCAAAAAAGAGACCGTGTTGACGTCGCAAAAGACATGATTTGCGAGGCTGAATCCGATCCCACATTCATCAAAAGGATCATTACTGGAGACGAGACGTGGGTTTATGAGTACGACACGCAATCCAGACATCAGGCAAGTGAATGGCGTTCACCAAATGAGCCGAGACCAAAAAAACCACGTCGTTTTCAGTCAAAAAAGAAGGCAACGCTGACGGTTTTCATGGATTACAACGGTGTAGTGCATCATGAATTTTTGCCAGAAGGCCAGACAGTAAACAAAGAGTATTATTTGGGCGTTATGAGACGTTTGCGTGAAGCAATTCGCCGAAAGAGACCAGAAATGTGGGCAGAAAACTCGTGGATTTTGCACCATGATAACGCACCGTCGCACAGTGCTATCATTATTCGTAATTTTTTGACGAAAAATGCAACAAATACCATCCAACAGCCACCGAATTCACCTGATTTGGCTCCCTGTGACTTCTTTCTGTTCAACCGAGTTAAAAAACCATTACGGGGAACGCGTTTTAGCAGCCGAGAGGAAGTAATGGAAAAATCGCAGGAAGCACTGATGGACATACCGAAAACCGAATATAAAAAATGTTTCGAGGATTGGATCAAGCGCTGGCATAAGTGTGTTGCAGTCGATGGGGATTACTTTGAAGGGGACAATATAGATTTAGATGAATAAACTTGTATTTTTAATTTTCTGAATGAATTCCGGGAAATTTTTGATCAAGGTAGTATATATATATATATATATATATATATATATATATATATATATATATATATATATATATATATATATATATATACACACCCATTTTGAAGGAAAGTCTCACGAATGTGAACAATAGTTTAAACGGAGAAGCGAGATAGTATTTTATCTCGCCAAAACATAGAGAAGTACATGCAAATGAAACCCCCACGTTCTCCATATTTACGGTAGCCAAACCACCTTCCACAAGCGAAAGAAGGAAGGTGTTCCAAAGGTGTTCGGGAAGGTATTCCTTCTTTCCCTAGAGGAAGGTGGTTTGACCACCGAAAATTCGGAATGCATGTGAGTTTCAATTGCATGTACTTCTCTATGTTTTTGTTCGCTAGCGCTATCTCACTTCTCATTTTAATTTATCTATTTACATATATATATATATATATATATATGTATATATATACATATATATATATATGTAAATCGATAGCTCAAGTGGTTAAGAGCATCCGCCCGGCAAGTGGAAAGATCCGGTGTTCGAGTCCCGGTTGAGGAGATATTTTTACTCTTGTGATCCGTTCGATTCCGCCTTCCCCACCTCTATTGTGTTCGTCCTTTATACGTGTTCCTATCCCTTTTCCTTATATATGTTTCTGTATATATGAGTATTTATTCGCCGTTTGGCGGGATTTCGTGTTTGAATGTGTATTTGGCCAATGTGGCTCATCTCTTTCTTCTGGCTATGCGTGCCACGAAACGCACTGTTCTTTTCCTGTATGATGTTGTATGAATTCTAACCACTGTCCTTTCCTCTTGTGTATTGTCTATTTCTCCTTTGGTGGGTGAAACAGCCCCCTGACGCCATCTCTTGGCTATAGAATCGGGGCGCTTGGCGACATATAAGACCCACGGATCTCAGGGTAAATTACGTATCCTCGATAGCTCAAGTGGTTAAGAGCATCCGCCCGGCAAGTGGAAAGATCCGGTGTTCGAGTCCCGGTTGAGGAGATATTTTTACTCTTGTGATCCGTTCGATTCCGCCTTCCCCACCTCTATTGTGTTCGTCCTTTATACGTGTTCCTATCCCTTTTCCTTATATATGTTTCTGTATATATGAGTACATATTTATATATATATATATATATATATATATATGCATATATATATATATATATATATGTATATATATATATACATATATATATATATACATGCATATATATATATATATATATACATATACATATGCATTAATTACTATTACAAATTGATTCCTGCTTAAGAAAAGGACCGAAGTCGAGCCGCCTAATGATTATCCGCGGGTGTCGTCAGCGAGTGTCTCCGTTCCCGCCAGTGCATAAACGTGCCTTTTCGTGCTTGGCGGATCGAGGATGCGGGGCATGGCAACTCGCATACGAATTTAGTCGAGGTGGGTGGGGGTGACGCGGAGGTTTTCCTAAGTCCATGACATCACGCCTCTGCCCATGCGCACTCGCGCCGCATGTGTCCGGCGCGTGCACCGTCCCGAGGCGCCGACCCACAGAAGATCCACGTTCTGGACCGCGCCGAAGTCTCGACGTGGCGATTTACAGCCGCAGCGTCCGTCACTCAATGTCCCCTACCGACCGACACCCCCTGACACTCTGCACACTGCATCAACGTTCAATGGCGGTGGGCGGGAGACCGTCAAAGATCAGGGCATCAAATTTTATAATACGAGGGCGTATGGAAAAGGGTTTCCTATTTTTCTTCTTTGGAAAATCAAATTAGTTCTCAAATTTTCGTGCATCTTTGGAAATTTTGAGCATTTAGCTATTTTTCTACATAGTCGCCTTGACGATCGATCACTTTTTGCATCCTTCTAAGTAGCTTTTAATACCGGCGTCATACCTTTCTCCCGCCGCGTCACGAATTCAAGTGACGACTGCTTCTCCGATATAAATTCATCCCCATTTAGTGGAAGTGTACGGTGAGAAGTGGATGGGCATCAAAAATGTGCGGGAGTGGTGCAGGGAGTTTTCTGATGGCCGGGAAAACGTCCACGATGAGCAGCGGTCGGGGCGGCCGAGTTTACCGGAATCAACGGTGGCTCCAATTGACGAGGTGGTGCAAAATACGTAGAAAAATAGCTAAATGCTCAATCTTTCCAACGATGTATGCAAAGTTGGGAATAAATTATATTTTCCATGGAAAAAAATAGGAGACATTCCTTTTCAATACGCTCTCGTAAGTATGAAAGAGGAGATTTGGAAGCATTGGTAATTTGAGCGGATTAAGTCTTCTGTTGATGAGAGAGGGGGGTTAAACGGGGTGTCCGCGGACTATTCGTGTTTAAAAAACATAATATTAGATAGTCCTAATGTTTTTCAATGCTTGGTTAATTTTTAAAATGTTAGCGTAGACTTATTTACTGAAAAAATATAAACGTATTGTGTTTCTCTGAGCAAATCTATTAATAATTGTTACCTTATCGATTCCAATATCTTTATTCAAGTGTGGCAAAGTGACCACCGTAACTCCCTCTATTAGAAAAGGGCCCGAACCCACCACCACCGAAAGGTAATATGATACCTTCAGCAGAATGGCGAAAAATGGATTTCTGTCGTACATTTTACTGCCCGCAAACCTGATGTCATATATTCAATTGCTAACACAAAACCCCAGGCGCATTGGGCTTTCTATAAGAATAAATCAAGGGTATCTGGTTATGAGCCTTAAAAAAGAGAATAGACTCAATTAAACATTCCATTCGTTAGTGACAACTGGTAATAATGCATTCCGAATATAATGAGAGCCGAGAGGGAGGTTGGAAGAATAGGGAATGTGCTACTCGGAGGATGAGCAAGGGCAAGTGGACGAATCTCACGACCAAAGAATAGACACTAAGAAGAGCAGAAGAAGTAATAAGTCTAATTACCTTAGAAGGAGAATATATATTCTTAAAGAGACATTTGGAAACAAGATGGCCTTTTGCAGACGGTCGTCGAGCTGAAGATTATGAACGGGAGGATACTAAAAATGAAGATTCAGGATGAGAAGAACGGAACATGCAATAATTAGACACCAAAGAATAGAAATATGTTGACATGAAGACGTTGCAGGATTTGAAGAAGTGGGTGGAGACCTACGTCAGACCAATGGCAGGATTGTTGACCCGTGATCATTAATTTAGATTTAACACCAATATTTATGGCTGGAAAATTAGCTGGCTTCAGGAGCTTTTACTTTGCAGTGAGCCATATCAAAAAACTCCCATGGTCATTAAATAAAGAGTCGATTATCTTTGGTGAGTGCAATAGAAATTCACGGTACATTCTTTATCTCCAGGTTGAAGAAATGAGGAACCGAAACTGAGTCCAAAAATTTTTCGCGCACCGGAAATAAAACCCAACTTTCAAAGCGCCAACGACGGAATCCGTTTCATCTTTCGGTGTGACAACGTCAGGAGCCCCGGGAGATAAAACGCGTCTGAAGTGCTCGGGGCCTCCTAGCTTATCTTCTGTAAATACTGCTTCAGAACGGTGGACTCCCCGCAACCATAAGTGGAGATTGGGAAAATCATCGAGATTGGTGGTGTCGTCCATGGCAACCGATGTTGGTTCGTGATGGCCCCCAACGGCCCACAGGATTTTTCTCATTCCTATGAATCGTAAAATTCTACTCGTATGCGAGTCTTCGGATTTGGAGGATAATACCACAGGATTTGTTTAATAGGACAGAGAGAGAGAGATCAAATTTGTTTCCGTAAAACATTTTTCAAGTACGGAAAGTGATTCTATTCCTAAATTCATGCATTCTTATTCGATAGCATATTGCATTGGTTAGTTTAGCCATTTTAAAATAAATCTCCTGCGACTGTTGTGCTAATATGGAAAGATTTATTTAAAATTTGAATAAATTCTGATGCGCGTAGAGTGGGCGTAAGTCGAACAGAGAGAAAGACTTTATAATTCGTGTTGGGGATGGAGAGGAAGTTGCGGGGTGAAATACTGCAAAGGAAAGGGTAATTGGTGGAAGGGGAGACCGCGGGGGAATGCCTAGCTGAAGGGCGAGATGGAAGGGAGAATTTTAAGCAAGAGAGTGGCAGCAAGAAAGTAGCTAAGCGATTTGAATGAAGAAGACGAAGAAATGGATGACATAATAAACATAGGGCAAATAGGAGTTCAAGCTGTGGCGAGCCGAGGTAAGGGTGCGTAGAAAATGAAGTAGTCGTTAGGAGCTGGCCGAAACGTATTCTTAGAATGCAGACTATCGGAGATGGACTCTTACATGGAGTGATGAATTACAGGGTTTGCGTGAAATTGGTAAACACGCTGTATTATGGGTTTATTTTCATGACGACAGCCACACTAAGTAAAGCAATTGAGGGATGAATGCCCTAGTTGGTCTAATCTTAAGTAATTTTTTTTGAAAATTTGGCTTTAGGTGAGAGAAACGGCCCAAGGGAAATGTTAAACCAGACTATGTAGATAATTCCTAAGATTAATTCCAAAGAAACTGCGGGAGATGCCGCAACAGTAACTTTTAACGGAGTCATCCGCTAATGTGCATTTTAATGCAACAATTTCAGAGCGTAAAAATCATTCGCCTTGACTGGGACTCGAACCCAGATCCCTCAATATCCGGTCGAGTGCTTTAGCCACTTAAGCTACCGAGGCGTCCTCTTAAACTCTGAAATTTTGGGGCTTTTAAAGGAACTAGATGTTATGACGAAATACCGTACATACAATGTCACATGCATTCGTAGTCGTGCGCGAGGCGCCACTGTCCACGAGGTTAAAGCCAACTTTAAACACGTATGGTGTTTTCCCTTTGACAAATTCCAAAGAAACTGCGGGAGATGCCGCAACAGTAACTTTTAACGGAGTCATCCGCTAATGTGCATCTGAAATTGTTGCATTAAAATGCACATTAGCGGATGACTCCGTTAAAAGTTACTGTTGCGGCATCTCCCGCAGTTTCTTTGGAATTTGTCAAAGGGAAAACACCATACGTGTTTAAAGTTGGCTTTAACCTCGTGGACAGTGGCGCCTCGCGCACGACTACGAATGCATGTGACATTGTATGTACGGTATTTCGTCATAACATCTAGTTCCTTTAAAAGCCCCAAAATTTCAGAGTTTAAGAGGACGCCTCGGTAGCTTAAGTGGCTAAAGCACTCGACCGGATATTGAGGGATCTGGGTTCGAGTCCCAGTCAAGGCGAATGATTTTTACGCTCTGAAATTGTTGCATTACAATTCCTAAGATATTCGTACAGGTTTGTAGGACATCAAATCCCACAGATGGTCTAGGTTTTTCCTTCATACGGGCTGATAACGTCTTTAGTACTTGAGCTTATTAATGCTGATGTCCATTGTTCTTAGTGTAAGAACTGCAATGTAAGTAAATGTACAATAAGACAATGTACTTACTGAACTCGTGGCATTAAAAGGGATATTTATGTTTAAATGCTTACCGTTAACAATAATTCTACTTCGGATAAGTCAATTTGCTCTATGCTCTTTCATTAAGGGATAATACTACAATATAAACCACGAGAAATGGATAGTTGACTGATCAGTTTTCTGAATTTCCTTTTGTCTGTAATTGATATATGTTTTATATTACTTCAATTCAAGCGATTGTACCGGAAAACACATTTAATCCTTCCAATATTTGAATGATGGTGACATTTTTTCAAAGATCTGAATAATGAGCTCTAAATTTCATTGTGATTTTATATATGATATTTTTTAAAATGATCTTGAAATATCATTAAAGCTCGGAGTAATTTGTTTGTATGTGTGTGTGTGTGTATATATATATATATATATATATATATATATATATATATATATATATATATATATATATATATGTATATATAGGGCAGTGTTTGGAAGAGGTGTAAGGCAGGGTTGCCCATTATCACCGTTGCCGTTCAACCTGTATGCAGAGGAAATGATAAAAGAGGCATGGGAAGAACTGGAGGTAGGAATGAAAGTGGGTGGGGAGTTCGTAAAATCAGTTAGGTTTGCTAATGACAAAGCTTCAGTTTGTCAGTCAGCCAAGGGGTTGCAACCATTGCTGAGTGATTTGGAAATTCAGTGCGACAGGTGTGGGATGAGAATAAATATGAATAAAACAAAGGTTATGCGATTTTCAAGAAAGAAAAAGGCTAAGCTTAACATTAAAATAGGAGGGCAAAAACTAGAGCAGGTAGAACAGTTTACGTATCACGGTAGTGTTTTGGACCACCACGGTCAAAGTAGTAGGGACGTAAGGAGAAGAATTGCGCTAGGCAAAGAGGCTTTCTCAAGGAGGATGGAGTTGATGACAGGGATGTTGAGTAAGGATATTAAGAAAAGACTCGTAAAAAAATTGATATGGAACGTAGCTATGTACGGCGCGGAAACGTGGTCATTGAAGCAGGAGGATAGACGTAGACTGGAAGCTTTTGAAATGTGGGTGTGAAGAAGAATGGAGAAGATGAAATGGGCCGAGAAGAAAACAAATGAGGAAGTACTTGGTATGGTGGGCGAAGAGAGGGGTTTGTTGGGAGAAATCCTATGGAGGCAGGAAAAGTGGATGAAGGGGGTATTGATCGGCAGTGGAATATTGAAGACTGTGATAGAGGGGAGAATGTTAGGCAAACGAGGGAAGGGCAGGAACAGGATAGGGATGTTGGACAGGATGAAGGGAGGAAGAAAGTACTCAGACCTGAAGAGGGACCTGATGCTGGATTGTGTTTTGTTTTGCTAGGATTCACAAAATATTTATTTTGTAGTTTTGTCCATCCAAAAGCCTACCTTAACCGGTAGATTACCTTTAATATATAAATAAATAAATAAAAATATATATATATATATATATTTAGTAAATAAAAAATAAATATTATATATATATATATATATATATATTTCATATATATACATTCAAACACGAAATCCCGCCAAACGGCGAATAAATACTCATTTATATAGAAACAGATATAAGGAAAAGGGATAGGAACACACATAAAGGACGAACACAATTAAGGTGGGGAAGGCGGAATCGAACGGATCACAAGAGTAAAAATATTTCCTAGAACGGAACTCGAACACCGGATCTTTCCACTTGGCGGGCGGATGCTCTTAACCACTTGAGCTATCGAGGAAACGTAATTTACCCTGAGATCCGTGGGTCTAATATAGTATGTCGCCAAGCGCCCCGATTGTGTTCGTCCTTTATGTGTGTTCCTATCCCTTTTCCTTATATCTGTTTCTATATAAATGAGTATTTATTCGCCGTTTGGCGGGATTTCGTGTTTGAATGTGTATTTGGCCAATGTGGCTCATCTCTTTCTTCTGGCTATGCGTGCCACGAAACGCACTGTTCCTTTCCTGTATGATGTTGTATGAATTCTAACCCACTGTCCTTTCCCCTTGTGTATTGTCTATTTCTCCTTTGGTGGGTGAAACAGCCCCCTGACGCCATCCCTTGGCTAAAGAATCGGGGCGCTTGGCGACATATTAGACCCACGGATCTCAGGATAAATTACGTTTCCTCGATAGCTCAAGTGGTTAAGAGCATCCGCCCGGCAAGTGGAAAGATCCGGTGTTCGAATCCCGGTCAAGGAAATATTCTGATCCGTTCGATTCCGCCTTCCCCACCTCTATTGTGTTCGTCCTTTATGTGTTCCTATCCCTTTTCCTTATATCTGTGTCTATATAAATGAGTATATATATACACACGTGTATATATACGTACGTATGTTTTTGGGTGTGTGGGTATATAGAATTAGATGTACTTCCAAAAGGGTCTGTCTGAGTAGAGGGCATGATTTGCCAATTAGGTTTTCAAAATAATACCAAGTTACAGGGACAATTCGAACAATACTGAATTAGTAATGTTTACCGTGTAAACCCAAATTTGAATTTTAGGCTTCAGTTTGATTTTTAATCCGTCGCCAAAGAAGACTGCCCAAGAAACATCCCGTTCTCACTAGAGTTAAAAGCACCTTTTGACGATACTTTGAACCGAAGTTGACGTTTCATGAAAATAGGAAATACGAGCAAAATTGTCAGTTGTCCCTAGCTTTTAATAGCATGAATTTTTACGAAGAGAGATCGGTCAACATCGGATATATTTATGCTCAAAGAAGACACTGAGTGAGTGCTCTAAAATGCTTACGTATTACATCTGTCACATTTTGTCATCTTATTTTCCTCTCTCTCTCAACTTTTACTTTTGAATACCTCCAGATATTGCGTCACATGACTGACCACCCCACGAATGCTCAAAATTGAAGAATGATTTGGGAATTCTCTTCGGATTAACTCGGATAACGAAGAGCAAAAGCAAAAGCCATCGCGTCTCAATCCGCATCGTTCGCGAAGAAGCCCTGGGAGACTGTTGACCAAACTTCCGGGAAGATGACACATTTAAAATAGAACATTTTAGTCCTACTGCCGCATTAATTTATTGTTCCATTTGTAATTTGTGGTAAAATCAAAAATATTAATCTTAGGAGTGAAGAATTTTCCGCGAAATCTCACTTCTTTTTACCATGAGTTTTTGTTTTTAGGTTTTAAGCCGAATGACTGGGTAATAAGGTAATGTAAGATTTTTTTAGAACTTTGATTGCTGATGCAGGGAGAAGGAATAGCCGAAAGGTTATTGAATCGGATAATTATTACAGGGAGAGGTAGCAAGGAATTTTTCAGGATGGTATCTTTTTCTGGTATTAAGCGAACATACGCGGTGGCAAATATCAATTGTTGACCTTATTTTTTCCCAAAAGTGGTCAATGAATAGGCATGAAACTCTAAGTCTTCACTTTTTATGAAATAATATTAGAGGGTACACATTTCCTACCACGGAAAACACGTTTATTTGAGCGTTTTTTCGTCGCCCGTGGGGAGTCGAAACATTGGGCGTGCCAACGACACCCTCCGGTCTTACGTTCCCTTGAGGGACTCTCGCCTAACCTCGTGGGATTGCCACTGCCATCTCGTTTGTTGGGCGTTGGTCTCTTGAGAATGTGAATTCGTGAAGAGGAAAGCGGAAATCCGCAGCTTTGTGAGCTGGGATATCTTGTTTACGCTCCGCGATCGATAACAGCAAACTGCATCGAGCTCTTATCACCACGAATAGATAAAAAAACGAATGAACTTTGTCATATTTGTTTAAGGTCTTATGGCAGTCTATAAAACGACATCAGCCCAAGTGACGGGCATGTAATCTGCGCCATTCTCCGGTGTAATAGAGTGTGACATCAACCAAACCCAATAAAAATTGGAAGCTAATCGCGTTCAAGAAATGTTGTGAAGTAGAAAGATGAAATTTATATCGTTTGAAACCAACTCAAAAGTTCAATGGAGAAAATGGATTTCTTTGTCAGAAGAACTATTTTATTTGCCAATTTCGTATGACCGCAGCGTGATTGAAGGCTACGAAACGCACAATTGGATCGTATTTTCTTCATGTTTGTTTTATATGAATTTAATTGCCTAAGTATAATCCAGAATTGCTTCATTAAGTTATCAATAACGATCAATTAATGTGTTGAGGAGTTGGGTCAAAGATTAATCAAAGAAACATCACATCATAAACCATCTAACGTATTTCAATTTGGACCCGCTGGGATAGACTACGATCAATTAGGGTTGGTTAAATCGATTAATGCCCACGAACGAGAACGACCAGCCAGCCAGTATCAAATATATTATTTTTATTTTCAATATCCAGATTAGAAAATTCAATCACCAGATTCGGTATGTGATTCCGATAAAAATTTGCACTTCGAGACAAAATTAAACTTGGAAGTTCAATAAGTCAACAAACCAAAGAATTAAGACTATGACACTCATGTACACAAATACGAGGGTGGTCTGAAAATTTCCGACCAAACAAAGATGCAAAACATTTTTCCTGAATTTTTTTTTATCTATCAACATAGTCTCCTTTGAACTCTACACACTTCTCCCAGCGATGCTCCCATTTCTGTAACCCGTCCAAATAGTACTCGGCGTTTTTCTCTGCAAAATAATTGTTCATGAAGGTGATTGCCTCTTCATTTGACGAAAATCTCTGTCCTCCGAGCGCAATTTTTTGATAAGGGGACAAAAAGAAGTCGCTTGGGGCTAGATCTGGTAAGAAGGGCGGATAGTCAAGCAGTTCAAACCGTAATTCGTGGATTTTCGCCATGGCAACAGCTGAGGAGTGAGACGGTGGATTGTCTTGGTGAAAGAGGATTTTCTTTTTCCGCAAATGTGGCCGTTTTTCCACAAGTTCTGCCTTCAGCTTGTCTAGTAATGGTGCGTAGTATGTTCCTGAAATGGTTTTTCCTTTTTGAAGATAATCGATTAATATAACTCCATGGCTATCCCAAAAAAACAGTCGCCATCACTTTCCCAGCCGAAAAAATATATTTTGCCCGTAGACCTGTAATTTTTATAAACACGATTCCAACGCATTAATACCGGGATTAGAATCAGCTAAGGAAATAATAGACTCACTTGTTCCACAGTTATAACGTGGTTATAAAATGGCGCAATCGAATGAGTAACGCGTATAAGACAAATGCAAGCAGACAAGCGTATATCCTTTCGTGAACGCGATTTTGCAACCTTAAGACCCAGCTAGTTACTCATCCACTCCAAAACCTTGGAAACCACACACATATTTTCTTTGATGTCCCGAATGCCCGGTTCATATTTAAAAAAATGTGATCCTCCGTCTCGCTCCAAGGTTCTTTCTCGCCTATATTTCTCTGTCTTGGATGTCTCAAGCACCGCGGAGAATGTTCAAGATGCGTATTAAAGGGAAAGGCAATTCAGCTCAAGAGACAAACATTAGAATAGGGACGAGGAAAACACGGAATTAGACATTTAACACTCGCCCTCTCCTCTCTCCATCATCAGTTCTGTCCCCGCGATACACGTATATAAAAGATACGCGCCAATAATACAAGGAGCAAAAAATGACCTCCCTCCTCTTATTACTTGCATTCTTTCCGACAATGTCGACCAACTTAACGATTTGGCGTATAGTGGTGTATTGAAAGGGATACAGATGCATTGCCATCTTCGCATTGATACATGTACACTGTCCAAAAATTCCGTGATGCCATAAAAAATACACTGCAATAGATACAGAATATTTATCATTTTCATCTCAAAACTACATATCTCTAATATTTTCATACATATTCAAAAAACAGATTAAAACCTTTGTCATATCTCTGAATTAGTTCAAGTATTCCTTCAGTATAAAATTCTGCCGCCTGAGATCGCATCCCACCGATGACGGCATCTCTTGAAGTTCCTCGTTGAGACGACCACAGAACATGAGTGGTAGCCTGACTTTTCAGTCCGGTTTCCATGCCAACAGAGTCGTACCAATCTGTGGAATACTTTCCAAATAATTCAGCTATCGTATAACGCCGGTTTACCCGAGCATTTTCATCAATTCTTAGGTGCAGTTTATTGTCCAGCACAGACGGGCGGCCACTTCTGTCATCATCATGGACATTTTATCGTTCACTCCAAAAACGAACGACATCACTGACGCACAATATCATTGTCACTCATCACATTTAATCCGTGCAGAGCACTGATTTCCAGACGATGAATATCAAAGCTTTGAAGATTTTTTTATCGTTTGGCAGAAATTGCAATTGTTGTTCATTATGACTTGCAATTGTAAAACAAACGACAAGCGACCTTCCCACCCCTGCAGATCGAGGCGTGCTGACCTACTGTGTACGTCAATGTAGCGACCATTCGGCTCCCACTTCCACTTATTCTCACGCTACACAAAAATGAAGGTTACTTTCCGGAAAGACCTCGTCTTATCATAGCGTTCATATTTTTTATCAATATGATATGTAAATTGTGTAGGCAAGTATTTATAAACTTAATAATTTGGTTTTCACAAAAATATTTATTTTATGCTGGTGTGTTACCGGCTTGTTTATTAGTCGAAAAAGATTTTATTATGAACAACTCCGTGATTCATGGTGATGAATCCGATGATTTTTAGCGCGCGTACGTACACTGATTAATAGGCCTTCTGATGCCCAAGGCGCCAATTAAAGGGGTTGTTTCTCATTCGCATCGACCTCCCTTTTCCTGGATCGTCGACCGCCCAGTCCGTTCCAGTCAAGAGTGAGAACATTCCATCGCCGATGCCCCGCTTCCAAATTTAGCGAGGTCGGTCGGGTTCTGGTCACGACGTATTTATTTTGGCCGTCAATAAAATCGGACATTATCTCAACGGCCGCGGGATCCGAGGCGTGCCCCCAATTGGTCACTGATGGGTAGTGGATGGGGGGCGTCAGGAGCGACTCGAGATGCGGCGAAAACGACGCTCATAAAACTCACTGTGGGAACTGAAGTGACGGACGGGAGTGGCCCCCCGAAATGGCGGAGAGCCTGTCCGGCCCTCGTGGCATTTTTTGTCGTGCTCCGTGCGTCGTCCATTAATTACGTTGGCGTTCTCCATGGCTCACGTCAACGCGTGAACTATAAGAGGATGCTTCTTCTAATTTGGGCTTGGCGTGCCAGACGGGAGGGATGATGAGTGTATGACATGCAATGGGGGGCGCTGCTCCCATGCGAGTGTCCAGCCCATGGTCGTCCGAAGAAGCACGGCCGATCAGGTGATGTCGGATATCACTCTTCCGGGTTGAAGTGCTAGTTGAGTCGGTGGAAATGGATGTACGCGAAGAAATTAAACGGGCACTTGAAAATACTCGTTAGTGCTGATGGCCCGAACTCGTGTGAGACGGACGAAATGGGCTCTATTTCTCTTGAGCGAACTTAAACGAGCAATCGAATATTAAGATGCTTCCCTCATGCTGGTTCACCACCAGGTGGGAGTGCAACTGACAACGGAAGTGACAGGAAGTGTGGACACAAATCACCATCGGTGTTAGTTTGAGTGAAGGAGGTTGTTGATCATAATATTTTACTTAATGTATACAGTTGCGAACTCAAAGATATATTGCGGGAGCTGAACTCCGTTAAAAGTTACTTCGAACGGAGTCATCCGCTGATTCAAGGGATCCGGTTTCGAACCCGGTCAAGACGTATTATTTTTACACTTTGCAATTGTTACACTTAAGAATGCTATTGCGCCATTTCAATGAGTTTTTTAACGTGCAAAAATAGCGACCATCACAAAGTATTTGCTTTTCACGCGTGATTAATGTGCCGCGCTCTCCCAAGCTTTTCCCACGAACCTTATTACCTGTACTTAATATATCAATATATAATATATATCTTCCTTGAGAAAGGCTTGGACCACCGGAAATTCGAAACCTAGTGAGTTTATTTTCTTTTTTGTGTGTTTCTGTGTTTTTTCTTTGTCCGCTAGTGCTAACTTCATATACATTATTATTCATATCTACGAGACTTTCACATAAGTTTTAAATGTATGCATGTATATATATTGTATATAAATATATTGTATATGCCTATTTGTAGATTCATATTAATTTATGCCTGTCTGTGTATAGCTATTGTATATGCATGAACTCATAAATTTTATGGCACTAAATAAGGTATATGATGTTGGGTTAAATGGAAGAAGGGACCATTTGATCTCAAATTCGCTCAAATAAAGAACTTTGTCTATTTGTCATTAGAAGAAAGTCCCAGGTGAACACACCGAGATGGGAATCAAAACCTGCGACCCCTCGTTCAGCAGGCGAGTAGGTCTTTCGAACTTGTATTTCGCTTGGATAAGAATGAATGTATATATGGGTACATCTAGGTGCTGTGGGTGAGGAATGGCAGCGGTAGAATATAGGAGGTCAATGAGATCAGTAGGAATGAGTGTTGAAAGCATTTGAATTGGGCATTCTGGTAGCAGACACATCAGTATGCTGGAAATGTACTTCGGTAATGTTGAGACCAGATAGGAGTCTAATTGTAGAGGGGGTAATGTGTAGGGTTGACCATTTGAGAGGACGGAGTAGAGGATCAGGAAAGTCATCGTGGTATGAGGAAAAAGATGGCAATTAATACTATTAGAGGAGTCTCGAGCAAGAGCAATGAACGAATGTATAATTCAAATAAATGGAATGAAATAAATGAAACATTTAGTAATAGCAAAGTTAATAAGAAATTCTTAGGAGAAAGTTATAATCTAAAAAACTGTTAAAACCTAAAATCGGGCTTTGTACGTATTTGCTGTACCTACCCTGGAAGGATATGTATAAAATACAATCGTATTCATATTCCTCAGGTTGAAATCAGACATTTTCTCGTCGATGAGCCATCGGATAGAGGACTTTCCATTTACATTCAGGATACCCTTTTCGTTTGGTGACTTTCATTCGCAACCCAGTGTTACCTGGGATGTTTCAAGAAGTAAAGGGGATGATTCCAGCCAATTGCCAAAACTGAAGTATGATCACTTATTCTACGTGGGATGCGAGAGATTTTTTCGCCATGAAACTCATTTTATTTTCATTTCAAATTTCACTGCCGTAGACTTAACTGATAAAAATAAAGGGAATGAAACCATTTAATTTCTGGTGGAGCACGATTGTCAAAAACTTTCTTCGAAATGAGAAGAATTGCGAGCGAATCTCCATCATATTTACTTCCCTGGGCGTCCACTGCATGGAGAGAAGCAAGAGATCCGAAAAAGAATTGGCTCCCCGCCGAGGTGGCTCTCCCGGAGAGGAAAGGAGTCTAGTTCCCCCTCGCTGCCACACTTAAAACGTCGTTTCCTCATAAACTGGTTCCTGCGAACCTCTTCCAACCCTCGCGGCGTGCGGAAAAGCCACGGAAAATACCCCTCGCCATTTCGATGCTGACTCTGGGATACGTAGACCCACCTGCAGCGACGGAAGCATTTCGCATTGTTTTTACAAGTTTGACCCAATAATTTCCGTGACCTCCAATTAACGACATATTTGAGCATTTTAAAAAAGGAACAAGTTTTGTCGTAGCGCCAGGATGAATTTCACATTTTGCCCAAATGGTGTTTTTTCAAGTTGCCAAGAAAGCTGCATCGCATCGAACGTGGTGATGATTTGCAATGTAGTTTGCTCACATAACGAAGCATTCATTTTCATTGGTGATCTTCGTTAACCAATGCCCACTTTTAAACGGGAGAGTGGTTCCTGATAACAAAATATTAACGCGTCAGAGGGAGGGCTTGTGAAACATTGTGTGGGAGGTGACCGGGGAAGGCAGGCGTGAATGGTGCGCCACTATAAAATCAATGGGTTTTCTCCGTCAACTCATTACAAATTGAGGCCTTTCCAGGAAAACCTCGAGGTTAAATATCCGAATGAAAGGTGGATCAGACGACTACGCACCGTGCTCAGTACTTTTCTAGTTCTATCGGAATTAAATGATATCAAATCGAAGCAATTTCAATCTCCAACGAGCAAATTTCATTATTTTCTAATCGAAAGTATTGTCAAACTGGCAAGACCACATAAAATTTACTTTTGATGAAAGTAATTATCAGTCGAATCTAATGTATAATAACAACCATATCAATGCAACAATTTCAGAGTGTAAAAATCATTCGCCTTGCCTGGGATTCGAACCCAGATCCCTCAATATCCGGTCGAGTGCTGAAATTTTGGGGCTTTTAAAGGAACAAGATGCTGTGACGAAATACCGTACATACAATGTCACAGGCATTCGTAGTCGTGCGCAATCCCAGTCAAGGCGAATGATTTTTACACTCTGAAATTGTAGCATTGAAATGCACATTAGCGGATGACTCCGTTAAAAGTTACTGTTGCGGCATCTCCCGCAGTTTCTTTGGAATAACAACCATAATTTATAATTTTACTGATACGCTCATTTGATTCTGTAAATCTCTTCATTTAGAACCTGCATTTTTTTTTCTTGTAGCCATGCTCTCCATTACGAGCCCAAAGAGAAGGCAGTGGACAAAAGTCAGGGTAAAGAAGACACAAGACGAAAGCATCGCTGTGGCTGCTATGCGTTTACCATTTACTTTATCTTTTCGTTGACTTTAGAGTTATAGTAAGAAATAATGAGCTCTACGGCCTCTCAATTAAATAAGAATGGGGAAGAAAACTCCAATGGCCGTTTTACGGCCATTGGAGTTTTCTTCCCCATTCTTATTTAGAGTTATGTCTAAGGAAAAGATAAGTAATGAAGTTTCGAACATGTTTTCTTATAAATTATCTCGATGCATCATAGCGTTCGTTTCTTCACCGACACATTCGGCACCGGAAGCAATAATTTTTGCTTAGTGCCACTTCGTACTGAAAAGAAAACATTGTTACTCTGAAACTGTTTTCTCTATAATTATTTCAACATTCTGGCACTGCCTTATTCGTCTGATATTAACTGACTTATTCATAATTTTGATTCCAATAAATGGTCATACCTGTACTTAAGCAGGACGTAGAGGTCACTAAATTCTACGGTAAAACACGCCGACAAAAGTTTGGAAATGCAAATAAAGTGACCAAGAGAAAGTTCTCGTGGATTAAATAATATATTTCATCCACATCCAAATTTAAATTATTAGAATTCATGGAACGGAAGTAAAATTTAATATTATTTATACACATCTATAAGAAGACACCAATGCGCACATTCGTGTCGATTGATGGGCAGCGGTTATCAAATTTCTCTCGATGTCTACCGTTGATTCAAACCTCAGGACATAACCAAAGAAGGGTTTAGTACGAAGGACTCGCAGTTTACGGAACAGATATCGCAGCGCCTGCCGGCGATATCTATTTAATCTCTTGGATGTCTATATTTTAGCTTCTCCAATTGTAATACGCTTACGAATTATTCTTTATTTATTACACAGTGCGTTGAGAGCCATCCCCTTGGGTGTGCAGCCCCGTTTCACACAACCTAGCCGATGCCAGACTACTTTCACCCAAAATACTTTCCCCGCCAATACGGTCGGACAACTTTATTCTGATCCCTTATCGTTCGTTGGAGGAATGACATCTTAAATCAGTCTGATCTGCATTTAAGCTCTCTGATTTTATTGACATGATCTCGTCTACGATGACGATGAGGATAATAATTCAGTCTCAACAACACCGCTAAAGAGACCTCCTTCCAATTTATGCAAGAGATTGAGTCTGCAATTTAACCTTCGCTCCATAGAGTGATTCCCAGCCTAGCTCCTCTACTATTTGTGATAAGCTACTCAGTTTGTCATGACAACGTTTCAAATCTTTTAAAACTGTACGCATACTAAATTTCGAATGGCAGCAATAAACATTACGTCAAAGGTTATGCGATAATTTTCGTTGTGATTGTGTGGAAAATATTCATGAGAGGGGCGATTGTATGTCATTGTTTCTAACTTGTATGGGCAAGTGCATTGAGTGGTGTCGTTCACAGAAATGCCTTTGGCCACTTTCGCCAGGGCACACCGAGAAGAAGTGAGACTCCGTCCGCATGGCGAGTGGTCGGGAGGGAATTGGTCCCGCTGACCGTGACCTTACGCAAAGAGTGGGCAGTTCCCCTCCGACGCATTCTGCCTTCCCACTCTCGCTTTCGCTGTCTGTCTCGCGAGGTCGACACCTCAAGCATTCGTGCGTGCTAGCGTGACTGCAATCGGACGTGAGACGAACTGAGTGACTGAGTCTCCGAAATCTACTTTATTTTGGATCGCGTGTCATTTCGATATGCGGGACATCTATGGATTAGTTCTCGCGACTTAGACATTGACATGCCAATTGTTATAACGATGCTGTCAATTTTCGAGAAGTGAGATATTCTTCTTCAATATTAATGCCCACCTTTTCTATCCATTAGATACACAAGGAAGTGCGATTGTTACAAATGGAATTAGCCCGCCGGATCACTCGGGAGTGCAGCGTGCCCTCCTCCCACCAACCAAAGCCGTCTCTCGCCTCAAGCACGGGTGTGTTGGTACACCTTTTGGCTCGCCCTCGTCCGCCGGAGCAGCGGATGACCAAAGCGGTCTTTCATGATCCTTTGGGCATATCGGAATCCAGTAATATAAGTAAAAACAAGCAAAAATATCGGATAGCATCTCACTAAATGTATCAATGTACAGGGTCTGCCCCGAAAGTAGCATGACTTAATTTTCCCTGATAGACGGACGGACGGTAGGCGGTTTCCCTGGCTGGATTCGAAGGAGAAGAGTCTCAAGAAAGGCTGGATGCCGGTGGCAGTTGGCTCCCAATCTTTTCCGGGTGCGGATAGTTCGTTTGCGAAACCTCTATAACGTGACCTCATTACGCTCCGTCATGAACCGATTATTGAAATTGCGCTACGCTATCAAATTTTGCGTTGATTTGGGCAAAACCGGGAAAGAGGCTCATGACATGATCAAGGCAGCTTATGGTGATAACGCCATAGGTACATAGATCGGGTGTTTTTGAGTGGCAAAAGTTGTTTCGGGAGGGTAGAGAAGATGTTGAAGACGTCGAACGTTCAACACGCCCTTCGACCTCAAAAATTGAAGCGAATCGTGCAAGAGTGAAGCATTTGTTGGTCAGGGGTCGCAGATTTAAGTATTCGCATGGTTTCTGATGAATGTGGTATTCCTAAAGGTGATGTGCATCGACTTATCATGACCGGCAACATGGCCATTAGAAAGGTGTGTGTGGGAAGTTGGTTGCCGCGAGTGCCCTAGGACGAACCAAAGGAAACTTGCACGCGGATCTTCCAAGAGCTTCTCGATTACACCTCAGCCACCCTACATCCCTGACGTTGCTCTACCATACTTCTTCCTCTTCACCCGCCTCAAATCGGTTTTGAAAGCACGTCAACACGGCTCGGTGGAAGCATTACAACTTGCCGCGACAAGGGAGCTTAGCAGCATTTTGGAAATCGCCTTCCAGAAGGCGTTGAAAACCCGCTAGCAGCGGTGTGTGGATAGCTCAAGGGTGCTGCCAACTCGAAGACCTTTAAGTGAATGAATCAATTCTGGCAATAACTTTTTTTTAATCGACTCAATCCTACCCCGTGTCCCATTTGGAGATGAAGGATACAAAAGGAGGATACAACATTTCAAAATGTCTCTCTCATGTGCGACATACATATATATGCATACATATACATGCATACGTATATGCATGAATACAGAATTCGATGTTATTCTTGACTGTATCGATACTGATACAAGTGTTCTCTGGTGATGTTTCGTATGCATCTTACGGCACGAATAATGACGCGAGCTACGTCGCTTCAACGCCGCCCAATGCTCGCCGTCGGCCGTGGTTTAGCCAAGTCTCAAAGTCACCCCAGAAGTTTCGTTTTTCCTTGGAGACCGAGGTGCTTGAATCTCAGGCAGCCCTCATTCAAGTCTTCGATCAGCCCACGCTAAGACGCGACGTAACGTTAGTTCGTTTTAGCGGGTAAATGGACGAAAAGGAAGTGAGATCCTGCGAAAACCTCTCTTCCCGAGGACATCCTCGCCTTGGTCGAGTGATCATCAGGTCAGATCAGGGACAATGCATGGTTTTATCACCATCTTGGCAGGAGCGCTATAGACCATTCTCGATGATTGATAGGAATCATCGGTATAGATATAAGAAAATTTGACTTTTAAATGGTTACGAGGCTTTTCATTTCATAGGAGAACGAAGTTTGACAGAATATTCTGGAGTTTCGGATAAAGTTATAGATTTATAAAGGAAGTACTTCTAACGTAATCATATAGAGGCTGTAAACATAATTGGTGTGTTTGGTCATTGCTTTTCAATGTGTGACTCTTAAATTTCATTGTCGTGCATTAGAAATTAGAAATACGTCATTAGAAGAAAGACGATTCAATGCTACGTTGAACTTTCTAAATAAATTCAGAGCCGCATGTTTTACGACCCGAGGTCTCGCAAATTATTCGCACTCCTACATACATTATTCGCTTGGATCATGCATATAAAATTCGGAAAATAGATGCCAGAACTGGCAGACTCAAGGGCTCCTTACTCCCACGGGCAAATGCAGGGTTAGGGATAGCAAAAATGCGTCTAATTGGTTATTAAGCTTGAATGGCAGCTCGACCCGACTAAGATATGCACCTTCTCGCGTGTTTTTTTGTCTAAATCCTTCCCGCATGACGGCTTGGTTCTGCCATTTTGCTATTGCTTGCCCTGCTTTGATTGCTTTTAAGTTTCTCCTTACTTCCCTCGCCTCTCTCTGTGGAGGGCATGCCTCCGCTGCCTGCTTGCTGCCGTGAGTCACATTCCCTACCTGTGCCCTTTAGGGGCGGAGACCATGAGTTGAATGTCCATGTGATACCAGAATTTCCTCCTCTTACTATTCAACTCTAATTTGCCACGTCATTAGTTAGATTTTTACTAAATTTGTTTGTGCATATGTGTGTTGGTTGGTGGTATGTGTATTTGCATGCGTGTAAGCTCGTAAGGTTTTCGCATGAATATACTATACGCCTCTGTGAGTGTAGATTTGGTTTTATCCTCTTTTACGGGGGGCGACCTAACTCCCTCAGCTACGCGCCCCTGCGGTGGCTTGCGGGGTATTATGCAGGCGTAGATGAAATTTATGCATGGTAAGCTCCGTGGAATCGTGTGGCTATTGTCCGAATAGCTCCGGGGTCATGCCCACCTCCTCTGTCCACTCCTGGTATGTAAACACTAGCAGCATGATCTTCCGCATACCAGAATATACTGGGAGACGTAACATTTATTAGCGTAGTTGTTACGCACAAATGAACATTAAACGGAAATGGATCATCAAAATTCACAGCAGGCATGATTGCTGAAGGTATACTAGGTCCACCATTTTGGGTTGAGAGTAGATTGTATGCAGTTCCTCTTCATGGCTCTCGTGAAAAGAAAATTGGATTCAATCCATTAAAAAAATTGTAATATTAAAAATAAAACGAATGTGTCGACCTTGTTCCAACCCTCGGCCAGTTTAACCCACCCTTGGATGCAATCGTGCTCCTTCACAGTCACGTAAGATCCACAAAAACGCTGGTGTTTCATGCGTCTTAGTGGCGTAGATATGTTGGCTTAGTCGTCATGCCAATAAGAACATTGAGTAGCACGCGGGCGCCGAGGTTACGTCTCCACGGCGCCTCGCGCGCCCTCTTGCATACCTCGGGCGTGGTCGACTTTTCGGCTCACCTCGTGCGCTGCGAACGGCTGTCTGTCTTTCTGTCTGTATCCGGGGCATTACCCTCCCCCCCACCCCGTAAGACTTGAGGCCAAACCATGTCGAAACTCTGTCATATCGAGGACAACGATATGGATAAAATTTAAGAAACGAGGGTCGATAATTATCGAGGGCATCGAAGATATAAAACAAATATCCGATTTAAAGGAAACCGTCCTGATTTGACGATATGTTCTCTATACATAAAACTCGTATTTTAAGAGATAGTTTAGACCAATTATGTGTGGAATTCCATTATAACGAACAAATAAGAATCAAATAACTTCGCTAATACTTTCGCTACACTTTATCATACCGTAATATTGTCGATATTTAATATGCGATTAGGGCGTTGTAGTTCATAAACGATATTTTTCGATCTCCCCAATGAATACGAAAAACTCCTCGGTATTTCTTTTGTGTCGTGCCCGGGGAGTTAAGGGCGACTTCCGCGCTTCTCGACGGCGGGAGTGGGATGGGGGAGCCGCGCTGACCGCTTTATTTATTTTCGAACGGCCGCTCACAACCCCCCCTCCCCCACCCCCTCCCTCTCGAAGGGCTGTCGAAAATAAGCGGAGGGGAGAGGTCGTTCCTCTCTCGGGAAGGGGAAGGGCGGGGTTGAGGGAGGGGAAACTCCCTCACGGGGGCTGATCCTTTTGTTTATGGCGACGGGAGAGAGGGTTTGCTCGGCGAAACAGAAGAATGCCGCGGTTGTTTACAGGAACCATGGCAATGACAAACTATTTCGTATGCACTCGAACTCACTCGGAATAAAAAATTCATTGCCTTAACGACGCAGTGGACACTATGTCATTCGCTCTCATTTAATTCAGCTTAATTTGGTGATTTTGGTGAATAAGGCATTGGAAAGATAACTTTGAATATCACTTAACAACCGTGTTTATTTAAAGGTATCCATTCTTCGTAGAACTGTAAGCAATTCTTATATCGTAACTATTTTGGGTATTATAATTTTTAATATGATGTAAATATATGACTTAATAATAATAATGTATAATTAAACGAATTTTATGGGGAAAGATTGAGACAGTTTTCCATCTAACCCCCTTGGTCTCATCAAAGTCACTATGGTGGTAACAATACATCATTACATTATTATTTATTCATTTACATATACCCTTCGAGCCACCGCCAGGGTGTGTGGCAGGGGGTGAATACACACCTGAATAATTTTACCCGAACATGACCCCACCTCGGTCGAACAATGTTATTCTGATCCCCAAACGTCCGTGAAAAAATGACATCTTAAATCTATCTGTTCTGCACCTAATCTCTCTAATTTTATTGACATGATCTCACCTACCGTAGTACGATGGGGTAATAATATTCTTTTCAACATCACTGCTAAAGACACCTCCTTCCAATTCATGCAAGAAAAGTCAATAATTTAACCTTCGCTTCGTGAGTGATTCCCAGCCTAGCTGGGGATTATATTATCAGAGTATTTAATATTATATCATAAATATTATTCGAGTATTCTAAATACATACGTGCATATCAAAAGAATGCTTGCCTATTATTGCATATTTTTCAAGTATTATCTCACAATGCGACATTAGTAGCAGTAGTCGACTGGATCATGGTAGGCTTTAGTTGGACCCTGGCACTGAACACTACCGCACTCATAAGCGCTAATAGCTTGGCACAACATATCCATAAACCCAATACCACATATGAAACGACGCATATTTTCTGCCTCGCTTAATTTCATCGCAAATTCCTGTTTTTCTCTTCCTCGCTTTCCCGGCATTCTCCCGGGCGTTCCCGTCTTCAGCATCCCACAGCATATCATTGCCTCCAGCATCCGCTCATTCCGCCCTCACCAAGCGTGGAACTTCCGATTTGTGTCCCTTTCCGTCTGATTTATTTTCTTAACACCCACAACTCAAAAATCCTCCAATCCGCGCTCGTCTTTTTGACCCAACGCCCGAGTTCCCGAGCCATACGAAACCAGGCTCCACATTAGAGTTTTCCCTGGTGTCTTCTTTGAAGTCTTTGATGTCTCTTTCCAACTTCCAGCACTTTGTAAACGCTTCTTACCCAACGCAATTCTTTCTAATTTGTCCCAACTTCTCTTCATACCCTCCTACGAAATGTATGTAATTATTTGTATTATCAATGTATGTATAATCAATGTATTTAATTTCTCCAATTCAATTTCAGTAACTTAATAATATGTATACTAAGTAAAAATGATTGTTACAATGTACATGTATCTTTCCTCTAATTAATAGGGTTTTCGCAGGTTTTTCACACCCCCCTTCTCTCCGTGGGTGTTTTTCCTGCGTGGGTTTTTACTAGTTGAGCAATTCCACGCTCTCCCTAGCTTTTCCCACAAACCTCATTCTTTGCTTAGACTTTCCTCATTTTATTGTACTCTATCTTCAATGTCATTTAATTTGAGTATATGTAGGTGTATTCTTAATTTATATATGTATATGTATGTATGTATGGGTGTATATGTGCGTAATTATGTATGTATTTATGTATGTGTATGCATGCATGTATGTATAGTATGTTTATGTGTGTATGTGTATATGTATGTGTGTGTGGATATGTATGAAAAAGTGTAGGTATGTGTATGCATATAGGTATGTATGTGTATGTGTGTGTATATATATATATATATATATATATATATATATATATATATATATATATATATATATACTTTTTTCTTTTCGATGTGCAAATCTGTGCTAAATGGATTGATGTCTGTCTATATGTATTTATGTGTACATATGAATGTAACTATAAGTTTAATGCCTAATATAATATGTATACGACGATGAGTTAAATGGAAGAAGGGACCATTTGGTCTCAATTTCGCCCAAATAAAGACCACTATCTATCTATCTACGAAACACCGTGTGGATCGGAGAACTGTTCTAGTTTATGAAGGATCTCAGGTTTTCCCGGCGTATGGTATTCAAGAAGTTCTCTCGGGTTTCCCACCGAGCCAGGTTGCAGTACACCGACGTTTCGAAGGCTGACTCTGCCATCGTCTTCAGGGTGAAGTGAATGACTCACCCTCTCACTTCACCCTGAAGACGATGGCAGAGTCAGCCTTCGAAACGTCGGTGTACTGCAACCTGACCCGGTGGGAAACCCGAGAGAACTTCTTGTTCTAGTTTATATTCCCCAATTTAACATTTACCTCAGCCTTCCTACTTCTTAGG
Organism: Hetaerina americana; assembly: GCF_022747635.1. Lineage (NCBI taxonomy): Eukaryota > Metazoa > Arthropoda > Insecta > Odonata > Calopterygidae > Hetaerina > Hetaerina americana. Next base: position 117,861,439 of record NW_027286069.1, read on the forward strand.
AATCTCATCATATGTATTTCCTAATATTAACTTTCCTCATATGTTACACTGATTCCTCAATGCGCCAAGTAATGAATGTAGCTCTTTGGCTGATGTGGTTACCTAACGACGCTTGCTTTGTTGCTCTAACTGAATTGAAGAGTTTCCCTCCTACTTAGCTTTTACTCCAGCCTCCATTCTTTCCCGACATTATTTCCTTATATGTATTTCCAATCTCTCTGTTAACTATTCCTGCCATTAAGCTATCCTTTTTGACATAGGATTCCCATTCTATTTTCAAACTCCTTGGTCTTTCATCTTCACCTCCTCCCTTCTTTCATCCACCTTCCTGATTATACTTATTCGTACTCCCCATTCATAGCTTCCTCACCCAAAATGGGAAAGTATCAAGAAAGGGTTGTCTAAAGCCGCAAAAGACACTATTGGAACCGTTAACACTAAAAGCACTAGGATACCATGGATCACGGATGACATGATTACAAATATGGATGAGCGGCGAAAATGGAATAATGTAAATACAGAATTGGGCAAAACGAAGTACAAAGAATTAAACAATAAATTGAGGTGGGCAACAAATAAAGCAAAGGAAGCATGGTGGAAGACGCAGTGCGAGGATATGGAAAGTTTGCAGAGGAAGGGTGAAATTGGTGCCCTGTACAGCAAAATTAAATCTTTATCGGGAAGTAAGTAAGGGAGATCTATGCTAACGGTTAGAGATAAGGCGGGTAAGAAAATAGTTGACACTTGAAAGATCCAAGAGAGATGGAAGGAATATATATAAGAACTGTTTAGTAAAAAAATTCCACCAAAAAAGTTAGAAAAAGAATATGACGTAGAGGAAGATAACTTAGGTCCAGGCATACTCGACGAGGAGATAGATAGGGCATCAAGGGAGATGAATCTAAACGAGGCAGAGGGGGTGGATAACATTCCTGCAGAGCTATTGAAATGTTTAGAAAAATGTGGGAGGAAGAGGCTATATGGGCTGATCCGTACTATTTATGAGGAAGGAATACGGCCGGAAGACTTTGTGAGATCAGTTTTAGTTCCCATTCCGAAAAGGTAAAGGATAAATCATGTGAGGACTACAGGACGATAAGTTTGATATCCCACGCAGCTAAATTTGTTCTAAGGATCATAAACTAAAGGATAGAGAGTAGGGCAAATGTTTACTTAGGGGATGATCAGTTTGGGTTTAGGAAGGGGAGAGGTACGCGTGATGCCATTGCAGTAATGAGATTATTAATCGAGAAGAATATAGAATACAACCAGGAGGTATTTGCCTGTTTCGGTGAATTGGGAAAAACTAATGAGTATATTGCAGAAAATAGATATGAGGGAAAGGAGGCTAATCCACAACCTGTTCATGTCTCAGACTGCTCAGGTATGAGTGGGGAACGGTGAGTCTGGAAGTGCAGTGTTAGGAAGGGGTGTAAGGCAGGTTTTCCCATTATCACCGTTGCTGTTCAACCTGTATGCAGAGGAAATGATCAAAGAGGCATGGGAAGAACTGGAGGTAGGAATGAAAGTGGGTTGGGAATTCCTAAAATCAGTTAGCTTCGCTGATGACCAAGCTTTAATTTGTCAGTCAGCCAAGGGGTTGGAAGCATTGCTGAGCGAATTGGAAATTCAGTGCGAAAGGTATGGGATGAGAATCAATATTAATAAAACAAAGGTTATGCGATTTTCTAGAAAGAAAAAGCCTTAGCTAAACATTAAAATAGGAAGGCAAAAACTATAGCAGGTAGAACAGTTTACGTATCTCGGTGGTGTTTTGGACCAACACGGTCAAAGTAGTATGGACGTAAGGAGAAGAATTGCGCTAGGCAAAGAGGCTTTCACAAGGAGGGAGTTGATGACACGGACTTTGAGTAAGGATATTAAGAAAAGACTCGTAAAAACTTTGATATGGAGCGTAGCTATGTACGGCGCGGAAACGTGGTCATTGAAGCAGGAGGATGGATGTAGACTAGAGGCTTTTGAAATGTGGGTGTGGAGAAGAATGGAGAAGGTGAAATGGACGGAGAAGAAAACAAATGAGGAAGTACTTGGTATGGTGGGCGAAGAGAGGGGTTTGTTGGGAGAAATCCTATGGAGGCAGAAAAAGTGGATGAAGGGGGTTTTGACCGGGAGTGGGATGTTGAAGAATGTAATAGAGGGGAGAATGTTAGGCAAACGAGGAAAGGGAAAGAACAGAATAGGGATGTTGGACAGGATGAAGGGAGGAAGAAAGTAATCAGAGATGAATAGGGGTCTGATCTAGAGTAGGATACTGGATTTTGTATTTTGTTAGGAATCACAAAATATTTATTTAGTAGCGGCGTCTATCGAAAAACCTACCTTAACCGGTAGATTACCTAATCTAATCTATATATCAATTGGAACGATATATTTACACACACACACGCACACACGCACACGCACGCACGCACACACGCGCGCACACACACACACACACACACACACACACATATATATATATATATATATATATATATATATATATATATATATATGTGTGTGTGTGTGTATATACATATATATGTGTATATATATATATATATATATATATATATATATATATATATATATATATATATATATATATATGTGTGTATAAATATATATGTGTGTATATAAATATATATATTTTTTTTTTTTTTTAAGTAATCTACCGGTTAAGGTAGGTTTTTGGACGGACACAACTACCAAACAAATATTTTATTACTCCTAACAAAACACAAAATCCATCATCCTACTCTATATCAGGTCCCTCTTCATCTCTGAGTACTTTCTTCCTCCCTTCATCCCGTTCAACATCCCTATCCTGTTCCTTCCCTTTCCTCTTTTGCCCAACATTCTACCCTCTATCACAGTCTTCAACATCCCACTGCCGGTCAATACCCCCTTCAACCACTTCTCCTGCCTCCATAGGATTTCTCCCAACAAACCCCTCTCTTCGCCCACCATACCAAGTACTTCCTCATTTGTTTTCTTCTCTGTCCATTTCACCTTCTCCATTCTTCTCCACACCCACATTTCAAAAGCCTCCAATCTACGTCTATCCTCCTGCTTCAATGACCACGTTTCTGCTCCGTACATAGCTACGCTCCATATCAAAGTTTTTACGAGTCTTTTCTTAACATCCTTACTCAAAGTCCCTGTCATCAACTCCCTCCTCCTTGTGAAAGCCTCTTTGCCTAGCGCAATTCTTCTCCTTACGTCCCTACTACTTTGACCATGTTGGTCCAAAACACTACCGAGATACGTAAACTGTTCTACCTGCTCTAGCTTTTGCCCTCCTATTTTAATGTTAAGCTTGGCCTTTTTCTTTCTAGAAAATCGCATAACCTTTGTTTTATTAATATTGATTTTCATCCCATACCTGTCGCACTGAATTTCCAATTCACTAAGCAATGCTTGCAGTCCCTTGGCTGACTGACAAACTAAAGCTTGGTCATCAGCAAACCTAACTGATTTTACGAATTCCCCGCCCACTTTCATTCCTACCTCGAGTTCTTCCCATGCCTCTTTGATCATTTCTTCTGCGTACAGGTTGAACAGCAACGGTGATAATGGGCAACCCTGCCTTACACCCCTTCCTAACACTGCCCAACCTGACTCCCCGTTTCTCACCCTCACCTGAGCAGTCTGAGACATGTACAGGTTGCGGATAAGCCTCCTTTCCCTCCAATCTATTCCTATTTTCTGCAATATACTCATTAGTTTTTCCCAATTTACTCTATCAAACGCTTTTTCGAAATCTACGAAACAGGCAAATACCTCCTGGTTGTGTTCTATATTCCTCTCGATTAATAATCTCACTACTGCAATGGCATCACGCGTACCTCTCCCCTTCCTAAACCCAAACTGATCATCCCCTAAGTAATCATTTGCCCTACTCTCTATCCTTTTGTTTATGATCCTGAGAACAACCTTAGCTGCGTGGGATATCAAACTAATTGTCCTATAGTCCTCACATGACGTGGCCTTTACCTTTTTCGGAATAGGAACTAAAACTGATCTAACAAAGTCTTCCGGCCAGATTCCCTCCTCATAAATACTACGGATCAGCCCATATAGCCTCTTCCTCCCACATTTTCCCAAGCATTTCAAAAGTTCCACGGGAATGTTATCTACCCCCACGGCCTTATTTAGTTTCATCTCCCTTAATGCCCTTTCTATCTCATTGTCTAGTATGCCTGGACCTAAGCTATCTTCCTCTACGTCATGTTCCTTTTCAATGTCTAACTTTGTTGGTCTAAGCTCTTTACTATACAGTTCTTCTACATATTCCTTCCATCTCTCTTGGATCTTTCCTGCGTCAACTATTACCTTACCGGCCTTATCTCTAACTGCTATCGTTGATCTCCCTTTCTTACTTCCCGATAAAGATTTAACTATGCTGTAAAGCGCACCGATTTCCCCCTTCCTCTGCAGACTTTCCATATCCTCGCACTGCGTCTTCCACCATGCTTCCTTTGCTTTATTTGTTGCCCGCCTCAATTTATTGTTCAATTCTTTGTACTTCATTTTGCCTAATTCTGTATTTATATTCTTCCATTTTCGCCGCTCATCCATTTTTGTAATCATCTCATCCGTGATCCATGGTTTACGAGTCCTTTTAGCGTTAACGGTTCCAATAGTGTCTTTTGCCGCTTTAGATAACCATTTATTGATCATTTCCCATTTCTCTTCAATAGTACTTAGCTCTTTACCGTCCTCCATGATTTTCTCTACCGCCTGTTTGTATTCCTTTCTTTTCAACCCATTTAATGCTTCTACATTCCATTTTCTAACTCGCCGCCCCTGCCTTATCTTTTTAAAACGTACGCTACATTTCATAACAACTAAATTGTGGTCTGAGTCCGCATCCGCTCCCGGGAAGCTGTGGGAATTTATCACACTGTTCCTAAACCTGTGTCTAACCAGGATATAATCTAGCTGATATCTTCCCGAGTCACCTGGCATTTTCCATGTATACCTGCGTCTTTTGTGGTGTCTGAACCAAGTGTTGGTGATAACTAAGCCCTGTCTCCTGCAGAACTCAACTGCTTTCTCCCCGCGGTCATTCCTCGTGCCTAAACCGTAGTCCCCCACCTCATCACCATCTCTTCCTTCGCCTACCGTCGCATTCCAATCCCCCATCACTATCAAATGTTTCCCTGCAGGAACAAATGCAATCATGTCCTCTAACTGATCGTATATCCTATCGACCTCTTCTTCCTTATGGTTGCTCGGTGGCATGTATACCTGGATAATAACTAAGTTCGTCGGTTCTGCTTTTATCTCCACTAGTAGTATTCTATCCGTTACCTGCTCTATGTTGACTACGCTTCTTCCTACCTCTTCATTTAATACTATGGCAACCCCTCGTTGGCTCTCGTCCCCACCGCTGTATATTATTCTATACTTATCACTCCAGTAATCCCCGCTATCTTTCCATCTCACCTCGCATAGACCTAAAATATCTATATTTCCCTTTTCCATCTCTCGCTTAACATTCTCCAATTTCCCCGTCCTCATCATTGTCCTAACATTCCACGTTCCTATTCTAACTAATTTGGTCTTCTTCTCCTGCGTCTTCTGTCCTGCTGCTGCTGGTTTTCCCTTGCAAGGGTTTCGTGGGATGACGACCGCGGAAGCCTTGCCTCCCCCGCTGCCGGGCACGACACACGGCCGATTGGGCCGAGCCCCGTGGTTGCCAGGACTCAAAATATCTCTATTGTCCATCATATTTTTCTAGGGAATGATAATTGAGGTGGTTTCCCGTTGCCTTCCTCAATAGTGTTTTTAACGTGACACCATCACTTACTGGCCGCCCCACTGGGGTCAGACGCCATTGCAGCCGCCTCACTGAGGAACAGACGCTGCGTGGACTACCTTTCGTCTGGCTCCTAACCTTCGACCTATCTGGCATGGGTGACCCTACCAGGAGCAATTTTTATTACTCCCGCCAGTACAGCTCTAGGGGTCATCGGAACGCACAAGCCCTTCCACCACGTCAAGGTTGTAGTCCGGGGAGGGGATATAAATATATATGTATATATATATATACATATATATATACTACCTTGATCAAAAAGTTCCCGGAATAACCACCGTGTGGCGCTCCCATCGTTCCGATTTGAGTTCTGTTTTTTTGTTAAATTGGTACATCTGTTGTTGATATTCCCTTTAAATCTTAGTGTCATAACTTGACATTTGCAAAAGTTACGTAGCCAAGAGTACATCTATCTCTGTGTGTGTTGGCGATTTTTTACAATTTCAGAAATGGATTTAAATTTGCAACAACGAACTTGTATTAAATTTTGCGTAAAAAACGGATTTAGTGGCGCACGGACGTTGGAAATGTTGGAAAAGTGTTTCGGCAACGATTCTCTAAAAAAAACGGTCGTTTACCAGTGGCACGAGCGGTTCAGAAGTGGTCGTGAGTCAATCGAAGATGATGAACGCAGTGGCAGACCATCGACATCGAAAGTCGGTGAAAAAATTGATAAAGTAAAAGAAATGTTGGTCAATAACCGCAAATTAACCATCAGAGAAATAGCGGAGGACTTGAACATTGCCTATGGATCCGCCCAAGACATTGTGGTTAATGATTTGGGTTTCCGTCGTGTAGCAGCAAAGTTGGTGCCAAAAGACCTCAATTTCATGCAAAAAAGAGACCGTGTTGACGTCGCAAATGACATGATTTGCGAGGCTGAATCCGATCCCACATTCATCAAAAGGATCATTACTGGAGACGAGACGTGGGTTTATGAGTACGACACGCAATCCAGACATCAGGCAAGTGAATGGCGTTCACCAAATGAGCCGAGACCAAAAAAACCACGTCGTTTTCAGTCAAAAAAGAAGGCAATGCTGACGGTTTTCATGGATTACAACGGTGTAGTGCATCATGAATTTTTGCCAGAAGGCCAGACAGTAAACAAAGAGTATTATTTGGGCGTTATGAGACGTTTGCGTGAAGCAATTCGCCGAAAGAGACCAGAAATGTGGGCAGAAAACTCGTGGATTTTGCACCATGATAACGCACCGTCGCACAGTGCTATCATTATTCGTAATTTTTTGACGAAAAATGCAACAAATACCATCCAACAGCCACCGAATTCACCTGATTTGGCTCCCTGTGACTTCTTTCTGTTCAATCGAGTTAAAAAACCATTACGGGGAACGCGTTTTAGCAGCCGAGAGGAAGTAATGGAAAAATCGCAGGAAGCACTGATGGACATACCGAAAACCGAATATAAAAAATGTTTCGAGGATTGGATCAAGCGCTGGCATAAGTGTGTTGCAGTCGATGGGGATTACTTTGAAGGGGACAATATAGATTTAGATGAATAAACTTGTATTTTTAATTTTCTGAATAAATTCCGGGAAATTTTTGATCAAGGTAGTATTTATTTATTTACAATAGTCGAAATATGTCCCGAAATATTACCATGTGTGCCTATACTTTCTGTGGAGTTAAAACCATAATATATTTACATACACTTTATTTCTCCTGCAACACTTCATAGTTTTCTCCCAGCAATCATTCCTTTATCCTAGACCTTATCCTGCTGCCTTTTTCCCGTGTCTCCCTTCGCCGAACACCACATTCCAACCCCCCGGGTACTCCTGCAATCACTTTGTCCGTATTTCACTCAAATCACTCCTGTTCTTGGGTCTCTATTGCAACAGTTGGGAAATTCTAACCAAAATCAGCGTGTGTATTTAAAGGACAAAAATCCTGAAAAAAATCGGAGGGAATAATATGAAAACTGTTTAATCTATTAAATGAATCTGCTGAGCTCTGAAGGAATAATCATCACGAAGATGTCACGAAAAGTGAATTGTAAAAATTTCACCTGCGCAGTCAATTGAAGTAGTTTGCACTAGCTTTCCACAAGACATTGCAAAGATCAAGAACACTTATATCTATAGCAACTGAAATTTAACGATTACCTCTGTAAATGAGGAATTCTACGTTAACATTTCTACATAATACCCCGGAAGCCACCACAAGGAAGTCTGGCCGGGGGGGGGAGAGAGGTCACCAACCGTAAAATAGAATAAAACCACAAGCAAAACCAACATATCCCTTCAAACCTACATCTTCAGAGGCGTATATATGCATTAAAGTTGACGCAAAACTGATTTGGACGTGGTATTTCAGTTCTGCGACGCCAATGGCAGTTCATGTCAGAACTCTACTTTAAGTTTGAGGCAGAGAAGAAGAAAATACTTTGATAGAGTAAATCGACTCAACGGAAGCGTGAGAGCGTTTAATAATTTACATTAACTTTGTTGATCCCTTTTAAAATTTTCTGCGATTTTTACAGATACCCAAGAAATCATTATCGTGTCTTTACGGTAAAATAAATATTCCCTCTCTCTTTCTCGGCATGGAAGTCTGCAGTGCTTCTATCTTTAGAAGTGACGAGGCCTTTGGGCATTAACGCGAATCGCTTTTGGTTAGCGGGCAACCGGCACAAAAACGCCGTCCTGATCGCCCGCCCAATTGCCCTCGACCGTCGCTTGTCCCCTAGGCGGTAGTTAACGAGTGACACATGGGAGAGACATAATTAAGATTGCCGCAATGGAAGTTGCAAGGACACCCATGTCCTGCCAAGAAGCACGCAAGGGCACTTGTCGACGTGAGGCCCACGATTGAGGAAATGCTCAAATGGCCAGAAGTTGTCCCCAAGAAGTGAGCACCCCAATGTCTGTCGCGCCATTTTGCACATGGTAAAATCAATTGCTTTTGCACAGAACCATTTAGAAAAGCATTTTTGTGCATTTTATAATTTTTGCGCTTGTAATTTTTGTCAATTTTGATAATTCAGGCGAACTGTTTGGCCCTATTTTCAAAATTATTCATTGAAAAATTAAGAACAGGGATTTATTGAATCAAAATCAATGTGTTGGACACGAAATCTATTTCTATATTCATAATTTAATTAGAAAATATTTTTTGTATTTATTCTATTGACTTTTTAAACTGATTAATGCTTTTCATATGGATAATATTGGATTGGAATATCAATAAACGTTGTTGAATGTAAATACTTTCTTTCGCGTGATTAAAATTTATCGAGTGCACGGTCAAACTAATATTTGTGTAGAGGTAACATGACTTGGTTTTGCAAGTGGTTTTATTATAGTATTTACGGGTGGTGTCCTACCCCCACCCGTTACACACCCCCGCGGCGGCTTGCGGTGCATTATGTAGATGTAGATGAAGTTACTCAAGGTGAAAATAATTTATTCGCGATATTTTCACCTCATGTTTTCTTCCTGCGTTTTGCCTGCATATCTTGAAACGCACCACAAAAGGTGTTGGTGTCTTTAAAAGTCAGATGGCTCTTATTTGATCCTCAAAATATTTTAAACTATTTTGATATGCCTCGACACCGGGGAGAAGATGGACTACAAACCAGTCCATTTATTTGATGCTTTGAGCGAAAAAAAATTAATGGAAGACTATTTGTTTTTTATGTTACCATCAACATTCTCTCGATCTGTAAAAAATACCAGAGCCTCGTTTCTTAAAGGCATTGTTCCTTTTTACGGTTGATGACCTAACACCCCCCGCCACACGCCCTTACGGCGGCTTGCGGGGTATTATGTAGGTGATGTAGATGTTGATTGGAACGTTTCCCCCAACAATATGGAAAACAAAATTGTGCAGAAAAAATATACGTATGTTTATGATGAGTTCTCTATTTATGTGACTCATGCAATACAGACATGTAAGAATTGCAAAGCATTCAAGATGGGAAAGAGAAAACTGTCACGAGGTATCGGCACTCCTACATAGTTGAGCGATTTCGCGCTTCACGTAGATGATGATGTAGTTACATGGAAACCAGTCGCATCAAATTTTATTTTGTGGAAATTTGCCATTTTGAATTTAAATAAATCACGTAGTTTGTTGAAATTCATCTAAATATGAACATCTGTTCCTTGTAGCTTTGCCTCGAACGACACTTAGTCTTTCGCATCTTTTTCTTAAGAACGAAAGTTCAAATAGTAATAGAAAAAGATAATCTTCATATCTGAACAGAGTTAATGGATATATACGAGGGTCATCCGGAAAGTAGTACCCGTTCGTGAAATAAAGACACAAAAGTAAATATTAACAAACATAAAAAATTTTATTTGAAAGAGGATACTTTAAACTACTTCTCAACATAATCTCCAAGCAAATTAAGGCATTTGTCATAACGTGTGACAAGTTTCTGTATTCCTGCTGCATAGTCCTTCGCCGCCAGCTCATTGAGATTCGCGAGGGACCCATCTTGCACAAATTTTTGCATAATGCAGATGGTGTTTAACAATTTCATGAACAATTGTTCGAGAAACATTGGGAAAATGCTCACAGATGTCATCAATTGTGACGCGCCGATCGTTCCTCACGAATTCGTCAACTGAGCTCACCAGTTGGTCTGTAATGACAGACGGTCTCTCCGAACGCTCATCGTCGTGTGTGTTCCCCCTCCCCATGTTGAAGTTGCGACACCACCGCCGAACAGACGACTCGTCCATTACATTGTCTCCATACACCTCCTTTAATTGGCGATGAATATCACATGGGCGAACGTTTCTTGCATTGAGGAATTTAATCACTGCCCTCACTTCACAACTGGCGGCGTTCTCAATTTTTTTAAACATTGTAAACAATCACAGAAACAACACAGGCAATGCTAGCGTCACGCAACTTGGCTCAGAGAAGGCAGACAAGCCACTGAAGCTATCTGACCTCGTCCAGCGGCTACTCGCGTCGTCAGCACTTCATGCGGCACGAACGGGTACTACTTTCCGGATGACCCTCGTATAAGTATCCACTTTCCAGCAACACAAAGAGATATGCAGGAGGAATAAGATTACGTTTCAATTCAATTACGAAATAAATACGTCAACACAGAGCATATAAGCCTATGGTAAAACGAAATGAAAAACATCTTGGCACGAGAGTTCACGCTTCACTTCACACCAATACGATGAGTGAAAAATATAGCGGAGATTTATCGCGGGCTCGTCTCCTTTTCCCACTGGTCTATAATTTCACATGGCGTTTAGAGTGCCTTCTCGACGACACTACCCTTTTATTACTTTAGCTTGCATTTACTTAAATCGCCCCCTGAAGGAATATCCTTCCTCACAGACAGGGTCTGTCCCAAAAAAAAGTAGAAAGTAGATAGTTTTTTACCCAATGCAGATGGCTGGAATGGGTTGATTTGTATGCAACAATTTCAGAGTGTAAAAATCATTCGCCTTGACTGGGATGCGAATGATTTTTACACTCTGAAATTGTTGCATTGAAATGCACATTAGCGGATGACTCCGTTAAAAGTTACTGTTGCGGCATCTCCCGCAGTTTCTTTGGAATTTGGGTTGATTTGTGTTGGATAAGGTGAGGGGAGATCTTGGGAAAGTAATGCGACCCACGTCAGTCAACTGTGGGCATATTCAGTGTGTGGATTGCTGCTAGACTGATTCCCTGTTTGACGGTCACGTCACGAATTCACGATATCACTTTCCAAGGAGCAATGACATGTGATAAAATTATGCAGTAAGCATGGAAAAAATGGGTTCGAGGGCAATGACCATGTTTAAGGATGCTTATGGAGATGGAGAAATGCCCAAAGTGATTGTTTTCTGCTTCTGCACAGGATGCCTCGGGAGGGTAGAGAGGAGTTTGACGATGGGGAATAATGCCCTAGACATCCCTCAACAACACAGTGTGATGAAAACGTGCAAAAAGTGAGATACATGCTCAATTCTGATTGACTCTCAAGTGTCAGGATATTAGCAGAAGAGTGCAGCATTCAGAAAACCACAGTAGAATGCATTCTCTCAGAATATTTAGCCAATGAGAAAGGTGCTAGCCAAGATGGTCCCAAAGGTGATGTCGGAAGAATGCTTGTGAGACAATCTTGCCTTGGACCTCTAGGAACACTGTGAAGGTGACCCGAATTATTGAGAATAGATGGTCACTGGTGACGAGACATGGGTCTCTGAGTGTGACCCCTTTGAGTGCCATTTTGAACCACTGGATTATGCGAGAGGGGTCATGACGAGGTGCCCGAGCGAGGGTCCTGTTGATGCCTTTTACAAGAAGCATACCACAACTGGTGGCGGAGGCACTGGCATTGGTATGTTTACACATAAAGGTGCTCCTATGAAGAATCTTAGCAATTTTGTTCTTAGACCTGCAATACATTTTTACCCCAGATTTATTCTACCTATTTTTGGGACAGTCCTTGTATATAAATATAAGTTACCATCAGAATGATCTGACGATCGTCTACCTTTCTGTGGTTTCCCTGAAAAAACATACCTTCATGACCACAAACGCCGGTTAAGAGTTAAAATATGCCTAAAAAATTTGCACGCTGCTACATCTACGGAATTTTTTAATTCATGGTTTGTAATTATTAAGCAAAAACTTCGGCACCTTGACTTAATCCACGGTTGTCTTGGCCCATTCTACCCATTTTAATTCATTTTTCCCCTCTGATATTTTCACAACGAAAAGAATATTAGCGAACTGTGCTTAATATAATGGCCATGCGTTCCCATGAATTCCCGACATTTGGCTTTAGGGCCGGGCCTTCAGCTTCGGCCGCCAATTCTGAGAATCCCAGCTGACCGCAACTCTTTTTGAGACAAACCTGGAGTTTGAGCCGACGTCTCACACGACTTTGGATATCAGAATACCCCAACTATAATGCCTTCGCGGTCAGAGGCCGACGGCAGGAGCGTTAGTTGGTCAGGGCGCTTAGCACAAGAGAGAGAAGGTATTATCCCTAGAAGGGATGAGGGCGGACTTCGTTCTTACTAAGGGTGAGACCTGCAAGAATACGGATGATTCACGGAAATTCACGGAACGTATTTCATAAAGTGCCGGTGATGACGGTTTCGTAATGAGAAATTCACTCTCTGAGAAAATATGAATTGGGATTCATGGGATAAGATACCACTGACGTGATTTTTTGAAAAAGAGAACAATGGGAAAGAAGATGAGGATGATTTAAAAGTCGTAAGAATTATATTCGTGGAGCAGATTACTCGCAATAATGCAAATGGTGATTTATGGGAATGCATGTACAATTTGGAGAGTAATGGAATGGTTTAACATAGGCTGGTGTGTGAGTTTCGATTGCTAGAGCACGTATTGCTACACTTACTGATAATCCGCGTCATAAGTCGTGAAAAATTATGGCACGAAAGTGTTCAAGAGTTTAATCCAAATTTTCGCTGAGATAAAATTTTCGAGTCACTGAAAACATCACAGGACATGATCAAACGACAAAATATTCTGAAGAAAGGTTAGCGTTTGAAAGGGTCAAACTTTCAGATGGAAACTTCAGATAAGGCCGAAAGCACTTAGTGTTGCCAAGGCTCAAAATATAAATAGCAACCCTCGTGTATCCTAATGACATATGCCTACGACATTGGTCTCAGAAGGACCCAGACTGACCTAGAGATGAAGTTAGTTGTTTGAAAAGTATCACTGTATTAGAAAGTATACAATCTTTAAAGGGCATATGCTTCAAGTTTGAGGACGCCACGTTGTTTAGTATTTGTTTGTCATCCATCAATAGTGAACGCTTTCAGAGAATTGGTGAAAATGGAGAAAATTGGTCATCGTTATGAGATACAATACTTTTATTTGAAAGGCCTCAGGCCAACCAATATAAAATCTGAACTGGATTCTACTCTGGGTGAGTCTGCTCATTGGTTTACAACGGTAAAATATTGGGTAGCAGAGTTTGAACGAGGCCGTACCAGCTGCCTAGACGAGCATCGCATTGGTCGACCAAATGAGGTGACGACTCCAGTAACGATGAAGAAAATCCACAAAGTGATACTGATTGGCCGTTGACTGAAAGTGCGGGAGCTAGGAGACATAGTAGGAATTTCAAAAAGTTATGCAGTATATCGCATTTTAACTGAACATATGGACATGAGAAAGCTGTGTGCAAGATAGCAAGGGCAAGAAAGCTGGGTGCTCACACTCGAGCAATACCAGTGTCGTGAAGATGTTTCAATTGAGTGCTTAGCAAAGTTTCACAGCGACAAAGCAGAATTTTTCATAACCATGGATGAAAAATGGGTCCATTACTTCACACCCGAGACAGAAGAACAATCAAAGCAATGGATTCAAAAGGGTATCCGAAGAAGGCGAAGACCGTTTCATCTGCATCATCAAGGTCATGGAGGCGGTTTAATGGGATGCGCGTGGGATAATTTTCATTGAGTATCTTGAAAAATGTAAAACTATCAACGGCGAGTATTATGCAAACTTATTGCAACGTTTCATCTACCTCTACTTAATACCCCGCAAGCCGCCGCAAGGGAGTGTGGCGGGGGGTGTTAGGACCCCACCCATAATTAAGAAAGAAAAAAACCGCAAACAGAAGCCACAAATTTATATTATCCACAAAAAAACATGGTATACATCAACGTTCGAGCGAAGAAATCAAGCAAAAGCGGCCGCATTTGGCTACGAAGAAAGTGTAGTTTTATCAAGACAATGCATTAGCTAACAAATCCGTTATTTCAATGGCCAAAATTCATGAATTAAAGTTTGAATTACTTCCTAATGCACCCTATTTGTCAGATTTAGCCCCCTCGGATCATTTTCTGTTCGCAAACTTGAAAAAATGGCTCAGTGGTCCAAGATTTTCCAAACGTGAAGAAATGATATCGGCAGTTAATGGCTATTTTGAGGACAAAACAGTTCTTATTATAAAAAGGGTATCGAACCTATTGAACATCGCTGGGAAAAGTGTAGAGAGCTGAAAGGAGATTATGTTGAAAAATAAATACGTTTTTCTCCAAAATATTTGTTTCTTCTTTGTTGGGTCGGGTACTTCTGGGATTACCCCGAGGTAGGTGTGGGGTCCCGAGGGAGAATTATGACAGATGAATAAGGAAGAGTTTCGAGACCCTAATATTGAAAGATAAGAATAGAACCAACGAGTCTGAGTGTCTTTGTGTCCATCCTTGGATTGAAGCAGTCGCTGAGGCAATGGTCGGCTACAAGTACGCAGAATCCCACAATTTTCTACATTTCTTTCGCCGGCCCTGACTGCGTGCATCGCATATGGCGGCGCATTGGCCCCGCCTGGACACTGGTCATGGATTGCCGCCGCCTCTCTTCCATGTTGAGAGGAGCCGCAGGCAATCCCCCCTCTCGGCCGCACCCACATCCCGGCAGCTGCTGCACCCGACACCCTCGCCTGCAGACCCGCTCCCCCCCTTACGCAAGTGCGCGCAGCGGCGGCTCCCCCCCCCCCCTTCCGCACCCACCTCTCCGGCTGGAGCTTCGGGCGAGTGAGCCCCAACAGGTCCCCGCCCTCCCCGAAGGAGTGTGGAGAGAGCGAAGGAGTCGGCGGTCGGTCGCATCGATGCCCTCTCAACGTCCCCACCAATCCGGGCTGTGGTAATGCAGGCGGCGAG
The DNA here is from genome assembly GCF_022747635.1 of Hetaerina americana. Lineage (NCBI taxonomy): Eukaryota > Metazoa > Arthropoda > Insecta > Odonata > Calopterygidae > Hetaerina > Hetaerina americana. Next base: position 117,876,895 of record NW_027286069.1, read on the forward strand.
GGCAGAGGTTAAATTCACTGCGTCATAGTTCTCTTCTCGATGACACTCCCGTAGTCGAAACTGTGGGAGCACCCACGCAAAAATAGATAGAGTCACACAACTTTCATCATTTGACAAATTTAAAAAAAAATAACCGTCGCCGAAGCATCGATATGAAACTATGATGCATCGCAAAATTGAAAGAATAATCATAAGTTACCAATTATACATAGCTGGCCTATTTCACATCGTTTTGGATGCAAGTATTTTTTAAATTCTAGCTAACAATCCAGGGTCGTAATTGCCTGGGTTACGTGTACTTGTATACGAGGGCTGCCAAGAAAGTAACTTACGTTTCGGTTTGGCGTGGCGGCGGGTAATAGGGCTAGAGCCACCATCTTGGGGTCTAAACATCCCTACACTCAGTCCACGCATCCTGCTATTGCAATGTGTGCAGATTGTTGATCTACTAATTTTCTTACCGCGAACTGTTGAAATATGCGCTGCAATGTAAAAAATCCCGCCAGTTCTGTGCGATCTGTGATTAAGCTTTTAATGGCAAAAAAAACTACCACAAGTCAATTGAAACGAATAGGCAACTTTGCAGTGGAGTGTGCACGGAGACGGAATAATGAGCGAAGGCGGAGTGAGGCATTGGTGCATTCAGTTCAAAAATGGCCACAGCAACAATGCTTACGACGAGGACTGACCGCAGTTGTCGCCCTAGCATTAAGACAGGTGAACTGACCGTGAAAATCAAATTTCGTAAAAATCACCGATTTACGATTAAAAACCTCTCGCTAGATTTGGATTGCAACACAGTGATTCATCTACATCTACATCTACATCAATACCCTGCAAGCCACCAAAAAGGTGTGTGGCAGGGGGTGCAGCACCAGGAGGAAAGGGTAAGGGATGAGGGGGTTAGGGTTTTTCAAATGGATGGGGAAAGCTAAGGGGAACCTGCAAAAAAAATTTGTAAATATACTAGCGTATACCATGCGCAGTCGCTACCTTGTAGGTTAATACTTATTATGTCGAGCCGACTAGTGGGGGATTTCGATTACAAGCATTCTGGTCTCTTATTGTTCTTGGAAAAAATGATCATTTAAAGCTGTCTGTCCTGCAGTCAATCTCTCTAATCTTATATTCGTGATCCCTCCGCCCGTAATACGTTGGGGTTCGTATTATGTTCTTGATGTCATCGGAAAAGGACCCATCTTTAAATGTTTTTAATAAGTTTGATCTATATTGTAAACACCGCTGTGTAATGGAATCCCGGCCTAAATTTTCTAGCAAAGTAGTTACGCTACTGCGTTGGTCATAACAGTTTTTGACAACTCTAGCCCCCTTCCGCTGAACTCGTTCCAATTCCGGAATTAAATTTATCTCTTGAGGATCCCATATACTGGCAGCATACTCTAGGTGGGGCCTGACTAGGGCAAGAAAACATCGTTCCTTCACTTTTTCGTCACATTTACCCAGCACTCTTTTTACAAATCCCAATTTTTTATTAGCACGACTGCATATTTCCCGTATGTGCTTTCCCCAGGACAGATCGTGAGTAATTGTTACACCCAAGTATTTAAAGGAATCTACCCTCGCGATTTCTGTTTGCTTCACTTTGTAACTAAATGGGGGAGTGTTAATCTTTCCCCAAAAATGTATTACTACGCATTTTTTCAAATTTAATTCCAATTGCCATGTTTCGCACCAAGTCTGGATTGCATTTAGGTCGTTAGCTAACGCGACTCTGTCTTCGCGACTTCGAATATCCCCATAAATAACCGCATCGTCAGCAAAAAGACGGAGCCTGCTATTAACCACGGCGCTGAGGTCATTTATGTAAATAAGAAACAAGAGGGGGCCTATGACACTTCCCTGTGGTACACCCGACGTGACCTTGACAGTATTGGATGATACACCGTCCAGGACGACTGTTTGAACGGGATTTTTTAAAAATTGTCTAATCCAGCAGACAATACTCCCGTGTATTCCATAAGGTTCCAACTTCGCGAGTAACTTGCAATGAGGGACTTTATCAAAAGCTTTTTTAAAATCTAGGAATTTCGCATCACCTGGAATATTACCTTCACCGGAATGCATTATATCATTGGCAAAGAGTGCGAGTTGAGTTTCGCAGGATCTACCTTTACGGAACCCGTGTTGGTTATTAATCAATAAATCTTGGCTATCGAGGTACCTCATTATGGAACTAACATGATTTAAAAGTGACACAGAATTGCATGTTGGTGTATGCAAATGATAGTTATAATATAAAGTGACGGATTTCATCAGAGACGCAATTGAAAAGCTTGTGTATCGTTATGATAAATGCCTCAATTTGAATGACGGCTATGTAGAAAAAGATTTTACCTTTCAAATGCTTACAGTAAAACTTTGTCTTGGTACTATGTTCATATTTTATTTCAGAACGTAAGCTACGTACTGGACAGCCCACGTAATACTTTTCTTTACTTGGCTTTCGGCACACTAAAACGGGGATTTCTCTCACCGGCGTCACTGATCTTTTTATCACTCAATTAAACGTATTTAAATGAGATCTCCCAACTTAAAACAAATTGCCTCATAGCGTGAAATGGTATGCTGATTTATGCCTTAGATGTAATTTTGGGCCCAAATAGCACGACGGCGTCCTTTTAATTGAGCCACCTCCTCTGCCATCAGTGCCAAATCAATTTAAGATCTCGTTTCGCTCGTGAATTTCCGCCGAATTCGTACAACTACGAGTCTCGTTATCACAGTAACTATTCTCCACCGTCCAAAATATGATTTCTGAATAAAAAAGAAATAGTAACCCGTGTTTCGCCCGAAACGTGGCTACAGCCCCAATCACACTCGAGAGTTAACACTTTAAATGTTTATTTTTATTTATTTTTTTATTTTACGACAGGCTGACAGCCGTAACGGCTCGTAAATTGTATTTCAAAGTTATCCTAAAACAGCACTTTGACCTTTACATCGGACTTTTTATGATAATATAACAATAGAGGCATATGCAAACACGCAAATCCTAGATGAAAAAATAACCATCTGGGCGGGAATCGAAACCTCGACCTCTTAATTGAAAGGTGAGGACGTTATCCCGCCGCCACCGGGGATTTAATGGAGAAAGAACCTTATGTCATTTTCTATTCTCTGGTACATTTTCGGTTGGTTTTGCACATTACATCATATGTGAGTCGAGTAGAAATCGGAAGAAAAACAGTATGGACGACGAATCAAAAACATACGGTGATTGTAACTGATAAAGCGGTTGACGCCGCGTGTATCGTCTGAAAATAGCGAGCGGGCAATGTCAGACGTCGTAAGCAACAGCAGAAGTTGTTTATAATCGCTCGGGGATGTCTTGATTAGGATTCTACAATGTGAAAAGTGAACTCGTAAAGTAAATACTCAATGGTTCTCGGTTCGCTCCCAATGGCGCAACAGTCGGCAAGAGCCTTCGGCGCAAGTCTTACCTTTAAAGGCCTCAAATCTGATCCCACTACAACGCTCGGTTCATAATCGTGGTCTTATGCGCACGTGAATACTCATATTAGTGGCGGCAGGAAATAGAAGAGGGCACATTTCCGAGCGCTTGTTCCAGCGAACCCGACAAGGCGTCATTCACTTGGGAGGGAGAAAGGGAGAGGGCCTCTCGTGGCGCCGGAGGGAAGGGCCAGGCGCCTGTATTTCCGGAGCGTGGACTCTCAAGACACTCGGAACGGCATGGTTTAAGTAGCGCGGGACTCAAGAAGAAGGCCGTCTCCTCGTCGGGAGCTCGCGAAGTATACGCGGCCGCGGATGGTCAGGACCTGTGTCACAATTTCGGCTGAGGAAATGAACATCTGTGCCACTCGAAGGGGAGGGAGGTGGTTGTTGTGACAACCCATTTGAAATATGTCGCATGCGCGATCGTTAGCTTCATAGCGGTGGGCACAAGTTTTGACTCTCTCGTCTAGCGCCACCAACAGCGAGCATATTTTCGCGAAATTTCAACAAATAAGGACGTGAAGAATATTCTCTCCCTGTAAAAAATGCCAGGGAAAGGTCGTCTGAATAAATGTCTAAAATATCTGAATACACTATATTTGAATACTCCTTTACTTGCCTCATAATTTTTAGGCATGTGTAATGTGACATTACTTGAATAAACCTATGATATTTACTGTGTACGGAGAGATTTGATGTTTCATTTTATTATTTTATCACATAGTACTCTGCAAGCCATCGCTAGAATATGTGGCAGGGGGGAATACACACCAGACTAATGTTTCTTACCCCTACCAACGTCGGACAATGTCATTCTAATCCTTTATCGTTCGTGGAAAAATGACATCTTAAATCTATCTATTCTACACTTAATCTCTCTCTAATTTTATCAACATGATCTTTCCTACAGTAGTACGAAGGGCGTAATTATGCATTTCCATCATCACTGCTAAAGAGACAGTCTTCTAATTTTTGCAAAAAATTTAATCTGTAATTTAACCTTCGCTCTTTGATGTATTGCCAGCCTAACTCCTCTAGTATACTCTACTAAGTTCATGACATCGTTTTACAAATCTAGCTCCTCTACGCTGAACGCGTTCCAATTCGACAATCGATCCAACTTAGTCCGGATCCCATAGCGGGATATCTAAAGAAGGCCATATAAGCGAAAGATTCTTTTTGACTTTTTCCTAGACGAAGGGAAAACGAACTAATAGTTTAATTCAGAAAATAAATACAATACATATATACATATAAAATGCGATTATACTTGTGCTCGTGTGTATGTATATATAACATATATATATATATATATATATATATATATATATATATATATATATATATATATATATATATATATATATATACCTCCCCGGACTACAACCTTGACGTGGTGGCAGGGCTTGTGCGATCCGATGACCCCTAGAGCTGTGCTGGTGGGAGTAAAAATAATTGCTCCTGGTAGGGTCACCCATGCGAGATAGGTCGAAGGTTAGGAGCCAGACAAAAGGTAGTCCACGCAGCGTCTGCTCCTCAGTGAAGCGGCTGCAATGGCGTCCGACCCCAGTGGGGCGGCCAGTAAGTGATGGTGACACGTTAAAAACACTATTGAGGAAGGCACCGGGAAACCACCTCAATTATCACTCCCAAGATAAATATGATGGTCACTAAAGAGATTTTGAGTCCTGGCAACTACGGGACTCGGCCCAATCGGCCGTGTGTCGTGCCCGGCAGCGGGGGAGGCAAAGCTTCAGCGGTCGTCATCCCACGAAACCCTTGCAAGGGAAAACCAGCAGCAGCAGGACAGAAGACCCAGGAGAATAAGAACAAATTAGTTAGAATAGGAACGTGGAATGTTAGGACAATGATGAGGTCAGGGAAATTGGAGAATGTTAAGCGAGAGATGGAAAGGGAAAAAATAGATATTTTAGGTCTATGCGAGATGAGACGGAAGGATAGCGGGGATTACTGGAGTGATAATTATAGAATAATATACAGCGGCGGGGACGAGAGCCAACGAGGGGTTGCCATAGTATTAAATGAAGAGGTAGGAGGAAGCGTAGTCAACATAGAGCAGGTAACGGATGGAATATTACTAGTAGAGATAAAAGTAGAACCGACGAACTTGGTTATTATTCAGGAATATACGCCGCCGACCAACCATAAGGAAAAATAGGTCGATAGGATATACGATCAGTTAGAGGACATAATGGCGTGTGTTCCCGCAGGGAAACATTTGATGGTGATGGGGGATTGGAATGCGACGGTAGGCGAAGGAAGAGATGGTGATGAGGTGGGGGACTACGGTTTAGGCGGAATGACCGCGGGGAGAAAGCAGTTGAGTTCTGCAGGAGACAGGGGTTAGTCATCACCAACACTTGGTTAAGGCACTACAAAAAAGACGCAGGTATACATGGAAAATGCCAGGTGATTCAGAAGGGTATCAGCTAGATTATATCCTGGTTAGACACAGGTTTAGGAACAGTGTGATAAATTCGCACTGCTTTCCGGGAGCGCATGCGGACTCTGACCACAATTTAGTCGCTATGAAATGTAACGTCCGTCATCACGGATGAGATGATTACAAAGATGGATGAGCGGAGATAATGGAATTATGTACGCACAGAGTCAGGCAAAATGAAGTACAAATAATTAAACAATAAATTGAGGCGGGCAACAAATAAAGCAAAAGAAGCCTGGTGGAAGACACGGTACGAGGACATGGAAAGTTTGCAGAGGAAGGGTGAAATCGGTGCCCGGTACCGCAAAGTTAAATCTTATCGGGAAGTAAGTAAGGGAGTATATGCTAACGGTTAGAGACAAGGCGTGTAAGATAATAGTTGACACAGGAAAGATCGAAGAGAGATGGAAGGCGTATATAGAAGAACCGTTTCGTAAAGAACTTCGACCAACAATGTTAGACATAGAAAAAGAAAATGACGTAGAGGAAGACAGCTTAGGTCCAGGCATACTCGACGAGGAGATAGAAAGGGCATCAAGGGAAATGAAACTAAATAAGGCCGTGGGGGTGGATAACATTCCCGCGGAACTATTGAATTGTTTAGGAAAGTTTGGGAGGAAGAGGCTATATGGGCTGATTCGTAGTACGATTTCGTTTGTCTTATTTAGGAGGAAGGAATACGGCCGGAAGACTTTGTGAGATCAGTTTCAGTTCCTATTCCGAAAAAGGTAAAAGCTACATCATGTGAGGACTACAGGACAATAAGTTTGATATCCCACGCAGCTAAATTTGTTCTAAGGATCATAAACAAAAGGATAGAGAGTTGGGCAAATGATTACTCAGGGGATGACCAGTTTGGGTTTAGGAAGGGAAGAGGTACGCGTGATGCCATTGCAGTAATGAGATTAGTAATCGAGAGCAATATAGAATACAACCAGGAGGTATTTGCCTGTTTCGTAGATTTCGAAAAAGCGTTTGATAGAGTGAATTGGGAAAAACTAATTAGTATATTGTATAAAATAGGAATAGATTGGAGGGAAAGGAGGCTAATCCGCAACCTGTACGTGTCTCAGACTGCTCAGGTGCGGGTGGGAAACGGGGAGTCCGGATGGGCAGTGTTAGGAAGAGGTGTAAGGCAGGGTTGCCCATTATCACCGTTGCTGTTCAACCTGTATGCAGAGGAAATGATCAAAGAGGCATGGGAAGAACTGGAGGTAGGAATGAAAGTGGGTTGGGAATTCCTAAAATCAGTTAGCTTCGCTGATGACCAAGCTTTAATTTGTCAGTCAGCCAAGGGGTTGGAAGCATTGCTGAGCGAATTGGAAATTCAGTGCGAAAGGTATGGGATGAAAATCAATATCAATAAAACAAAGGTTATGCGATTTTCTAGAAAGAAAAAGACTAAGCTAAACATTAAAATAGGAAGGCAAAAACTATAGCAGGTAGAACAGTTTACGTATCTCGGTAGTGTTTTGGACCAACACGGTCAAAGTAGTATGGACGTAAGGAGAAGAATTGCGCTAGGCAAAGAGGCTTTCACAAGGAGGAGGGAGTTGATGACACGGACTTTGAGTAAGGATATTAAGAAAAGACTCGTAAAAACTTTGATATGGAGCGTAGCTATGTACGGCGCGGGAACGTGGTCATTGAAGTAGGAGGATTGACGTAGACTGGAGGCTTTTGAAATGTGGGTGTGGAGAAGAATGGAGAAGGTGAAATGGACAGAGAAGAAAACAAACAAGGAAGTACTTGGTATGGTGGGCGAAGAGAGGGGTTTTTTTGGGAGAAATCCTTTGGAGGCAGGAAAAGTGGATGAAGTGGTTTTGGGATGTTGAAGACTGTGATAGAGGGGAGAATGTTAGGCAAACGAGGAAAGGGAAGGAACAGGATAGGGATGTTGGATGGGATGAAGGGAGGAAGAAGGTACTCAGAGATGAAGAGGGACCTGATGTAGAGTAGGATGTTGTTTTTTGCTAGGGGTCACAAAATATTTATTTAGGAGCTGTCCATCCAAAAACCTGACTTAACTGGTAGATTAACTTATAATATATATATATATATATATATATATATATATATATATATATATATATATATATATAATGGTTTGACACAATATAATAGAAATAGAATAGTATAGCAACATTTAAAAGGACACTCACACGGTAAATTGTTCGAGCTTTCGGCCTTCTTCAAGTCCTTTTAAATGTTGCTTTTCTATTCTATTCATATATATGCTATATTGTCTAATATATATGTGAAGTATTAAATTATGAAGTATGAAATATTAAAACTTCCTTTTTGTTGAAAATGTTTTCGATTTTCTAAAATAGAAACTAATGGAGAAGACCGAAGAAAGTATGGTGGCATTTCACATCTTGTAATGTTTATTTTTGTTGAAGCCAGATATTCTCAGAACGACAGAAACTGCTTTTCCTCGAACTCCTGGTTTCGGAAAAAAAGGAAGGAATGAACCAGCCAATCGCAGGGGCGTCCACACCGGAGTTCTAATGCTGGAAACAGGAGCCGGAAGCATCGCCTTCGTTTTTTGCCCTTCTACCCCTAACAACGTGTATGTATACAAACTGAAGTCGTCCGTGTTCTGGCGGAGGCCTCGCCACCTTTTCGCTCCCGGGCTCAGAAGTGCTGCCCTTGAGCAAGAGATTCGTGAATGCATCCACCCTATCTTCCTTTCGCTGGAGGTTTTCGCGGATACAATGTTTTCACGCATGCATTTCACGTGATTTTGCCCCTCAACATCAATTACCCTCCAACAAATGAACCCGGTTTGATGGCATCGGTTCACGAGAGCTCTTTTCCAACAGAGTGAAGAAAAAAGAGGAAAGATTTAATTAAAATGATTTAAAGAAGAGAAGCAAAGGAAGAGTACTCGTGCGTGTCTGGGGATCGGGATGGTGCGGTGGCTAGCGTAATGGCTTCCAACCGTGAGGGCCCGGGTCCGAATACCGGAGACGAGAGATTTTTTTCAGTGGTATCCCGATCTCTAATTGAGGTGCTTCGTGTAGAGCAATTTGAGTGAGTACGCCGTCCGTCGGATGGGACGTTAAGCTGTGGACCCCTTGGCGCCTTTCGTAAAGAGTAGGCTAAAGCTTACACCAGGTTTCTCTCCACCCTTCATCCTTTCCTCTCCATCCCAAATGACGCAAATGACCTCAGCTGTCGGTCGCCTCCGCTAAAAAGTACTACTACTACTACTACTCGTACGTATCTCCATAAAAGATACTTCATCTACAAATCTACATAATACCCCGCGCGAGTCGCCGCAGGGCCCCGTGGCAGGCGGTATTAATTCACCGCTAACCTTAAAAGAAAATAAAATTACATACAAAAACAAAACATCCATGTAAAACTACACTCACAGAGGTGTATAGTACATTAATGCCAAGCCTTTTGAACTTACACGCATGCAAATATAAATATACCATCAACCAAAATACATATGAACATACAAATTAGTAAACATCTATCCAATGACGTGGAAAATTAGAATTGAATAGTAAGAGGGGAAAATTCTAGTATCACATGGACATGCAACTCATGGCCTCCGCCCCCGAAGACACAGCCAGGAAATGTAACTCGCCGCAGCAGGTATGCAGTGGACGGCGTGAGGTGTCCACTCCCCTCCCCTCCCCTCCCCCCACACACACAGAGAAAGAGAGTGTTGAGGGATGGGCGGAGGAAATTGAAAACAAACAAAGCAGGACAAATGATAATGTAACGAGCGCTATAATCATTAATCGGTAATCTCCAGACGCTAGGCGCTGTGGGTGGCAAGTGGGATGTTTGCCATCGTACGTACATCTCTAATATTCGTATTCGAGGGAATGCACGCCCATTGCGTTTTTCTATCGTTCTGGATCGAAGATCGAAGAAAAATACTTGAATACACGTCTCTTTGAGCTGTAGCCGAGGTATTGAACCATCGTAACCCCGCATAATGTTTTGAGCTGAAAAAATTCTGGCTGTAATTGGATGGAGAACTTGGAAGAATTACTTCGACCGTGGAGCAAAGTTGATCAAAACTGTTTAAAAGGAATGGATAAGTGATGAGGGAAAAACTAGCAGAAACTATTTTTTTTTAAGTTTCCACTCCATGTTTTAGCCCAGCATAACTGTGTAATATTTGTCGCAATTTTATTAAGGTTTTTAAATCATGAAATAAGATGCGTGCGAGTATCATACCATTGCAAAGTATAGCCATTGCACGAAATTATTCGTGTCGTCATTTTGGACCCAATGTGTATCGCGTATTTTGGGAAACGGGAGAGGAAGTGGCAACCCTGTTTTAGTGGCCCTATAAACGATCGGAACTTATTCAAAAAGGTCCCGATTTAGGATCGCCGAAGGAAGTGCTTTGGGGGGGGGGAGGGTGGCGGAAAGGCTTGGGGCTTGGGGCTGAGGGGGGGGGGCGGACGACGGCTGGGACGAAGGAATCCGATGAGGAAGCAACTAGGGCGTGGAGTCCTCCTCCACACACGAGAGACGACCGCAGGGGATCCGAACGGCAAACGCGAATGAGAATGAATTGCCAGGGTTGAAGAGTTCGCAGTTTGTTAAGATGAGCAGAAGACCGCTAGACGGGCACAACTCCACGAATGAAAGGAATTCCCTCTTGAAAGTTAAAAATTCCTTCGCTGATGTCACAACAGAATGAAGTTGCAAATACTTCCTCTTGTTTGGCAACTTTATTTCGCCCATTCCCGATTGACTGACACCACTTCGACAAGTTCTGCGATCGAACCAAGTGACAATTATGAGAAAATCAAAATTTGCACTTTTCCACAGATTTATTTGTAACGCACAACGATTTCCAGTTCAACCGACCATCTTCAGATGCAAGACTTGTACCTGAAGTAACTGAATATGGTTCAATGAACTGAAACGCGTTGTACTTTACAAAATATATCTGTGGAAAAGTGCAAATTTTGATTCTCTCATAATGACGAACTTCCACCACATCTCGCCTGAATCTGCTGAATATAGAGTAACAATTTGCTCTCGTGCGATATACACTGTTTCAAAAAATGTACGTTTATATTTCAATTACAAAATGTCTTCCAGACAAAAGAGTAAAAAAACCAAGTCTTTGTTTTATAGCATGGCATCAAAACGTAACATGGTACACTGATTTTGCTGTGTAGCCTGTGCTCTAGCGCCTTTAATTCGCCTATTCCCGATTGACTGGATATTTGCGCCACTGGATATTTACGGCGCACCAATCAGGATGCTTGCTATATTTGACGATATAGTGAATTGACCTTTGACCTTGATTATTACTCACGGGGGTAGGGGGACCTTAATGGCTGTTCCTTCTGCAACGGGCCGTGCGCCGCAGGCCGGGGGAAGGGCGATGTGTTTGCAATGCTTTCGCCCTGCCATTCCCCACCGGTTGGGTTTGCCTGACGTGGTCGCTAATGTGATGGAAGGGCGTAAGCATGGGATGACATTTCGCAATGACCCATCACCAAAGCGAGTTATTCCATAAAGTATTCCTCAATACGAGTCCAAAAGTAGAAGCCGCTCAAAATCATCGCTTTGAAACTGACACTCACACATCTAAATTCCGTAATTTCCAAAGCTAAACTTAAAAAAAAATGTCTAATCCCCTTACGAGATATAAAGCACAATTCCTCGAGTCAGAATTAGCGAAAAGAGAGCATATTGGGTTGTCTAAGCACGGCCGAGCGCGGGATTAACTCAGGCCACCAACAAAATTGATGTAGCCAGGATAGTGGATCGAAAGTGGCAGCAAAAGGATGACAACCATTCATCGAAAGCTATTCAAAACACATCCGTCGATTCCGAGTGTGAGACAGATTGTTGGTTTTGAGTCGCTTTGACTGCATACTTGTTTCTATTTACAGCCTGTCGTTTCATTTATCAAGAAGTTAATTTATAGCGAGAGGAATATATAGCGATGTAAAATAAAAGAATGGTGAAGTTCATATATATATATATATATATATATATATATATATATATATATATATATATATATATATATATATATATATATATATATACATATATATATATGCATGTATATACATATATACCTGTATGCATATATATATATATACTCATTTATATAGAAACAGATAAGTATAAGGAAAAGGGATAGGAACACACACAAAGGACGAACACAGGAGAGGTGGGGAAGGCGGAATCCAGCAGATCACGAATGTAAAAATATTTCCTAGACCGGGATTAGAACTCCGGATCTATATATATATATTTATATATATATATATATATATATATATATATATATATATATATATATATATGCATTACTATATATATATATATGCTATATATATATGCATATATATAGGCATTACTTCTATATCTTCAGAGGAAGACGGATTGTTTCCGTCGAAATATCAAGAAAATACGTGTGAGTGTTCTCTTTTTTTGTGTTTCTATATTATGTGTTACTGTGTATTGTACTATTCGGCACTTCCGTGTTACGTCTATGAAAGCATATATATATATGCATATATGCATCCTTCCTTCTCTTCCTTGAGAAAGGTGGCTTGTAACAGCGAAAGCTCGACAACTAGTGTTTCATATTTTTGTCTTTGTCCGCTAGTAGTAACTTCTTATACGTGATATATATATATATATATATATATATATATATATATATATATAATGAAATAAATAAGCATAAAAAGTGATTTCATGGGAAAAACCTCGGGAGTTCAGACATTAAGACCCTAGTAAAAACTCACGCAGGAAAACGCCCACAAAGAAAGGGGGGTGTGTGAACATTCTGCAACAACCCTGCAAGATGTTAATAAATAAATAAAAAATAATTAATACTTATACACACACAAACAGATATATATATATATATATATATATATATATATATATATATATATATATATATATAACAAGGTTGTTGGGACACGAAGAAATCATTTAAGAACGTCTAACTGCCATTGGAAGAAGCTGCACTCGTAGCAAAAGAATGATTTAAACATGGAAACAATTAAATTCGAAAGAACACTATTTCGGAGAACCTGCTGTCAATCTCGGGTTCTTTTGATCACTGCAACTTCAAATAATGTATACCTGGTGAGTCCGGAGTAGACTCCTCTCCATTCTCTACTAATGGACTCATTCTCCTTGGTGGATTACGACGGCATTCAATCTTATTCTTCATTATTCTCTTGTAAATGATTCCGTGTAGTAATATTGGGACTTCCAGATCATGGACAAGTTGGAGGATGGCTTTGGCATCGTGATAGGAGCACACTTGGATTCTTGAGTTGCTGAAGGCAGAAGACAGAAATCATTTCGTAAAGGATATGCTATCGTGAGAGTTGTCACTAGGATCCATTCCCGTTACGAAATTATATTCTCGGCTACTTCGAGGAAGAGTCTATCAGGAAATAATAGAAATTATATGAATACGTTACGTACCAAAAATCAAATTGAATCAAAATATAACCTGAATTTAAGACCACTTTTTACTCTCAAGCGATCCCTATAATTGTAATTGTAAACTGCATACATTCGAATATTTATTTTAAGAAAGGTAGACTTTCCATAATTAAGCGAAACTGATATCTGTGCTCTTAGAGAGGAACTACTCCCATAATTATAATCTATTGACTCCGTGTAGAATTGTTTTGACAAATAAATATGACCTGAAAAATGCACTTCATTTTTCACATTCTTCCTCTCTCCCCTCATATTTTCACATCCCCATTTCTGAATTGTGCCCTTTTAAAAATAAAACGTTTCAGTCGATTGAGTCACGTGGTCTGGAGTGTTCTATTGTTGTTTTTTTACATGAGAAGGAAACGTTTAGGCCACCCCAGATGCGCGATTATTACAGAACCCCACTGGGAAATGGCGGGGGGCGTCTCGCTTGTTCGGTCATCGCCCGGACGGCATCAGTTGAGCTGAACGCGAGCGTAATCGCATGTCCCGGGAGCGTCGCATGTCCAAGGGCATCTCACTGTCACGTACATTATAATAATAATACTTGGAAGGCACGATCCAGCGCTCTTGAGATGATCAGCTGAACGTCATCCTCGCTCTTCCTTCGGCCTCTCACTCCGAGCGGGTCGCCCTGCTAAGGAGGGGAGGCGGGGGCGGGTCCTTAAGCAGGGCCAGCCGCGAAGGGACATTCCCCGCCGCCCCTCTCTCGTCCACCGCCCTCGGTCACACCGACGGTCGCGCTTCCGCCCACCCACACCGGAAGCGGCGATTGGGAGATCGCGGGACGGATCGGGGATAGAGGGAGGTCACTCACCGTGGACAGATCGACGGGCCACTGGGGGTCCGCCGACCCCGGGAGCCTCGCGACGAAGGACAGCCGCTCCTGCGCACCGCGGAGCCCGCAGAACTCGTCCCACTGTTGCGGCGAGAGGGAGGTGCGGAGACGGGAGAGGTACTCCTGGAAGAAACCCCGGGGCTGGCCCTGATCGGAAGGGGTGCCCACCCGCGGGCCCTGCGGCGGCTGTTGCTCCTGGTGCGGCTGCATCGTCTCGCTGCTGCGCGTTTGACGACCGGGCGGCGTCGTGCTCGCGGCGTGAGTGAGAGGGGGGGCGCCACTGGGCACGGCTGCCTCCGGGCAGGGGGGGACGGGGCGGCGGGGGGGGGAGGGGAAGGGCGGAAGGAGGACTCGGGGATGGATAATCAGGAGCCACGATGGGGAGGGATTGAAGGCAGTGTTGCCAACACAACAGTCAGCCCACTGACCGGAGATTCATCGAGGGCGCGGGGGTTGGGATGGGGGTGTTCGGGAGGGGGAGGCAGAGGGGGTGGAGGGGGAATGAGGTGCCCCACCCCCTCTATGGCAGTTATGACTGAAACACATTCTTCCTCGGGAACTCTACACCGAATTGTGTGTTCACCTGCTGTGAATTGTCCAATTGAGATCTTGTTTAGACGAAGTTTCGGCAAGATAAAACTATGTATTTACTTCCGTGAAATAAAATAATCGTTATTTTTCTACTGGAAACTTGGTGGTTCCAGTGTCTCATGTCCCAGTACACTATTGTCCAATGACTGCCTAACACAGTACATTTTTAGATTATTGTAAGGAAATTTATTTGGAAAACTTATTGCTATTGACCACGTTCTTCGATTGGCTGCGTATGTTTTGAAGATTTACCGTGGAACGGAGGGAGAGCGACTTCAGCGTATTAATTGATGGGCTCAGCGAATTGGAGGGAATTTAGTTACAGTCACTGGACTGGTCACTACCCGCAGCTCACTAGAGGTCACGAGCATAGTTCACGGTCAACTTAATTAATTTTTTTTGAAACCTTAATTCGAGATCACGCATTACACTCTGGGCTCTTCGCCGAAATTAATCAATCCTCCGGCTTAACCTTCCTCTGTTGGTGCGGGGCTCCGACCAACCTAAAGTCCAAGTCGTAAATTCAACCAAATTCTCGCGTGTAAACATGAAAAGTTGATTAATCATTCTCGTTCCAATAGGTAGCCAAAAATTTTTAACCGAACTGATAAAACATGCCAATCGCAATTTCGTTGACTGCAGGTTATAGATTTTAGATGAGAAGCGCGATGGTTAATTTGTGGCTGGAAGACATTAACTCTGTTTTTATGCTTAGGAATAAAACGAAATGTTATCCCTTTGGGTCCGTTTCCGTGTGAACAGCGGAAGTTAAGAGAGGTCGACCTGTCATGGAGTCCTCTCCGTTGTTGTGTGCGACACCAAAGCAGTCGTCAGCCCCACCCCACCTTGCCCCCGCCCATCTTTCCCTTTCACCTACTTCTTTCGATATTCTCGCGAGAGTGCGTCAGGACGGCCTCAGTGCACGCCGGTGGTTCGGAAGCCCTCCCCTGTGGCGCGGGAGAGTGAAGTTAATTGAAAGGTGAGGCGGGTCGGGGCCAGCGCCTCGAGCTAAGCCCGACGAGTCGTGACATCACTCACTCGGGGAGGGAGGCAAGGGGCGTGCCTCGTCCCCATGCTCCGTAGAGCCAGAGACAACGAATCACAAACGTCACAACACCTGTTCGTGGATTGCGGTGAGCGGGCGGTAAGCCTTGGTGACGACGTCGAAGTGACTCAACCGAAAATTCGATATCGAGATGACATGGATTCGCATTTGTCCGTCACACTTAATGAGAACAGAAATTAATTAATTCGTAAATGGTACCCTGCAAGCCACCGCTAGGGTGTGTGGCAGGGGGTGGGGGGTTGATTTGTTTTAACGCAATATCGTTCAGAGTAATTCTGAACATAAATCTCCGCTGATTCGTTTTATTTTGAATTAATATATTTTTGTCAAATTCTACGTATCCCCACGGACGCGGCACTTGTCGGTGCAGACAACCTGAATATTCGGATGCCTTGTAAAGCAGAGTTGACAGGGACGAGGGTGGTTGGTTCTGTCGTTAAGTTTGTCCTCCCAACCTCTATTCCCTCAGCAAAGTAGCTTATCAGAGGCACCTTTCCTCAACGGAGTGGTTCGGAACAATGTATAACTGCAGTGGAATTTAAGTGGGAGGTAACACACCGATTGAACACGATGACGAACGGAAATACTTGAATAAAAGAATCCTATTTATACGAGGGTGGGATGAAAAGTAACGCACACATGTGTTTGTGGAGCGCGGTCAAAAACAAACAGCAATATCGGGCAAAAAGTACATCAAAGTACAGTTTTTAAGTTTCAAAATCGTGTATTTATTTTCCACCATAGTCACCGCTAAGGCTGACACATATCTCCCAACGTGTAACATTTTATTCCATTCCGTCGCTGGAAAACTCCACCGACTTTTTTCGAATCCATGACTTGACCGGTGCCTTCGCCTCATCGTCCGAGGTGTAATGATCACCCTCGAGGTGTCTCCTGAGCTGAGGAAAAAATATAAATCGCAAGGCGCAAGATGGGGGAATAAGGAGGGTGTGGAATCAGTTCGAATTTCAGGTTTCGCAGAGCCTCTCCAGTTGCACGCGAGGTGTGTGGGCGAGCGTTGTCATGTTGCAAGATTATTGGCGCCAGGCTGCCTTTATTAACACGACCAACTCGACGTCGGAAGTGTTTCAGAGTCTGTATGTACTGAGAAGAATTTACCTTTGCCCCTCGTTACAGAAAATCGATCGCATAAACTCGGTGAGCATCCCAAAACACAGTCAAAAGAAGTTTTTTTTTGCGGATGGTTGTCTTTTGAACTTTTACTCGCTCGTAACCACGAAATTTCACTACCCATCGATATGTAGTAGAACTATCAACAGCTTCGTAACTATAAACAGCCTTCAAACGACGATGAATCTAGGTGGAGTCAATTTTTTATCAGTTTGAAATTCGATAACAGCATGCTGTTTGACTCGCGTTGACATAGCACCAGAACACGCCTCCATACTTCCGCTTCTTGAAATACGCTGGATGAATAAAACGACCTCAAACGTTCGCATGAGTATTGGGGGGGGGGGGGTTACGTTACCTCCAAGTGCCACCTGGTGCGCTTTTAAAGGTCATTTTGTTTGTGGTCCACAAGCATGTGTGAATTGCTTTTCAGCCAACCCTCGTAATTGAAGATATAATTATTTGAAGGCGCTCACCCAGGTTTTCAACGAAGCAATTTAGATTGCGGTGTTATCACTTCAATTGCGTTTATATAGGTTGATAACAGCCGAAGATAAAGTCGAGGGGAAGGCGGAGGTGACGTTGGATAAGGTGCGTACGATCGGGTTCTTGAAAATTAATGGTCGTTAACTTCTTCTCATTCGATTCCCGCATTTTTTCTGTCACATTGCAATCCATTGTCTTAACTTCTTTCTCGGTCTCTATAGGGATTGTTCTTTTAGTGTTCATAAAGTTCATTTAATTTCGGCGGTCGATAACGCGTCTGTGCCGAAAATTGTGATTGGTCGAATATCTGCGGGGATGCACGCGTTGATTCCTTCGTCATTTACCCCTTCGCGTTCAACGAGGCAGATATCGCCTCTGAAGAGGTGCGCATCCGCCTGCCTTCTTGGGGTCAAAAGTCTCCACCATTGTCCTTCTCTGGCTGAATGCAGGGCGACGATTGTCCTCGATGGTCTCCCACCCTCTCTCTCGGGCATTCAGACCTAACAGCGGTTCCTTTGATGGTCCAAATAGGTTACGTATAAGTTACTGGGCCCATCGATATAAACTGCATGACTTTCTCTGTCGATGCGTCATCAATTTATTTATTTAATCATTGCTTTATTCGCCATAAGCCGGTTCAGTACGGTTTCGCCATAAAAAAATATGCATCAATTTTTTAGTGTGCACAATTTGGAAAAATGATATTAACATGACATAGGTATATATTACAAACAATATTTTATACTTTTTTTTACATATTGCGCAACACTCGTCCGCAGAGTACAAAGGTTTAATGAGTAAATATGATTTAAGACTACGCTTGAAATTACTTGAAGGAGATGCTTTCAAATCTGGAGGAAGCATGTTAAAAAATTTGGCTCTCCACTCAAATTAGACGATCGTGCCTCAATGTGTGTGTGCCAATTTTAATACGTTCATCATGATGGTGAATATTTTAGGTTTTGCTCATGGAAACGAATTTTGTTCTTAACAAATACGAGTAGCCAGTGGAATAATTTGCAGTTGATGAAAATGAGGCCTGCATGAGTGTGTGAAGGGTAATTTTAAGATTTGTATCTGCACTGTCAAAATCTTTTGGCTATTGACTTGAACCACCCCAAAAGGTAATGCCATATGATACCCGAGACTGAAATTTTGAATGATACATACGAGGGTCATCCGGAAAGTAGTACCCGTTCGTGAAATAAAGACACAAAAGTAAATATTAACAAACATAAAAAATTTTATTTGAAAGAGGATACTTTAAACTACTTCTCAACATAATCTCCAAGCAAATTAAGGCATTTGTCATAACGTGTGACAAGTTTTTGTATTCCTGCTGCATAGTCCTTCGCCGCCAGCTCATTGAGATACGCGAGGGACCCATCTTGCACAAATTTTTGCATAATGCAGATGGTGTTTAACAATTTCATGAACAATTGTTCGAGAAACATTGGGAAAATGCTCACAGATGTCATCAATTGTGACGCGCCGATCGTTCCTCACGAATTCGTCAACTGAGCTCACCAGTTGGTCTGTAATGACAGACGGTCTCTCCGAACGCTCATCGTCGTGTGTGTTCCCCCTCCCCATGTTGAAGTTGCGACACCACCGCCGAACAGACGACTCGTCCATTACATTGTCTCCATACACCTCCTTTAATTGGCGATGAATATCACATGGGCGAACGTTTCTTGCATTGAGGAATTTAATCACTGCCCTCACTTCACAACTGGCGGCGTTCTCAATTTTTTTAAACATTGTAAACAATCACAGAAACAACACAGGCAATGCTAACGTAATGGCAATGCGTCACGCAACTTGGCTCAGAGAAGGCAGACAAGCCACTGAAGCTATCTGACCTCGTCCAGCGGCTACTCGCGTCGTCAGCACTTCATGCGGCACGAACGGGTACTACTTTCCGGATGACCCTCGTACATTTCAGGATATTTAAGCAAATACTAAAAAACAAATATCTTTTTTTAAATGTTTATTATTATGTACTTATGTATGCATAATTTACAATTGTAGTATAACCTTCGTCATACATGATATACAAAGAATTAAGAAAATCAATGCAGCGTACATTTACAGTTTATCTTTATCAGATACCATAGTGATATGATCATCATGATGTACAATAGTAGCAGCTGAAAAAGAGTTGTCGCAAGGGGCATTCCAAATGCGACACAAAGGGAATCGGGGTAGGTCACATTGAATACGCCGAGTAAATAAGTATAAGCAATTGAGTATTATGGATGGAAAAACCCTTTGTAACCTAGCGCGAGAACGGACAGCCAGGGCTTTTATACCCAACTTGGGAGCCAGGGAACGAATAATATGTCACATACTGAAAACATTGGGTCTTTGGTCACTCGGGAGATTCGGAGGAGCCAGGGAAGGAATATTGTGTCGCATACTTGCGACAGAGTATTATTAAGCTACCAATTTATAAGGACCATTTTATAGATGATGTTATCTAAACAGTTCGAATCCCGCGGTGTTGAATATTTTTCAGCGGCATCCCTGCTTGAGGTGCTTTGTGGAGGGCACTTTTGCGTGAGTTCGCCGTCCGTCGGATGGGACGCTAAGCTGCGGACCCCTTGGCGCCTTTCGATAAGAGTAGGCTAATGCCGACGCCGGGTTTCTCTCCACCCTACGTCCTTTCCTCTCCATCCCCTATTGCGCAAATGACCACAACTGCCGGTCGCCTACCCTCAAAACTATTACTAGCACTTCAATCTGAGCGACCAGAAGGTGACGCTGTCGGCAAAATTTAGATCCTTATCATAGAGTTTAACCGAGATTGAAGGATTTTTGCCAAAATGTATGCATACTGTAATAAAAAGTTTACAACTGCATATCACTTCCGTAGAGAAGTTAATCTTTTTATGTTTTGCGTATGGATATACTGAGATGCTTGATAATGCAAGAAGAGCTGCATTTGCTGATTATTTTCGGTTTCTTTGGCAATTGCTGCGAATTCGTTTCACACCGTACTGATGGCCTCGAGGTTCATTCTGTATCGCATAGTAAGTACAAAGAAAATTATTATTCCTTAAATTCTTATTCATTTTCATTACCAATTCATCGTTAACTGTGCATTATATCATATGCGCACCCGCCTCCCAAAGAAAATGTCAATGGATAGGGTTGCTATCGTATGAACTTGGAAACGTGATACTAATGGACGAGGTTTGGATATTCGTTTTATAGTATTAGAAATCCCGAATCTTGCTTCAACGACCAAGTTTCCGAGCCGTACAAAACCTTGCGCAGTGCCTAAGTTTCCACTAGTTCCTTCGTAACCTCATTGTTGAACGTCCCAGTCATCAAACACGACGAATTGCTCGTTTGGAATACAATTAAACGCGAAGTCCCTGGAAAAGGGCCCTTCGAATCGACCGAAAACCTTGCATCCACGCCTCCGAGAACTTAGCAGGGTCCATTGAAAACCACCGCGTCAACCATCCACCCTCCGGTGAGGGAGATGATGATAAAATTATCGGGGGGAGGGGGGGTGTGTCCCGGTGGGTCCGATACGCGGCGGTGGCAACGTCGGAAAGCGGCGGGGAGGAGGGTGTGGTGGGGAGGGGCGGGGAGGAGGGCGTGGCGGGGCTGAGGAAGCGGGCCAGCCTCCACTCGGATCGCCACCAGAGCGGCGGCGATGGCGCTATATTTATCCCGCCCGCTGTTCAAGTCGCGTTCTATTTCTAAGGAGAAGGGCCCCCAGGGGTGGGTATGAGTGGGGCGGCAATGGGGAAGTGGCAAGGGGGGGAGGAGGAGTACCCTGGGGGGGGGGCGACGAAGGCGTCCGAAGTACTCGTGCGTGGCGCGGAAGCGAAGTTGTAAAGAGGGAGGAGGAACGGGGGGGGGTAGAGGGGGGGGGGGATGGAGACGCACACGAACATCGGAATAGTAATGATCGATTCGGCCATGTATCGATTCATTTGAAAACAAAATCAGCAGCCTATTTCCGGGAACCAATTGTTCCAATAAGTTGGCAATGACATCGGAGAAAAACAAACATTATTGCGTCTGAATATAATCGATCAAATGGCGAATCCATTGTTTGAAAAGGAAATTCAATGCAAATTGCTAAGAAAGATTATTAATGAAAATTATGAAAATTCATGAAAAGTGATGAAAATTCAAATGATATTCCTAAGAATAGAATACTCCCATTAGATTGCATTGATACTGAAAAAATAAATATCAAAATATACCGAGATTATCAATTGAACGATGGATGGATCGATGATTTTAAAATGAAACTATGAAAGGAAATTATGTTTCAAGTAACTAGCGACTGACTTTTTGATAATAATAGAAAAAGATAGAAATAATTACATAAGGAAGCTTCAACTGATATTTTGGTGAGAATGGTCTTTTTCTGTTCTGATGCACCTGTTCTGATGTGAAGTACTTGTTATGTTTACCGTACATACATATTACTCTCCCCTTGCTTCAAGTGGCTCCATGTCCTCGCCCTTCCCTCAAAATATTATGCAGGTAATATCATCTTGGATATACTCATCAGTATATCCAACTGATGAGTATATTGCAGAAAATAGGAATAGATTGGAGGGACAGGAGGCTAATCTGCAACCTGTACATGTCTCAGACTGCTCAGGTACGAGTGGGAAACGGGGAGTCCGGTTGGGCAGTGTTAGGAAGAGGTGTAAGGCAGGGTTGCCCATTATCTCAGTTGCTGTTCAACCAAATGATTAAAGAAGCATGGGAAGAACTGGAGGTAGGAATGAAAGTGGGCGAGGAATTCGTAAAATCAGTTAGGTATGCCGATGACCAAGCTTTAGTTTGCCAGTCAGCCAAGTGGTTGCAAGCATTGCTGAGTGAATCGATAATTCAGTGCGACAGGTATGGGATGAGAATCAATATTAATAAAACAAAGGTAATGCGATTCTCCGGAAAGAAAAAGGCCAAGCTAAACATTAAAAAAGCAGGGCAAAAACTAAAGAAGGTAGAACAGTTTACCTGTTTACGTATCTGGGAAGTGTTTTGGACCAACACGGTCAAAGTAGTAGGGACGTAAGGAGAAGAATTGCGCTAGGCGAAGAGGCTTTCACAAGGAGGAGGGAGTTGATGAGAGGGACGTTGAGTAAGGATATTAAGAAAAGACTCGTAAAAACTTTGATATGGAGCGTAGCTTTGTACGGCGCGGAAACGTGGTCATTAAAGCAGGAGGATAGACGTAGATTGGAGGCTTTTGAAATGTGGGTGTGGAGAAGAATGGAGAAGGTGAAATGGACAGAGAGGAAAACAAATGAGGAAGTACTTGGTATGGTGGGCGAAGAGAGGGGTTTATTGGGAGCAATCCTATGGAGGCAGGAAAAGTGGATGAAGGGGGTGTTGAATGGCAGTGGGATGTTGAAGACCATGATAGAGGGGAGAATGTTGGGCAAAAGAGGAAAGGGAAGGAACAGGATAGGGATGTTGGACGGGATGAAGGGAGGAAGAAAGTACTCAGAGATGAAGAGGGGCCTGTTGTAGAGTAGGATGATGGATTTTGTGTTTTGTTAGGAGTAATAAAATGTTTGTTTGGTAGTTGTGTCCATCCAAAAACCTACCTAACCAGTAGATTACCTTAAAAAAATCATCTTGGATGTGTGGCCTCAACTGCAGCTCCCCTCCATTAATTTCATCTGGTGAGATGTTGTCCTCACATCTCTCCTTCTCAGTTTTAATCTCGTTTAAACTTTTCGCCATCTGTTGAGGCAAAATTTACAATCCAGTGACCTTAAAATGCAGCTTGCCCAAGGGTATGCTGAAGTTTGCAGCCCTGTTGACCTTTTCTGTCCTCATATGACCTGAGCCTGCTTATTTCTGGAAGCTTTGGCGTTTCCATGTTACAAGTACTAGCAGGAAAACTGGGAAAGTATGAATATGATCGACCAAAAATGATCATATACTTTATGATATGGTGTGTTCAAATTTAGCAGTATTCTCTCCGCCATCGTGATTGCATATCTCAGATTATGCCAATAGTCAACATGGTCACTTATGTGATTTTTCAACCACAGCTGATGCAATGCAATATTGGAATTGTCCAAGAATGAGGCCTCCTCTCTATTATGTACATATTTCTGAATCTGGCTCCTCAAAAATGTCAATTGAGTGTAATAAAGATATCACAGAGACCTTAAAAGTCACATTTAGATGTATCCAGACATCCACGCAAGTATTTCCCTTGCTGGAACTAAGGTGAATACAAGAATTGCATTCTGCAAACTCTTTAGAAATAGATATAACTAAAAGTGGAGCCAACAACTATGCATAGTGAAACTCCATATTTGCATTAATGGAATGTACATTTTCCTGCAGTTTACCACCATAGGAAGAAAACAGAAGGTATCTGACGAAATTGAGGCAACTACAACAAGCAGTAGAAATCATAGGAAAACAAGCTTTTTATGCATGCAGGGATAACAAATTAAAGGAAAACTCCAGTGGCCATAATAAGTTAGCACCACTCGTCCTGCAATGAAAACTAAATATGCTGTGATGTTTGGTGGGAAAAGAAATTCCACAACAGAGACCAACCACAACCTTTCAACCAGAACACCCTTCCGCTGTAGTTTGCGGGAATGTTACTTCCTTGCCAGGACCAACTACAGGCACTCAAACGCAATTGGGATCATTGACAGAGTTCAAGGGACTCAGTCAAGGATACCTGGGTTTATGAACATACATACACTATCCGTGACTGTTTACAAGGAATAAATTTCGTGCCAGGGACAAAAACAGAGCTGACAAACTCATGAGAACTTAGGAAAACACTCCCTCACTCACATTCCACAGAGGGCCTCACTTCTGGGAGAGTATTACTCAAATAGAGCAGAGTCAAGGGATAAGCAGCAAACAGGGTAAGACGGGGGTTTACATCGGGTACACATATTTCGACCACCATGTAGCCCTCCTTGGCGAGCTGAAGGAAAAAAGGACTTGCAGCATGAGGTTGTAAGTGAATCAGGAAAAAAATGAACTTTATACTTTAACACTAAGCTGCTGAAGAAGGGAGGGGGGAAGGCAAAAATTGGAGGAACTGATGGAGGTGAAGGGGGGAGAGTATCCTTGTTTGAAATACCCCATTCCTGCATGAAATCCAGTCCCCTAGATTTCATACAGGGATAATATAATTCTCAAGCAATGGATTGAAATGACCCATGAATAGGGATTTGAGATAAATTCAGAAAAAACTAAGCAAATAGTAAATACTTGTAGGGTGCTGAAACTTACTGAATGTGGTGGTAAGGTATTAAAATGTTTAAATTTCACAAAATTGCCAAATTATTCTCTCATTCAGATAGAAATGAAAAAATTTTTTTAAAATTACCAACTGGTCAAACTGATCCACCTGGTCATTCTAAATGGTTGATAGTATTTAATGTATTTTGTTGAGAGCTGGGAGTTGGGAGGGTCTAGATGTAGTATGTAAACTTATGAATACTAAATTCCTCTTATTTCTGAACCCCTATCACACTTTCCTCAGCGTCAATACAACTCATATACAAAACTGAACATTCTATACATTAGTACACGTTAAACCAACAAATCACCAGGAATATATCTGCACTTTGATAGGTTCTATACCTTTTGCACCAAAGACTACATTCCCCACTCACTTTCTGTTGGAGGGCATTGAATTTTCAACAACACCAATGGCTTCAAATAGGTACCTTGATAACATGCACTCCACACTACATAAATGTGGCTATCCAGAACAAATTTTTAAAACAAAGGAAATTCTCCCTTCTTCCAACTGGTTGCTCTCCACACTGAAAAATATGATGTCAGTCATTATCAATACATGCACCAACTTCTTCCCCAGGACACAGGTTAATTTTTGCTGAAAGATCCATTACCAATATTTAACTAAATGAAACCTCAATGGAAGGAGACAGTGAGTTTGATGAAGAAGAAAAGAATAATAGGCTCAGTTGTAAGAAAAGAAATGAATTGATTATTCATTTTTATTATCAGCATTTAGTACCTGCATAAGCTCATTAACCCGGGCCTTTATTCAGCTTGTTTTGGAAAAGGAGTCCACAGCATTATGCATATAGACTAAGCAATCATCCTATGGCCCGATTAACAAATATAAAAGACCTAGGAGTTATATTTGACTCACAGTTAACATTCAATTGACATGATGACTATGTTCAATCTAAAGCATACACATGGCTTAAAGTTCTGCTCATCTCATTTGTTAGGTCACTCTTATGGTCACTTATGTGGATATCTGTATGTGTCATTAAGTTGTTCATAATGCCCATTGGGAAAATTTTCTTAATTGATGCCACAAAGTCTAGTAAATGACTACCCCTAACATTTATCATTTTGTATGATCATTATGGCCTGTATCAAATACTGTATTTATAATATTCTGTTTCCATTTTTAAATTTGGAATATTATTTAATATTTATATTTTATCTACATTAATTAACCTACCCAGGTATGTTTGCGTACCTGTATATCATCTGAAAATGTCTTTCATGTATTGCAAATCAAAATTCTTCTTTAATTTTAAATTACATTTTAATTCTCAATAGCAAGCATGCAACTTTATGTAATTTGCACCTGTTTGCAAATGTTTTTTCATGATTGTGTAACCTATATATATTATTTGCCTTTCTTTGTGTAAAAGGGTTATTCCCGTAAATGAATAAATACCTAAAAGTCTCTTGTAAATTAAGGGTTCTTAAAAATAAATCCATAATTGCAATCAGGTAAATCAAATTTTCATTGGGTCTTTAGTCAGGGAGAGGGCAGGAGGTTGGGATAGGCACCACGCTGATCCTTGTGTGAACCTAGGCTGTAAAAGTAACGTAAATTACTAGATCTTAATGTTTGGTGTAATTTTTTTAATATCAGTAGTAAGTTCAGAGCTACAACTTGCATTAGTAATACACACTTCTTAGCATTGTTGGTGTAATGAAACAATACTTAAGTTGCATCAACATATGAACATAAATTCCTCTTTCGTTTATATGCCAATCAAGTGGCATATAAAAGATTGATTTGAAAACAAGTATTCCTTTTAGAATTACCTTTAAATACTTCCTTACACTATATTTATTTCTTTCAGTTCAGTAGATGCAGTAGGTGTAAGCATTTCCCAAAATTCCAGCATCCAATTCTTGGGTATTGTCCTGCCCATAGAAAAATGTCTTGGGAGGAAGATATTTTCAAATTACATAGAAAGTTAAGAGCCCTATGCTTCATTATAAGAAATATGAAATACTCCATAAATTTAGAGGTTCTTCTATCCATTTATCATGGTGAATTTCATTCTCGTGTAACTTTTAGTATCTTCTTCTGAGGTTCCTCTCCCCATGTGGGCATAGTCTTCAAAATTCAAAAGAGGATTATACGTATTATGAGCAATGTACCTTGTAAACCTCTCTTCAAAATACTTGGTTTATCACCAATGCCCTGCATATATATATATATATATATATATATATATATATACATATATATATATATATATATATATATATATATATATATATATATATATATATGCTTTCGTAGACGTAACACGGAAGTGCCGAATAGTACAATACTACCAAGCGCTCCCTCCCTTACTCCCTCTCTATCCGCGGTCACCGCATTTGCAACCATCCCGAATCCCTTAAGAAATACCTCAACAACCTTCACCACTCCCTCCTCCAACGAGGATACCCTGATTCTCTCCTCCATAAAAAAAATACTTAAACATTCCTACACCCCCAAGCCTGCCTCAACCACAGACTCCCAGCCTCTCTCAATCTGTACTACCTACTTCCCAGGCATTCAGTCTCTCAAATTCATCCTCAAAGACCTATTCCCCATCCTCAAAAATCACAACACTTCCTCCAACCTTCTTCCCAAATGCCCCTCTGTCACCTTCAAACGTCCCGCCAACCTAGCAGATATCCTCAAATCCACCAGGCCGCTCTCAAAATCCCCTCACACCCCCAGAGCCATACCCACTCCATGTCATCGAGCAAGATGCAAAACCTGCCCTATTTTCACCACTCCACCCCACTCCATCCCACCATTTAACTCTCTCCCGCCCTTCCCCTATTCCTCTTGCACTTCCAAGAATGTAGTTTATCTTCTTACCTGTAAACTCTGCCCGTCATTTTACATAGGCCAATGTTCCACACCACTTAACATTAGGATTAATAACCACCGTGCCTCGTGCAATCCCTCCTCCCCGTCCGCGGGTCTCCCCATCCCTAAACATGCTTCCCATCATAATACCCCTTTCAACCTGTGCTACAATGTTTCCGTCCTGGCCTCCCTTCCCACATCCGATAACCCTATACAATTAAAAACACTTGAAATGGCATTCATTTACATCTGTATGGCCTATCAGCATCCGGGCCTCAATGTCGTTCACTGATGGGAGTGGCCTAAAATTGTTACTTTGTGGAAGCCCACCCTCACCCCTCCTTCGCCTCCCGTTCTCCCCTTCTCCTGGCCCCCTTCCCTTTCTCTCGCACCCCTCACCTCAACAACTCCAGCAGTCATTACTTCTATATCTTCAGAGGAAGACGGATTGTTTCTGTCGAAATATCAAGAAATAACGTGTGAGTGTTCTTCTTTTTTTGTGTTTCTATATTGTGTGTTACTGTGTATTGTACTATATATATATATATATATATATATATATATATATATATATATATATATATATATATATATATATATATATATATATTAACGCCATCTTGCATGCAGAGGGTAATATTTCTCAGTAAAAGCCAAACCACGATTACCATAGTCACTATACAAGGACCTGCAATGACCTACACCAATCATTTGACTGAAAAGACACAATACTGCTCATTGGCCCAAAGCAATGGGCTTAAGGCTATTCAATAAACTTCCCCATGGAATCAAATATGAAACAAAAGTACCTATTTTCAAGAAAAAGCTGTTCAACACATTGAAAAATAATATGCTCTATTCTATAAATGAATTTCTGGAATTGTCACTACACATCAATTCTGACTTGACCAAATAATATTCAACTATAGTAGTATGTTGGTATGTATACATATGTATGTAAATGTATTGTATTTTTTATTAAAATGTGAAGTTTATATCTGACTTTTCCTATATTTTTTGTATGTGTGAAGATACCCCAAATCTCCAAACAAATAAATGCGTCATTATTTTGTGGTCTGGGTAATTTGAGAAAAATAATGGCTACGGCAGAAGTTATTTCAGGGAGATAGCTATATGGACAGCGATACTGTTAGTGTAGAAATTCTAATAATTATTACCTGTGCTACTGTCACAATCTCATGGCACAGGCATAATAAAATATATTTTATGCCCAAGTGCAGCACATGCAGAGGGCATGCACAGAGAGAAGAATTTTACAAGTATTTTACATCATGCAAAATAAAAATAAAATCTGGTACATTAGTTTTTTTTACCTCATAAAAACACACTCCTTTAAGATATAAGAGTAACGTTTTTTGTAAACAGGTCACTTCTGTTCATATTCTTAAATTTACTTGTAAATAATTGACTATATAGTTACTACTCAAAAAGATTTGACTCTTAATAAAATTAAGAATACAAAGTATCTTTTCACTATCCTTTATTTGCGTACAACTGGTTTCAACGCTCAAGCAAATACCAGTTGTATGCAAATAAAGGACAGTGGAAAGATACTTTGTATTTTTAATTTTATTAAAATGAATTTCCACAAGGTTGAGCCGGGAACAATTGGATTTGACTCTTATTTGTCATTGCCATAAAAAATGGTGAACTATTACTCATATAAAAATTAGTAGTGTAATTTTTTACATGAATTCCAGCATGATATACATGTAAACATGGCAGAATCAGTATCTCAAACTAAGAAAATGGAGGTTTGCAGCGAGCATGATAGTGTCAGTTACTGATAGTCCTAATTAATTTTTTTCTATTCCATAAACACACGACTTGTTTGAGAAATAAAATGATAAGAAATTACAGATTAGAGTAAACAATGGTGAGATTGGAAGTATGTATCTTATAATAATAATAATAATATTTATTGGTCCCAAGACTTTATAAAGTAAAATATTGGACATGCCAGAGGACATACAATCAGCTGGTTCAGTGTTCTGGAGACTCTAGAAACTCTTCCACACTATTATAGCACACATCTCTTTGTAAATGCTTGAAATATTTCTAAAATGTACCCTTAGAAGGGGCAAATTTTATGCCTGGTGGCAGATAGTTGTAAATTTTGAAGGCCATATGAAAGGGACTCTTATTATACATAGCAGAAGAGAGGCAAGAGAAATGTACATCAACACTCTTGTCGAGTATTATGACCATATATTTGAGCTTTGGTGATAAGTTGTTTCATATCATCCTTGACATACATACATACATACATAAGTAATGAATATGCAGACAAGGTAAACAATTATTAAATTATACAACTTTTCAGCAAAATTGTCGATGCTAAGAGAACATTTTCCTTGAGTGTTTTTTCCCCGAACAATTTTCTCAGAACATCAAATTACATAAATTTTATGGGCAATACTATGGGTATCTAGAAAAAGATCACATTTTGAATTTTCTAAAAGGAAATTAATCTGGAAAACCATGTATTTGTTTACTAAACTTTAGTACCATAACTAAAAAACATATTAAGTAGACCTTAGCTACAGACACAGACTAAACAAACACATCAAACAAATCAGTGTTAATTACCCTATAATGGGCTTGTTTAAGCCATCTAAATTTATAGACAAATAGTTTCCTGCCAGATTTTCGGCAAGCATTAAGATTAGCAGGAATATCCAATGAGGAATACTTTTAAATCTTACTGACGTCAGAGCTAGTAACATATTTATTTAAGATGAAACTAATGTGACAGATGATTCAAACATTGTAAATTTTATTGCAAAACAGGGAATTAAACATGCAAAAGGAAGAGTTGGGAGTTTTAATGCATCAGTGCTTTGTTTGTTGGATCTGCTGGTGGAGTTATCTACCCCCACATGTTGAACATAAATCATAAAAAAAGCATGCAAGCTGGAATGAAGGGAAAATACCAGGCACTAAATACAACACAAACATAAATGGATGTTTTGATTTGGTGGTGTTTGAGAATTTATTTTTCACAATACTTCTTTCTCAAATTGAAAGGACCCAACCTTGTTTTAGGTGATAATTTACCAAGTTGCACTTTTTAAGTACCCTAGAGGAAAAAAACTGAAAACATTTACTTCATACCCACAAAATATCCCACAAAATCCAATGCAAGTATACTAGCTTCTTGATGTAGCTTTTATTCAACTATTTCAACAGGCATGGCACATGGAACCTGAAGATTGGAAATGTAAAAATAGAGGTGTGATTCTCAAGACTGAGTTTCTGTTGAACTGTGAATGAGCTATTCTAATGCTATGATCTTTTCCTGATGCAATATTATCCTTCCTTGAACCTGAAAGACTGTTCTTGCCAAAATTTCAGGTCTAATGAAGGTTGCCAAAACTCATAATTCTAGACAATCCTGGACTGAAACATTTTCTGAGGATTTGAGAGAAATGTGAATGGGTGTGCCCACACCCCACAAGAGGGTAAAGAGAGGGAAAAGACTTTTAATTGTTCATGGGAGAAGTGTATAGCTGTATTGACAATCTGTCCCAATGTGGAGTGAACGATATCGTTGCAGATGGAAAGGATATTTTGGCAGATGTTCCTAACATAAGTATCAGGAGATACAGTTTAATGAATCCATATGGGCTTGAAGTTCCTTTCAACTAATGGTAAAGGATCCTTTCATGAGGGGGAATACGTGGTAATTGTGAGGTATTTTAACAAACAAAAGGCAGCCTTTTCATTGATAAAGAGGAGTCTATTCTGACATTAATGCCATCTGTGGTGGATCGGGGAACATAAATAACATTCCAGGTAATTTTTATCTGTGCTACAGTGCACAATAATCATACAACATTCTAGTACCAGAGAAGTGTCCCATCATCTGCGAGATTAGATGCCGACTGCCATGGTGCCCCAGAAAAGACCACCGGTATGATTGCAGGACAAATGAATACCATAATGCATGATTGGAGTACAATCAATCCTCAAGCTGGATAATAAAAGGTGAAATTAATTACTATTAATGAAATGATATTAAAATAGAACAACAATAAGTACATATCTAACCCTCTTCCTTTTTGCTTGAATAGCTACAGAGAACACAGAACAATTTTCTGCAAGTTGTATTAGAAATTTGAAAAAAAATTTAAAACCCCATACAAATTAAAAATTAGATCAAATACAAAGAGAATGAAAACCACATGAAACAATTTTAATGGATAAAAACTCACATTTGAAATTATTTAATGTGTTCAATTTAATGTATTCAAAATGCTTCAACTAGCAAGCTGCTCCTTCTCACTCTGACACTTAGACTCCTTTGGAAATTAGCAGTTCCACCCCATGTCCCTCATCTTAAGCAGTGGCTGAAATTAGGTACTCTCTCATCCACTGCTACTTTGTAAGAGCGGAGGGTGATAGGTCACCCTGCCCTCCAAACCTTAAGCTTATGGTCAGTCTTTCCATTCAGGAACAGAGGATAGCAGTCATCCTTTGAAATGAGCATATGCCCTTTAACTACTGGTGTCTGATAAGGAGTTGACCTATGATTGGAATTGTTTCATATGCACCAGCTGTTCAACATGTCATCTCTCCATTCTTCCCTCTACAATCAGCATGGCATATTTACCAGGGTTCAGAACCCTGTGGTATTCGCTTCCCTTTTCCCTAGGTCTGTGAAGTATGAAACTTCTTTGAAAAAAAAGGGGAATGTTTGTTTGGCATTTCAGTTAATTCCTTCTCCACCTCCTCAGCCCTTTGTAGATACTCAGGGTATCTGCTGTATGTGGCTAAACCAACATTATTTGTATCTGTCTGCCCATCAACATGTCAGATGGAATCCTCGCTGCATTGGTGGTGGGGTGGTTGTGGGCATATGCAGAACTCATTTGCCAACTCGATCCATCAGTCCAATGAGGGGAGTTTTTTCATTCAGTTGTTTATTAATTACACCATCCTTTCTGCCCAACCATATAAAGATGGATGATATGATGGAGTTTTGTGACACACCATTTGTCCTCACAGAGCCATCAAAATCCTTTGACCTGAAGGCCAGTCTGTCACCAGAAAATCTGGAATTCCATTGTATACTGTAAATCACATCCTTGAGTAGTACACTGTGGCCTGGTGCTCAAGGACTCTTTTGCTTACTGCACCTGTTTCCAGAGGGCTTCAGCAAGAATGAGGAAAATGAACCCATGAATCAACCAAGCATAATCGAGATACAACCTTGACCAAGGCTTCTCTGGAACACTCCAAGGAATGACAGGTACTCAACTCAGATTCAACTGATTGTCACAGCAGCAAGCTGAACAGTAGAGCACAGAGCCTTCAATTCGCTTGTCAATTCCCAATGGCTACATGTAACCCTGGCTAAAGTTACATGTGCTGAAGTAAGATCTGGTTCTTTCCCGGCATATTTCCTTGATGAAGTTTTCTCTGGTCTTCCACCCGGGTTAAGGGTTCCATATTGGCCAACGTTTCGATGCGACGTTTCCTCAGGGTAGATGAGTGCCACTCTGAATTTGGGTGTCTTATATACATGAGCCCACGGGTCAGGTGACTTGTGATTGGTCTGTAGTGGAAGAGCCTCCCAGTTGGTCGCCATGACATTGTGTTACATTCCTTCCTTTTTTTAACTTTCATCAGCACAGGTTTCCATGCATTGCCGAGCGAATAGCCGGAGTCCCTGTAGAAATTACATCGCGCCATTCTTATTCAAATTGCTTCTTTGATTATTTGGTCCCAGTAACCACCAGCAGAGGCAAGATACTTCGTTTCATCCAATTTAATGGAATGGCCCATCCTGATTCTGTGTTCAACGATGGTAGATTTTTCTGTGTGCCCCAGCCGAAGGTGTTGTTGGTGTTATTTTAGCCTGGTCTCAATGGTTTCTCCAATGTAGACATCTCCACATGCACATGGGACTTTATTAATGCCTGGGGTCTTTCGGGCAATTTGGTCCTTGGCTCTGACAAGAAAATTTATAATATTTCACAGTGGTATTTGGACTCCCCCGATTTTGTGCCTCGCCAGTATCCAGGATATTTTCCCGGAAATATTGGCGCTTCAGAACACAGTTTTACTCCTGCAGCGCCATCTATTGATTCGTTCAGAAGCTATAGCAGCATTTTTTTTGTTTCAGAAGTCGTTTGCTTGTCCATGCATG
Organism: Hetaerina americana; assembly: GCF_022747635.1. NCBI lineage: Eukaryota > Metazoa > Arthropoda > Insecta > Odonata > Calopterygidae > Hetaerina > Hetaerina americana. Next base: position 117,910,710 of record NW_027286069.1, read on the forward strand.
CAAACAACAATGTCCACGGCAATCATTCATCCCGCCAGCTGCGAAGTGCGTTCGTTCTGTCAAACGATTCTTGTATGCCAAAGGATTGTCGGCTGCGAATGAAATTCATCGGGAGTTATGCCTAGTTTATGGACCTACAGTTATGAGTGAAGGAAAGGTTAGACAATGGTGCCATGATTTTAAAAATGGACGAACAGATGTCCATGACGAAGAGCAAAGTGGGAGGCCCAGTATTCTGACCGATGAAATTGTTTTGCAAGTGGAACAAAAACTGCAATAGGATCGTCGATTGACAATTAATGGCCTGGCTGAACAATTTCCTCAACTTGGACGCACTACTGTCTACAATATTGTCACGGAAAACCTTGGGCACCACAAATTGTGTGCAAGGTGAGTACCGAAACACTGCTGCCAAAACCAATAAGAAAATTCGAGATTTTCGTTGGGAACTCTTTGACCACTCACTGTACAGTCCTGACCTTGCACCTAGCAACTGCTTCCTCTTCTTGCACTTGAAGCAGTGGCTTGGTGGACCACGTTTCGAAACCAAAGAGGAACTCAAGAACGGCGTTGCCACTTGGTTCAACCCTCAGGCGGCGAGCTCCTATGCAGAGGGGTTAAAGAAGCTGGTGAAGTGGTGAAAAATACTTAGAAGTGACCGACGATTATGTAGAGAATTGAAGTATGTTTGTAGCTAACTAAAAGTGCCAATAAAATGCGTTTCATATGAGTATATTTTTTCCTGTGACCAAACAGCCCTTACTTGATGAGCATACCTCGTACTTAGGTATCGCAATAACGGAGGGAGGATAAGGTGAGAAGGTTGGAAGAGGATAAAGTATGATTGGAAGATGTGTGTAGGTAGAGAAGTGACTGCATTTACAAACGTGGCCAAGTAAGCATTATGTAGCCATCTTTTCTCATCTTAATGTCACTGACTTACATATTAAATTGAAGTATTATTCATTTTTTCAACTGGGATACTAGATTATTTAAAAACTTTTGTGTATCCAGGATAAATTCTTCCTTTAAATTGTTGTATTTAAACTTAGCATCTTCTAACATAGCCACCCTGAAGCCACTAACATCGTGGAATGGTTATATGTATTTTGCTCTTTAAATGATTATTCCCCATATAAAGTTCATTCTATTCAAATGCTTTCAAAAATATCGTTTAAAACATTTTCCATGGTGACACCAGGAGGCAGTTAAAACTTGGGGGAAATTTAATTTCATGGCTGGAATCTTTCATAAAAATTTAATTTTGAGAATAAGCTTTATTAAAAATAATTTGCATCAAATACGAACACACCAGAAGGTTATAACTTAACCTGTGCATTGTGGTTTAGATTAGACAAATATTGAATAATAAAATGAATTAAATAGGATACAGTCAAATCTCGTCACTATGCCACCTGTAGGGACCAGGCAAGAGTGGCATAGTAGCGAGAGTGGCATTGTAACAAGGGTTTGTAAAAACGGCTTCATTTCCTCCAGTTACCCAACGATTCAAAGCTCTCAAGAATCGGCGGTTGGCGCATCTTCTCTCGGCGGATCTCGTTGTCTAGCCGATCGCACGCCTACATCACACCAGGATTCCCGCTTCTCTGTTGCGTGAACTTCCGGACGGCGCTCCAAGCATGCTGGGCTTCACCAATAGTTATCTTGTCATCTTTGCTCCTCCGCAATCTCCTTCAGCCTGAAAGACCTGCCCGTCGTGAGGCACTCGTTGGCTTCGAGAAAGTGAGACACCTCAATCTCCCTCTTCTCAGTGCATCTTTTCTTTGTCAGGCAGAGCTTCCCACATCTCGAGCAGCTCCACACCCTGTGCCTCAGTTTGGATCCCTTCGATGAACTTGGCCTTTGCGAAACAATTACTGACGGCGTGATTGGGAGCAGGTCGGACTTCCGACCTGCTCCCAAGCACGCCAGGTGACAAGTAGATCGTTGAGCAACGTGAACTTGAATTCCTTTCCCTCGTCCATGACCACGAGCCGGCGGCATAGCAGGAGCTTCTTGTAGTGGCAATTGAGATTCTCTATGATTCCTTGAGCCATTGATTACGAATTGGCTGTCATGTTAGGTGGGAAGAAGACCAGTTGGATGTTGTTCAGCTGGAGCTCGGGAGGGTGGCCAGAGAAGTTATCGAGACAGACCAGCACTCTGCATACCTGCTGGCCGAGTCATCCGTCCCAAGCATGCAATATCTCCTTGAAAAGCTCCGCCATCATCCTCGCCTTCGAGTTCGCCTCGTCCAGGTTGAAGGCATCGTCTGCGGAGACCTGCCTAAGTAAGGGCCGGAGAACCTGTTGTTGCCACTCAAGAAGGGATTGCAAATCCACCGCTCCAGCTTTGCCATGTACTGTCTTGAACGTTGTGCCGTGGCGCTTCTTGAAACTGTCCAACCAACCGTTGCTTGTCATGAAGTCTGGGATGTGCATCAGCTTGGCCAGTTTCAGTGCCTTCTCCTTGATCAGATTTCTGCTGACAGGCAGATTCTGTTTTCTTGCTTGCTTCACTCCCTCATCAAGCTTTGGGTCGTGAGCCTGCTTCAACTTCGTACTCTTCGATGGAACTCCAGCTTTGATTGCAGCCTCGATATCACCCTTCTTGATGAGAATGCCCTTTACGGTGGCCCTCTTAATTTCGACGCCCCATTTCTTGCTAATCTCCCTGGCCAACTTGGACTGCTTCGGCTCCTTCTTCGCGGCATTGATGATCTCCTTTTTCTCCTTCGGCGGAAAGTTGGTTCGCTTGCGTTTCTGAGCTCATATTATGGGCCGAATTAAAAAAAAATGATGTCACTGTTGTGCGCATATGTATTGAGTTATTTTGTGCGCAGCTGGACCATAGTTGGTCGCTTCGTGTTCGGGATGTGAGTGTAATAATCGAGCACTGCACAGAAATACAGACCTTTTCACGACTCGTGCCTTGAAACAGTCTCACAATAGTGGCATAGTAGCGAGAGTAGGGGATGACATGGTAAATTTATTTTGTGTTTTTTAAAAATGTATTTCGTCGGAACCGAGCAAAAGTGGCATAGTAGCGAGGTTGGCATAGTAACGTGATTTGACTGTAATTTGAATCATTCATGCATGAATGACCTAATTTTGTGTCGCTAAATGACTATGAATCAGAATTATTATATTCAATGAAAATAATTGCAATCAGTGTTGCTTACTACATAATGATAATCATCATAATATTTCACTTAAATGTCCAAAAGCCACATTATTTGGAAAATTCATTTTATTTCACAATTAAATTTACAATCAAAATGGTCAGACTGAATGGATAAGTAAAATCAATAGTGATAAACAACCATATTTTTAATTGCATATTTTGAAAAAAAAAAACATTTCCAGCAACAATAATTCATTGCAAGGTTGCTGGTCGCAAATATGCTAAGAGGGGTGGGGGGGGAGGGGAGGGGTTTAGGGTTAAGGACTGGAGAGGAACGCGACAATGTAACCGAAGGATGTGGTAAGCATGTCGGGGAATGCTAATTCACTCTTTTGCAGTGGGGTATTGGGAATGTTTAGAGGATGGATAGTAAGAGGTGAAGGGAAAGGGGTTTGTTTCTCCAAAGGGGAAAACCAAGCCAAGAATGGAGGAGTGGGGCTCGCACTTGTTCATAGCGGGGATCGATATTTGAATCAACAGATGATGATGTCATAATTTCCTGCTCTATGAGAGCAGCCATCACTGGACCTATGGCAGCATGTGTACAATTTTTGGCCTAAATTCTCCATTATGTTTGAAGTCCTGTAAATGTTTTGCCAAGGGGGAGGTGGTATCTGAGTTTTAAATATTAGTTGTAGAAGTATTTAGGGGTGGCGACCAACTGCTAAAGCTAAGGTCATTTGTACCATTAAGGATGGACAGAAAAGGATGGAGAGAAACCCGGCGTCGGCATTAGTCTACTCTCAAGGAAAAGCACCCTGGGGTCTGCAGCGAAATGCTCCAATCATGGACAGAGCATTCACTCCAAGTGCTCTCCACAAAGCACCACAAGCAGGGATCGAGATACCACTGAATAGTATTCAATGCCACTGAGAATCGAACTCAGACCCTCTAGGTGGGAAGCCAGTACGTTAGCCACTGCGACATCCCAATCCCCCTTAAAGATTATTTTAGTGTCCTATCTCATTTTAGTAAAGATTCTGTGAATGACCATACCCTGAATTGACGAGTGAACATACCCTGAATTGACTAGGTCACAGACTAGATTGTATTTGTATGACATTTAGGGCATGATTTATGTGCCTTTATCATTAATTAAGAATTTGTTGATTGCCAGGGGTATATAAGGCAACTTTTATGGTGCCCTGGAAAAGATTTTGGAGTTTAAATTAAGGATTGCAAAAAATTGGGAGTAAAAAATATATGAGAGATGTGGAATTTTTTGAGTTCAGCAAAATTAATTCTTTTAACAGATATCACTTTATTCCTTGATTATTTTTTTGACTAATTTATTTATTTACTTTTTTGTTTTCTCTATCCTATGGACTATAGCCTCAGATCAGGGCAGCTATTTATGTAATTATGTTATTTTAAAAACACTATTGAGGAAGGCAATGGAAAACCAGCTTCATTATGTACTTCATGAATGTATGATTGACACAAATATAGCATTGAGTCCCGGACACTACAGTACCGGCAGCCCATTGGGCCATGCATCTTGCCTGATAGTTGGAAAAGGCAAGGCTACCATTGGTTGTCATCTGATGAAATCCTTGCAAAGTGGAATCAATGGTAGCACCAGTGAGAATGACACGGTATTAGTTAGAATAGGAACTTGGAATGTTAGAACAATGTTGAGGACAGGAAAATTAGAGAATATAAAGCAAGAGATGGAGAGAGGAAATAAAAATATTTTAGGGCTTTGCAAGGTGAGGTGGTACGATAGCAGAGATAACTGGTGCGATAGTTATGAAGCAATATACAGTGGAGGGGAAGATAGCCAGCGAGGGTTTTCAGGACTAAAGAGCAAAAAGATTAGAAGAAGAGTAGTAAATATAGAGGAAACTAGTGATAGAGTTCATGTTATTAGTTGAGGTAAAAGCTAAACCAACGAACTAGTTCATTTTTCAAGTATGCATGCCAACAAGTAACCATAGAGAGAAAAATATAGAGTATATGGTCACTTGGAGGGAATAATGGAGGGTGTTCCTGAAAGGAAACCATTGATGGTGATGGGAGATTGGAAAGCAGCACCAAATGAAGGAGGATATGGTGTTGAAGTAGGGAGCTGTGGTTTACAACCAAGGAATGACTCCGGGGAGAAATCAAAGCAGTTTGCTGGGGAAATTGTTTAATTATTACATCCACATGATTAATGCAACAAAGTACATGTAGGTGTATGTGGAAAATGCTTAGAGAGGTATCAGTTAACTATATCATGCTTAGGCACAGATTTAGGAATAGCATAATTAAAATGCACAGTTTCCAGGAATCTGATGCAGATAAAGGTTGTAATTTAGTAGTAATGAAATTTAACAATTATGACACATTGTTAAACTTGTCCAACAAAGCTCGGGGTTTATGGAAGATTGTTAATGAGTCAAAGAAATTACCTGTGTCCCAACCTTATCATATGCCTAACCCAAATATAGTTGCAACATATTTCAATAATCATTTTACTACTCTTCCATCACTTGGCTAACTTACTAATCAGTCAAATCATACAAATATTATTAATTCATCCACCTCATTTTTCCTCTTTCCTTGTTCCGTAAACAAGCTTAAAATTGGTATGAATAGCTGTGGTAGTAAATACAATTCAATACAGGCATTGATGAAATACCTAACTTTATCATTAGGCTTTGTTTTGATTTAATTAAGGACTCTCTGTTGCATCTCATTAATGCTTCCTTTATCGAGGGCATCTTCCCCTCAGCATTAAAAACCTCAAAAGTCATTCCTTTCTTTAAGAAAAAAGGCAGTCTTTTGGATCTCAACTCCTATCTACCCATTGCTATTCAAAACCAATTCTCAAAAATATTTGCAAAATACTACCACTGACGGTTGGTTCCTTACTTAAAATCCTCCAGCATATTGACCCCATATCAACTTGGCTTTCGAAAGAACAAATCCACCACATCTGCTATACATGATACAATTAATCATTCACACAATGCTCTGGATGATAAATTTAATACCTGTGCTTTATTATTTGATTTCACGATAGTCTTTGATCTTGTCAACCATAAAGTACTCTTTGAAAAATTACATAGGATTAGTGTTACAGGCTCACCAAAACACTGGTTGATGTCATATTTACAAGACAGAGTTCAGCATACTATTATCCGTAAAGATGGAGCCAAATATATGTACTTCTCCCCCTAAAATAATCAATCAAGATGTTCCCCAGGGTTCCATCCTTGGAACCACACTCTTTCTAATATTTATTAATGATCTACCCAATATATTGAACAGCATACCTGGCAGTCATCCCACTATATATGCTGACGACACTAACATCATTAATTCCTCAGCCTGACTTCAACAACTCCTTCAATGTAGCAGTCTTCCGACCCAGAAAATTCATTCGTGGTCTATAAACAATTTCCTCAAAATTAATACTGATAAATCACAAGTAATACAATTTGCTCATAACAGATTGATCAACACTTAATCCCAAGTGTTGAAAATACCATTAGAAGATAAATATTTGCCTCAGGTTTAGTCTGTGAAATTTCTTGGTACAAATTTAAATTGTCATCTTTATTGGAATTCTCATGTGGAAATGCTCTTATAGAAACTCAATCCACTGGGTTTCCTAGTCCGGACAATCTGCTTTACTGTTTCTAATAAGCTTCTAACCTTCCATCACTCTATTATGGTCTGTATTATTCTCATTTATTTCAAATGTTATTTTCTGGGGTTCATCCCCACGGGCCATATCCATTTTTAAATTATAAAAAAAAGTTGTGCAATTGATAGCCAATGTTAGATATGATGTCCCTAGTCTTCCATTTTTTAGGCAGTTCAACCTTTAACATCTTCTGCATATTTATATTTTCTCACCACGGTAGCGTACACTAGAATGAACCAAAAGACTTTCCTTACCAATGCTGAAATTCACAATCAGTGTACCAGACAAATATAAACAATCTACTTGTCAATTTTGTTTGCACAAGATGCACCCACCGAGGGGCCTAAGGGAACATGGGGCTTATTTTATACATTAAACTTCCTTCTTTTCTGAAATCTAATGTGTGTTTAGTGACCTTCAAGAGCAAATTAAGATATTTTAATTCGAAAGAATGTTTTACAGTGCAGATGAATACCTGTCTTATAAACAATGAATGGGTCTGTATTCGGCTTGAATTGTATTCTCATGTATCCATTGCTTTAAATACATATTCCGCTTCAAAAAAACCTATGTCACATAGTCTGCTGGTGAAAACATAAATGATGTTATGTAACATAAGATTCAAGAGGGAAAGAGGGATTGATCTAATTACTGAGGGAGGGCATTGACAGAGAAGAGAGATGCGGAAATTTGCAGAAGCATCAACCAGGATGAAAAGGAAAGAGTACCAGGAGGCAAGAAAAATTTGTAAATAAGGACAGGGAGATGGGCAAAGTAGAAGTAATATGAAGAAAGGGATATAAAAAATTATAAAATAAATAATGAAAAGAGTTAGCATGGCAATAGCATGGAAACTATGGATTAGGGACGGAAATGGAAAAATGTTAACTCAATGCAGAAGAGGGAAGCAAAATGGGTTGAATTACATAATGAAGTGAAACTATTCGGGTGAAAGAAACGTGGTGGAGGACAAAGTGTGGAAACATGGTCAGTTTTCCTACAGAGACGGTGCGTACCTAGAGCACTTTACAGGATGGTGAAAGCATTATCAGTGAGTAATAAGGGAAAATCCAAGCAAACTCTTTCACATATTAGCCACACAAATCGTTGCTTGAACCCGTTCTAATAACTTGGAGATATTACTGCCATCGAATGGGACCACAGTGCTATCTTTAGTTTGACCTTCATTATTGGATTATGTTCTGCGGTCACAAAGGTGTGTGCTAGTATTTTAAATCACCATATCCATCCCTTACAAGGGGCCTCCTAGGGTACATCGTTATGTCATCTACCGGCTTTTGCGTCAACTCCCTCGAGGCGCTCGGCGGTACTCCTTCGACGCAGCGACGCGCGGCCGCGGCTCGAACTACCTTCGTTCCGGGCTGATGATACGTGTCACTCACTCCTGATGCCTCCATGAAATCTCTGCGAGGCTGAGGCAGGGACGGCTATTTGTTAGAACCAGGGGCGTGTGCCGTTCAGTTTTGTATCCCATGGGGAGTTAGGAGCGCATGATAGATTGGGGGCACATCTCATCTATATAAATCACTTTAAAATAAATCAAAAATATTAATTTACTCTCGCGATCAGCACAATACAACTTAAGAATGACTGCATAGATGGGAGTTGTTGGAAACTGAACATATGAATGAAGCAGTTCAGTTTTTGGTTTAACAAATAACTTGATGGAAATCTGTTGACAGATTTCTGATAAATTGTCAAATAGTTTTAATACTTCGGTGTTCTGAGTCTAACTGATCAACGTGATCGGACGAGGATAGAAAATATCAAAAATAGCTTAGTTCGCGCCGTGGGTAAGAGAGAAGGATATAGGAACTAGAAATTGGAATAGCGAGCATTGTTGTCCATTTGTAAAATCCTCTTGACTCTGAACTTAATATTGTCACGAAAAGGAACAGCGATAACGTCAACGATGAAATTTCGGGGCATTAAACATAATAATCGAATCCCTATCTCTCTACTTCCCACATTAAACCTGATATGTACGTTTGAAATAGCGTTAGCTTCGTTTTACATTGAAGCGATTTGTCAAAGATCCTCCGCAATCTGGCAGACAAGTCGTTCTCAGCGAATCCCACGCTTCGCTGGTCACGTTGCGAGAATGACATTACACTCGTTTAGCCCTGGAGGGAGTTTGCCATTCAGAGCGGCGAATGGCGCCAACATCGGGAGACTATTATCAATTACATGGCCATTGAAAGTTAAAGTTTTTGGCCCATTTTTCCTTAGTCCACTCTTTTAGAACATTTTTAGCCGGTTAGCCTAGACATGTTCACCTGTTTTCATCTCCTCTGCACTGATATTGTTGGGGCGCTTGATTGGTCGGGAGGGGGAAGCGCTCAGGCAACCATTGAAATATGCATTCGGTGCTTAACAATCGTAGATGAGTCTAATTCACACGTGGAAGCACTGACGGAACTTCTGTTTGCTGGGATTTATGACATAATTTTCTATTTCAATTTCTTTCGTGATGAGTCCCAATGGTCAGTCATATCTCTCTCAAAGTGGCTTAGTCATCATCGCCCAGCGTCCACGAGAAAGAAAGGACATTCACGTCGTACTCGGTCGCACGGCCATCTTCGACCCGTGTGCCCTTTTTCGCCCGCCCGCCTCCTATCCGATCCCGTCGAAGGCCACGCAGAGAAAGTGACAAGAAAGCTCACTCGCCTGTTGCACTTCTCTTTGTCTCGGTTTAAATTCGTGTCCACCTGGTGGCTCCCGAGTGCGTACGCGTGTCCTATCGCCCGACACGCGGCCCTGGCGCCCGCGGGGAGGGAGCAGGGGGGAGAGGGTGCGGTGACCCTGGCGGGCGAAACGGCTTCCCCCGCGAGTGCAATACTGCTGCGGGCGCAACGCTTGTCCACGTGTGGACTCCATGTCTCCACGAGGAGAACAACGCCAAGGCCATTATTGGGAAGAACTTTATCGAAAGGTGAGCAAAAATCAGGAGATGAAAAAATAGTTATCGAATAATTATAATTATTCTCTCGGGAGAGAGCAATATTCCAGTGGACGCGATTTTTCTAAATTTTAAATAAGTCTTCGACAAAGTACCAGATAATAAACTGCCCACAAAGCTAGAAGCATATGGCATAGATAAACATATCCTGGGTGGGATTAAAGACTTTTTGAATGGTCAGGTACAAAGAGTAGTGATAGATGGAGTTATCTCAAATACAGTAGAAGTCATTTCAGGTGTTCCCCAGGGAAGTGTCATCGGACCTATTTTATTCCTACTTTACGTTGGCGACATTGACTCCGTAGTCACTAGTAAGATACGTTTATTTGCCGACGATGTGGTGGTTTACCGTGATATCCGTGTTCCTGAGGACACAGCAGCTTTATCAGATGACTTTAATGCTACACAACGCTTACGCAACACTTGGAAATCAATTAAACTTAAAAAAGTGCGAGGTAAAAAAATTTTGGAAAAAGAGCGATTTCCTCCCGAACGCCCTCCGTATCGGGAACACCGAAATGGAATGTGTAGACTCAATACTCAATACCTGGGCAGTACCCTCACTGACGACCTCTCCCGGGTGAAACACACACGGGGAATGTGTGGACAAGTTAACAAAAATTTGGTTTTATTAGAAGAGTGTCTGGTAAATATGATGAAAAGGTCTAAGAGAAATGTTATCCATCGTTGGTTAGGCCTCATTTAGAATATGCTGCTAGTATATGGGATCCTCACGAAGTGGGATTGATTACCGAATTAGATCACGTGCAGCGTAGAGGAACTAGATTTTTAAAACGTTGTTATGATAAGCAAGGAGTTTATTCAAAATATTAGAGGATCTAGCCCGGGAATCACTCACGGAGCGGAGATGAAATTGCATAAATTGGAATGACGACTGTTTAGCAGTGATGTTGAAAATGTATTATTACCCCCATCGTAGGTAGAAGTAGTAGAAGAAGTTCGGTAGAAGAGATAATGTCAATAAAATCAGAGAGAATAAGTGTAGTACTGATAGATTTAAGATGTCGTTTTTTCCACGAAAAATAAGGGATCAGATTAACATTGTCCGACCGCGGTAGGGTCATATTCGGGTCAAAATTGGTATGGTGTGCATTCACCCCCTGCCACACACCCTGTCGGTGGCTTGCAGGATACTAAAAGCTCAAAATATCAAAATAATAATTGAGCAATTAAAGATAAAGAAGTCATTATTTGAAAAGAGGAGGCAGATGACTACATCTATATAAATACCAAATATGTGTGTGGCAAGTCGTCCAAGTACCAGATGGAATGGATAAGGGTTAAGGGAGAGGAAGAGCGTTTAAATGGAAAAAGGCTTTCAATGTAAAACCCCGGAAAAACGTGCAAATCCGTACGTGCATATGCTAGCGAAAACCTTAGCTCCAAACAATTATTAGTTACACCCGCTAAGAAAAGTCCTTTGGTATACGGAAAAGGAGGGAATAAAAATGAACCAGAACCAATTATAGGTTAGACCTCCACCATAACACGACAGGCGATGGGAAGACCGTAGGGAGGAATGCAAAACCTTGCCTTTGAAATCGAAACTTGGGAAGGCGCATTCGTCAGTTCCTGCTACCACCAACCAGAGGCTTCAGCGTCGGTTTAATCTGAACGTTTTTTATCAAAACATATTTTCGTATTTAAACGACTAAACATTATTTATAATCCCACAAATCACACGATATCTTATTTAACTTTGCTATGCATGCATGTTTGTCCATACAAGGCCTCTCCCAAACATGAGTTGAATAAACTTCTGGGGGGAAAAATGCATTGCAGATCAAAGTACAAATTGCTAAAATTCTTCATAAGGGCACCCTTATATATACCGACGCGCCAATGTCAGTGCCTCCACCACACTTCTGGTACGTTTCCTGTAAGACATCAACGGGACCCTCGTTCAGGCACTTCGTCATGGTCTCTTTGACATATTCCAGTTGTCCAAAATGGCACTCGAAGGGGTTATATACTTGGGTCGTACTCAAAGATCGATGCCTCGTCACCAGTAACCACACATTCTTAAAAATTCGGGTATTTTTCAAGATGGTCCAAGAGGTCCAAGGCAAGATTGTCAAACAAGCAGACGTCCGACAGCACCTTGGAGACCATCTTGGCACGCCTTTCTCATGGCTAGATCTTCGGAGAGAATGCAATGTACTGTGATTTTTTGGATGCTGAAATCTTCTGCTAATATCCTGATAGTTGGGGGTGAATCAGAATTGAGCATGTGCCCCACCTTTTGCACATTTTCAACACACTAGTGTTGTTGATGGATGGATGTCCGGAGCATTCCTCATCGTCAACCACCTCGTTACCCTCCCAGAACATCCTGTGCAGAAAACTATTCCTCGGGACATTGCTGTATCTTCCAAACCCCAATTTCCAAGCTTAACATAAAATTTTATCGCGTATCGTTGCTCCATGGAACGTGGCGTCGTGAATTCGTGACGCGACCCTCGAACAGGGGTCCGGTTTTGTTGTGATCCTTACATTGTTACGGCCCACAGACAACTGACGCGGATCGAGTTACTCTCCCTAAGCATCTAACCATCTATCCTGCCACAAATCGCCCCACTCCAGCGTCCACGTCGGCCAGAAAAATCATTCTACATTTTCTTTGGACAAGCCATTACATATATATTTATTGTACTGTACTGCATTGTATTTCATATTTGTATATATATATATATATATATATATATATATATATATATATATATACATTCAAACACAAAATCCCGCCAAACGGCGAATAAATACTCATTTTATATAGAAACAGATATAAGGAAAAGGGATAGGAACACACATAAAGGACGAACACATGAGTATATATATATATATATATATATATATATATATATATATATATATATATATATATATATATATATATATATATATATATATGGGGCAACGGGAAACCACCTCAATTATCATTCCCAAGATTAACATGATGGACTATACAGAGATGATATATATATATGTATATATGTATGTATATATATATCATCTATACATATCTATTTATCTATATATCTATATATATCATCTATAATCATATATATATATATATATATATATATATATATATATATATATATATATATATATATATATATATATATACGTCGTGGATATATATATATATGTATATAGATGATTTTGTCGACGTAACACGGAAGTGCCGAATAATAAATTGGACAGCAGCAAACAATATAGAAACACATAAAAAGACCACTCACACGTTATATCTTGATAATTCCGTCGAAATTATCAAGAAATAACGTATGAGTGTTCTTTTTATGTGTTTCTATATTGTTTGTTGCTGTCTAATTTATATATATATATATATATATATATATATATATATATATATATATATATATATATATATATAGTGGGTCGCGGTAGTCCAGTAGGTAGAGCGTTGGACTGCTGACAGAGGGTCCCGGGTTCGATTCCCGGGCAAGGCACTCTGGGCACCTGCAGCTCCACCCAAGCTTAAGTGATTTTTCGGGTACCAGATCTTCCTGGGAAACCATAACCGGCACAGGGAAAGGAACTGGCCCCCCTACCCTGATGTGTGAATTTTCACACGCCGTATAGGGCTTAGTACTGGGTGATCTCTACCATCACCTACTATACCGACCTTCGGGTTGATTACTATGTTTATATATATATATATATATATATATATATATGTAACACCATATTTTGTTTCACTATACTTCGCACTATTATTCTCTATATGTATGTATTGTACTTGATTTATTTTTTACTTTCTTTCAGGGTTTTCGCAGGTTTGTGGGTGTTTTCCTGCGTGAATTTAATGATCGCAGTAAAAAAAAGTCTAGTTACGTAATGTGATAAATTCAACCAGTAATTTTCCAGACCTTCAATATATAAATACTTGTAACCACCTAGCTCCATCTGCATCTACACAATGCCTGGCAAGCCACCGCAAGGGTGTTTGGCGGCGGGTGGTTGTGTGCCCGTTAATAAGAATCATACCACATGTATAGCTAACAAAAGAATGGCAGTGTACCTCCCTCCCTTGGAGACGTGTGTATTCATAGAAAAACGCTTTAACTTACATATATGCAAATGCATATACTGACAACCAGAATTCAAATGCACCAACGAAGACAACAAATGTCTATTTGTCGTTTAGTCTTGCAATCGCTTGTAATTCGAATGTCATTACTGTTAATATTCTGACTTCGATTTCTTGATATCAAGGTTCCTGATTGTCCGCGGTTAGACGCAATAATTTCTTCGACTGGAGTCTCTTTTATCTTATCTTAGTGGTCTGACCTACGCAAATAGTGTGCAGCCATAATAATTCTATTGTTGCGCCATAGTTAAACTCGTCAATATACAAAAAAGCATAACTGGTAAATATGCTTCCCGTGCTCCTGGCTATGTGGTCGATCGCACGACTGAGCGTGATGGGCAATGAATGAGTTTCATTATGGGCTCGTATTATGTCTATGATTTCTTAATTTTATGATTCCCTAACGTCCGGAGAAATAATTAATATTTGTATCTATCTGTACTGAAGTTTATATCCTTAATCTTATCTTGGTGGCCTGACCTACCCAAATACTGTGGCGCCCTAATAATTCCATTTTGTCCATAAATTCTCGGGAACGGGGAGAGGGGGAGGGAAGGGGGGGTGTGCGGCGCTTCGGAGAACGGACGGGTCGTAATCGATGAAGTGCAAGTGGCTTCCGCCTCCGCCCTGATTCACGAGGCACTCGCGAGAGAACGCGTTCTTCTCTTGAGGGAATTCGAAGGGATGGCCGGCGACGCGCTAATGCTCACCTGCGTCCCTTTCCCGGGGCGAAAGGAACGCTCGGCCACAAGGATTCAGCGGGCGGGGACAGCACATTTATCCAAGAGAACCGAAAACTCTGCCACAATCACTCAGTGATAAATCCGAATCCCGGCATTTCGATCGAAGATGGTGATGTTCCACACCTTCGATCAGGGCACGCCACATCCTTATATTTACGAGTATATCCTTTGCCCCCATCAATTCCAGATAAGTTATGACTTATTACGTTTAACTAGCCAGTTAAAGTTACAGACGGTGTGAGCTGGAAGGAAAGGAAATTCCTTTGAAAGGAGTAGTGGTGGAAGGAAGTAAGAGGGTGGGCTGGAAAGTAATGCACACATGCTTCCAAACCACAAACAAAATCAAATCGCAAGATTGGGCCGCAAGTACAGTGAATTCCAATTTTTAAGCTTCAAAATCTTATATTTATTTTTCAACATTGTCACGGTTAAGGCCGACACATTTCTCCCAACGTGTAACAAGTGTTTTCATTCCGTCACTGAAATACTCTTCCGACTTTTCTCGAATACAGGGCTTGACAGCTGCCTTCACCTCATCGTTCGAGGTGTAGTGATTACCATTGAGGTTTCTCTTGAGTTGAGGAAAAAATAAAAATCGCAAGGCGCAAGATCGGGGGAATAAGGAGGGTGTGGAATCGGTTCAGATTTCAGGTTTCGCAGAGCCTCTCCAATTGTGCGCGAGGTGTGTGTACGAGCGTTGTAATGTTGCAAGATTATTGGCGCCAGGCTGCCTTTAACACGACAAACTCGACGTCAGAGGTGATTTAGAATATGTATATACTGAGAAGAATTTAACGTTGCCCCTCCTTCCAGGAAATCGGTCATATAAACTCGGCGAGCATCCCAAAACACAGTCAAAAGATATTTCATCAACAAATATGACTTTTCCTGGCTCGCGGCCATGAAATTTTACCACCCATCGATTTACAGCAGACCTATCAACAGCGTCGTCACCATAAACAGCCTTTGAACGACGATAAATTTCAGTAGGAATTCATTTTTTTAGCAGTTAAAAATTCGATAACAGCATAGTGTTTGACTCGCGTTGACATAGCACTAGAACACGTCTCCATACTTGCGATTCTCGAAATACACTGGATGAATGAAACGACCTCAAAACTGCGCATGCGTGTTGAGGGGTAATGTTATTTCCACATGCCACCAGGAGTGCTCCTAAAGGTCATTTTGTTGTGGTCTGCAAGCATATATGAATTAGTTTTCAGCCTCTCCTCGTAATATGGTCAGTGGGATGGATTCGTTCATCTCCCCCGTCCTCTACTTCCACCCCTCCTCACGTCTCCCAGTGTGTTTTACCCAAGATAATTTCAAGTCGTAGATTCTGGTTCATAGGAACTCCACCAAGACAAGTATTTTATGTCATTAAACGATAAAATTAAATTATTTATCCTAATAGGCATAGAATATGGTGCCGAATAGGCTTATCGAATATGGTGCCGACATAAGGCGACACCGATCTTTAGAGAAGATGGACATTTGGCAGTGGTGATCACACGCATTTACGATATCTTAAGGAGTCAGTATGGATCGATAGTCATGCGATGGCCGAAGCCTGTTTTCCGTCTAGATTTTTCTGGTCATTGAAAAAAGCAGACCAGGGAAGAATGAACTTGTGTTAGTGGGTTTTGGGGGCTACTAATCACAGATCGAGTGAGAAAGTAGAAAGAATATTCGACGAGGAGGAGAAATCCAATTGGTGACTATGGTTAAAATAAGAGCTGTGCCCTAGGGGGATGGACAGAGATGGTGAGTGGGCTCCCACGTGGGCACAATGGGTTTCTTAAGAATAAAATGAAAGGGAAGTTCCCACGAGGAAGTGGACAAAGGGAGAAAATAAGAACGGCAAATAAAGGGAATGTGAGGAAGAAGAGCTTCAAAAGAGTAAGAGGTTATGAGAACTGATAAGGTCTACATTAGGAGGGGTGGGGGTGTGTGTGGAGCTGATCCTTGGTCTGGGGTACGCCCGTCTCTCTCTCGCGATCGGATTTTGAAAGGCTTAAATCTTCTCCAGCGGTTAAAGGTGTCCCTAGAACAGATTCTTCGTGATGTGAATGAACGATTCCTTAGCTCTTCTACTAATAGTTCCCAGCTGGTTTCGTTGCGGCGCATAAACTTTATTGTGAAGCTGTCGCGCTACTTCGATACGAGTCACGGATAAAACGTATGCTGTGGAACAGTATTTCTACGTGTAGCTTTCTTTCGCATCAAAGCATTAGACTAATGGATGAATTTATGCAAAATATACATTCTTTTCTCCATCCATTTCATAGCCAGAAGAAAAGGACGAGTCATATTGGCCAAATACACATTCAAAAGAGAAATTCCGCCATATGGCGAACAAATATTCCTTCATATGGAAATGGATATAAGGAAAAGGGACAGGAGCACATATAACGGACGATATGCGTGCCACGCATGCGTGCCATGCATGAAAAGCACTGTACCTATGATATTGTAAGATTACTTACCTACTGTCCTTTCCTCTTTTGTGTTGTCTATTTCTCCTTTGGTGGGTGAAACTGCCCCTTGACGCCATCTATAGGCGAAAGAATCGGGGCACTTGGTTGCATATAGCTCCCGCAGATTACAGTGAAAATTACGTTTTCTCGATAGCTCAAGGGGTTAAAGCATCGATCCAGCAAGTCAAAAGATCCGGTGTTCAAGTCCCGGTTAAGGAAATATTTTTGCGCTTGTGCTATGCTCGATTGCGCCTTCCCCACCACTCCTGTGTTCGTCCTTTATATGTGTTGCTATCCCCTTTTCCCTATATCTATGTCCATGTGAATGAATATTTGTTCGCCAGTTGGTGGGATTTCGTATTTGAATGTGTTATTTTGTGTGTGTATGTGTATATATATATATTTTTTTTAGGTAATCTGCCGGTTAAGGTAGGTTTTTGGAAGGACACAACTACCAAACAAATATTTTATTACTCCTAACAAAACACAAAATCCATCATCCTACTCTACAACAGACCCCTCTTCATCTCTGAGTACTTTCTTCCTCCCTTCATCCCGTCCAACATCCCTATCCTGTTCCTTCCCTGTCCTCTTTTGCCCAACATTCTACCCTCTATCACAGTCTTCAACATCCCACTGCCGGTCAACACCCCCTTCATCCACTTTTCCTGCCTCCATAGGATTGCTCCCAACAAACCCCTCTCTTCGCCCCCCATACCAAGTACTTCCTCATTTGTTTTCTTCTCTGTCCATTTCACCTTCTCCAATCTTCTCCACACCCACATTTCAAAAGCCTCCAATCTACGTCTATCCTCCTGCTTCAATGACCATGTTTCCGCACCGTACATAGCTACGCTCCATATTAAAGTTTTTACGAGTCTTTTCTTAACATCCTTACGAAAAGACTCGTAAAAACTTTAATATGGAGCGTAGCTATGTACGGTGCGGAAACGTGGTCATTGAAGCAGGAGGATATATATATATATAGTGTATGTATATATATATATATATATATATATATATATATATATATATATATATATATATATATATATATATATACGTACACCTCCATTAAATATATCACAGGGAAAGGATCTGCTTTCCCTACCCAATGTCTACCTGATGTGTGAATTTCACACACCGTTGAGCTTATTGGGTATTGGGTGAACTCTACCATCACCTACCAAACCGACATTCGGGTTTACAACTGTGTTTATATATATATAATCATGAGCCTCGGTGGTAGTGATCTAAGGGTCACCCTAAACGTTCCGACGAGACATCTCGGTGTTTCCTGGAGCCATTTGGAAGAATAAAGGACGCGGGATGGATTCAACGTGCGCGGCAGGGTCCGTAATGGCATAGAGTTGCCCACCGCTGAGAGAGAGAGAGTAAATCCGGGAAGGACGCAGACGAGGCGATGTCTCTCCGTCGTCGGCAGGGATCAGCGAGGGACGGCCACGCGGCAGGTGCCGGCGATCGGCGTTCGTCCCTTCGGAAGGAGGTCCCCCGTCCAAACGCCCTCCTCCAAGGGGCAGCCGTAAATGAAAAGGGCCGGCTGGGTGCACGCTAGGAGCAATGGACTCAGCGAACGCGCCATTAAGTGCGGCCCCAGCGGGGCACTGGGCTCAATCGGCTGTTGCCGAGTGCGACTCCCGGGACCGAATAACGGAACGGGAGCGCTAGAATAATTGCTCGAGAGAACATCCAACCCTGAAATGGACCGAATAAAATGGCGGAAATGCCGGCGAAACGTTGCCTTCAACGGATTAGCTCACAAATTACACCAAGGTACATCGCACTTCAAGCTAACATAAAACGTTTTTGCATGCCTCACCCACCACTCGTGTTTACTTCCGAGATGAATGAAATTACTACGACCTCACTTCAGATGAGACCACTCGGTTGCATTAGCAGTGATAGACTGTTGAACGTATTTAAACACTTGTTTTCCGCCTAAGCGATTCGCGACAGCAGTAAAAACGAGGTTAAACTCATCCATGCACGCAATGACTGGTTGTGTAGCTGGTGAACAACACCCCCATTCACGCGCACACCGTCCGGCGGCATGTGGAGTACGACGGTTGCTATTTATACTTTGAGCCTTGACAACACTAATCGCTTTAGGCGCCATCTGAAGTTTACATCTGAAAGATTTACCCTTCTAACGCAAACTTTCTTCCGAACATTTTGACGCTCGATCATACATAACTGGTGTTGTTTACAGTGTCTCAAAAATTTTGTCTCAGCGAAAAATTGGATCCAACTCGTAAACACTTTCATGCGATGATTTTTTTACGAATTTCGACGTGCATTATCAAGGCAGGAATGCATCGATCAATTTAATGTCACTTTTGGCGATGAAGCTCCGTCCTTTTCCACTGTGAAATGCTGGTATACCGAACCCCATCATGGCCGCCATTCGCTCAGTGACGAAAGTCGTGAAGGTCGTCCAAAATCAGTTGTTGTGCAGAAAACATTCCTGCTGTGCAAGAACTAGTACAGGAAGATCGTTATGTGACTTATCGTGAGATTGAGACATCCTTGGGAATTAGTAAGACGAGCATCAATAAGATTTTGCATGGACATTTACCTGTGAAAAAAATGTCCGCAATGAGTCCCATATTATTTTACAAAAGCTCAAAATGATGCTCGTGTCAATTGGTGCAAAGAAATGCTCTTGCGGTGCATCAAAGGCTGTGTATAACATCTACACAGGTGAAGAATCTTAGATGTATGCGTATGAGCCCGAAAAAAAACAGCAATCCATGGTATGGGTCTTCCAAGACGAGCCAAATCCTACCAAAGTGATTCGTGCACGAAGCACATCGAAGCAAATAATCCCCTGTTTCTTAGGAATAACTGGACGTGAGGCAACCATACCGTTAGAGCAAGTTAGATCCGTGTATTCTGAATGGTACACGAGCATTTGTTTGCCAGAAGTGAATGGTGAAATACGGGAAAAAAGCAGCAACTAAGGATCATTTTTCATCATGACAATGCAAGCTCTCACAGATCGGCTGAAACAACTAACTGCCTATTTGACTGGCGAAAACGTTAAATTGATGAGTAATCCTCCGTACAGCCCTCATTTAGCACCTCCTGACTCTTATTCCCGTTTATCAAGAAAAAATTGCATGGCCAACGTTTTTCGGCGCCCAAAGTAGCCGTTTATGCATTCAAAAACAATGTTTTGGAGGTAATTGGATTGGAGTGGAAAAAGTGCTGCGACAATTGGTTCAAGTGCATGCAAAAGTGTATTGATTGTCATGGAGAATTCTTCGAAAAACAACAAAGCCATTTGCAACAATAAATTACTGTATTAAATTACTTTCTTTTAATTATTAGGCTGAAAATATAAATAGCAACCATCGTATTACATAGATGTAATTCATTTATCACGTGCGGACAAACAAAGTACTCGGTCCCTTGGTGGTGAAGAGAATGGCTCTGGCGGGCTGCCCCAATCCACCTTCGATGACGGAGGGCGGTTCTCTTCACCATCCCCCCCTCCCCCTCGACTGGGCCACGGAAATCCCTCGGCCGTCTGATCGATCAGAGATCCGTCAATCGATCTCTTCCAATCCGCGAGGTCCCCGACGGCCGCGGGGAATGCGACCCACGGGGAATCGGCCCTCTACGGCGCGCCCTTAACGAGCGAGAGTGTGTGGGGGGGGGGCGTAGTCACGCAAGGCCCTTGGGAAGGAAGACAGGGTACCACGTCAATACTTTTCCTTACGGAGGGTGTGTGGAGGGTCCAGAGGGCATCTATTATAAGTTTAATTACAGCTCGATTTTCGACGTTACTCACGAAGAAAGTTTGAATTATTCATCTCCACCAAAGGAGTAGTAGTAGTTTTGAGGGGAGGCGACCGACAGCTAAGGTCATTTGCGCCATAGGGGAAGGACAGGAAAGGATGAAGAGAGGGAGAGAAACCCGGCGTCGGCATTAGCCTACTCTTTACGAAAGGCGCCAAGGGGTCCGCGGCTTAACGTCCCATCCGACGGACGGCGTACTCACTCAAAGTGCCCTCCACAAAGCACCTCAAGTAGGGATCGAGATACCTCTGAAAAATATTCAACACCGCCGGGATTTGAACCCGCGCCCTCAGGGTGGGAAGCCAGTACGTTAGCCCCCGCACCATATCGATCCCCTCCACCAAAGGATAAACCGTGGAAACACAAATGAAATGGTCTTTTCGCAATTGTCCCCGAATTTATCGACCCATCAAGGCGTTTAAATGAAAACTATAGGAAGCTTGAGGTACACCCAGGGAATATTTTTCTTCGTTTTGATGTTCAAACAAATTGGAGTTATTAGGAGGGTCTTATCACTGAGGTGGATAATAATAATGGCACCATATTGTGGTACTTGTGTGGTTCTACAGTCTCTTCCTTTCCTGATCGCGTTCTAAGTTTTATCAAAACAATTATTATTTGATGCGAATTCCTGCAAAACGTGTTAAACTTATTTTTTTATGCGTGAGTTAGTATCCGCAGTGATTTGATAGATATTAATTGAAGGTGGAGATTAAATGATTATACATATTTATATGACTAAATTTCATAACAGCAGCGTGACACGAAGAACAGGGTAATATAAAAAAAGAGAACTCTCATTTTAAACTTTTCGGGGGTGCTTCTCTATCAGTGCGATTGGCGCTTGGGAGGAGCAGATGGGGAGGGAGAATAAGATATTTGGGAATGGAGGGTAAAGGGTCGAGATGGGAGGGGAGGAGGATGGAGAGGGTTCAAAGAAGAAAAGCTGGTGATACAGCGGGGTGCTAATTGAAAACATTTAATCCTGGAGGTTGGGATAACTTAAGTCGCCATATAAATCCCTGCTCCATTGCATATGTTAAACCCGCGTGGCTTTAGAATGGATTAGGTATTGGGTGCACTTTAGAAATTATGGAAGGTGGCTTCACAGAGCCAGATTAATTCTAGCAAGGAGGTCTGAGGATATTCAAAATATCTGTTAGATTCGAAAGACGTTGAAATGTTTTAGAGGCATTTGGAAAGTAGTTTCGCTCATATGTAGGTTGTGAAGGATTCATAAAATACTATTAGCCAGTATAAAAGGTCAACATAATATATTTTTTGGACGATTTAAAAAAAAGAAATCTGTAAAAGTTGATGTAATCTATTACGAAATGACACAGGTCTGAACGCATTCCGAATTTACGCTGGCGATGCCATTTTTCTTCCACCACCAGAGTTCCTTCTCACCCTTGAGAGATATGGTATCACCGCTCGAGTATCGAGATTCTCATTGCGAGAGTAAAATGCCAATAAATTTATCTGTGGCTCTAAAAGGGATTTGGATGAGGAGGAAAGGATAGGTATGTGGTGAGGCTAAGCGGACAGAACGATGCTAAAACGTATGAAAGGTGACATCGAATACGGGGTAATCCATTAGCAATGAGTGAAAAAACCTCGAAGGCCATGGAATTAGTTTAATATATCTAAAAATTTAATATTCGCATCACGTTATAGATATTAATATCACAAGCCATTTAACCTGATGTCGGCAAAGTAATTATACAAATATAAGTATTATTCATTATTTCCTTGACCTAATATCCGCTGTTTGCTCATTTCATATGAATATTCAGCTATATAGCTTTATCATTCAATATTGTGCCGTAGATCCTTAAGCTTGATAATGACTGGTATAATCAGTAAATAATGCTACCCCATAGATAGTGGTATAAGGACCAATTCTATTCGTCTCAGTTTCCGTTCATAAATTGCCGTGCGGAATTTTTATAATTGAAAATTTGAAATGGTAGGCTTTAAATCATAGCGGTGTGGTTATTAAACAATGCTTTTTTGATTCCCCTCAAATCTCCTTTTAGATTACGGGTGGTGACCTAACATCCCCCGCCACGCGTCTTTGCGCCGGCCCGCGGGGTATTATGTAGATGTAGTTAAACCTTGAATAGATGCCCCATGGACACTGAATCGAGTCGAGTTGAGGTCGAAGATTGGAGGAGATAATCACGTGCTTAAAAAATTGCAAATTAGCAATTTTATTGAGAGGGGCTTGCAGTACACGTGGTGTAACGAAGCAAATAAACAGTCGAAGTGGCCAGTAGCATTTGACGAGTCAAGAAGGCGGTTTCTGTGAAAGACGATGAACGGAGGGCTAACATTTGAGGGATTGTTCTAAGAAAGGATGAAGAAGGTAAGTAGTGTGCAGAGGAGAGCAGAAACGTCTTATTAGACATGAGGGGGTGGGGAGAACGAGGGGTGGACGAAGGATGTGGACTGAAGGAGAAACAATGGACCAGGGAGAGAAAATAATAGGAAAGTGGAAGGACGAACTATTTCTATCATCTGGATATATTTATATTTTTCGAAATATTTAAATTCAAAAACTATTTTTGAATCTGATAAATTGAAATGTTAAATTTTACCTATAGCTATAACCAATCTGTTTCTGAGATTTGGTGCGTAATTAATAGAGTTAAAATGCCACTAATTGCGCTCATAATTATTGTAAACACATCAACAATGAGTAAAGTCGCATCATTTTTTTTGTTTTATAATATATAATGACAATTACTAACATCTTAAAATATAAACTAGAATTGGACACCGCTGATTTAATTAAGAAATCAAGAAAACTTTTAAATACATACATTTGTCAGGATATTTCGATTATGTGAGAAAATTACTGGATTCCACTTTACTATTTGAGTGTATTTAGACTTGCGTAATGCTAATCTATGTATTTGCATCAGATTTGGACAAAGCCTCACAGTAGCGATGCCCATTGCTATTGCAATGCATTCAGTAATAAGATATTTCTGATTACGAGATTGCACAATCCTGAGAGCAGCTTTGTGGCGATTTACTTGGTATTTTTCTTACGCATGTGCTCATGAAATTTCATATAGTTCTATTTTATCGGTCTTTACATTGTCTAAACTGTCTTTATTTGGACTGAATATATTTCTCATATTTGCTTCCTCCTTATGAAACTAGATGATGGTTTTAGGGAGGGTATTTATATGCCTAAATGGAGCATATGAGAAAGGGTAGATGCAAAATGCCATGATTAGCTCAAGTACCTATGAAACTGGAATCATTGAGCACTTAAAGATGTCAAGATTATTTAATAAGACTATTACCAGTCTCCTCGGGGGGTAGAGTGTTTTGTAGTGCATGTTCATGTGGTGGTGGAGTTCCGCATTCTTGCTTGTTGTGTCCTGGCTTGCGTGTTGTTGGATGGCTTTCGTGCTGCATCTTGGGGTGCAGTAAAGGAAAACTATCCACCCTAGGAGTGCGAATTGGCTCGCAAGGCCACGAAGGAAAAACTTACTTAATCATTCATGATGTTTGGAACAAAAAACACCGCTGCCAAATTAAATCCTTAAGATGACTAAATTGTTCTTTCAGTTAATACACATCTCGCGGGGATAAAGAAGTTGTTAAGGTTTTACGTGAGATAATGGCATTCATGTTTCAATGAAACGATCCCACTCATATTAATCTTTAAGGAGAGAATTTAGTTTTTTTAAACCAATTAGTTACATTTGACACCACGGCGTGCAGAGAGATTGACGCGGTGGTTGTTGTCTGACAGTTACAAATGAGATCTCTTTCGATATTCGCCCGAGCGGAAAAGATTTTATTTATCCGTCTTCGTTTCCACGGCGAATGAGGGAAACCGCGTATTGGAGGGAAGCGAAGAAGTCGCTCCGGGGGGCGCCGGAGGCAACGAAACTCTCCGACGAACGCCTGGTGAAATAAAAATGCCCAAGGAGCCAATATATTGGAATAAAACGGAAAGATCAGGCTGTGAATGATGAGGAGGGCGACGAATGAGAGGTGGGGGGGAAGGAGGTTTGGGTGGGGCGGGACGGGGGTGGGGGTAAGAAATCCCCCTCGCAGTCGCAGCAGCCCTCGAGCGCGGGGTGGAGGGAGGGGGTTGAAGGGGGGGGGAGGAGGAAGCGGATCAGCCGGCCGCCAATGGAGTCGATAATAAATTCTGGGGCGAGGAGAAGGGGGAGGATATATGGGCGGATGCGGAGCGTGGCGAGAGGGATGCAGAGAGGTCTGGAAAGATGACATCGGCGAAGCATTGAAACGGAGTCATTATTTTCATTTTCTCTTCATCATTTGTATCAGCAGCCGTTTGCAATCTTGAAACTTTTTTGCGGCGATCCCTCGTTTCCTTCCACGGTGTACTGATTTCCTCTCGACGCCTGTCGTCGTCAAAGGTGATTTACCGGTCCGGGGTGATTTTTATGCGTATCCCAACAACTTTGACATGCAGTTGTGCACATCATCAACGTCATCTTAGCCTTAATGGTTGACATGATTCATAAAAATGAAAAACTGTACCGCTCTTCAACCTATTTGAAAAAGCCCCATACGACAGCCGCTCAGAAATTAACCTCCGTGTTCGCTTAGCGTGAGAATGAGTGGATAAGGGAACCGAATGGTCGCTGCATTGGCGCATACTGTCACGGTCAGTACGCCTCGAGCTGCAGGGGAGGGAAAGTCGTTTTGTATACAATGACGAGTCGAAATGAACAATAACAATTGAAATTCCAGTAAAATGTTACGTCCGTCCAGAGATAATGTTTTCACTCGTAGCAAAACTTCAAGGCTCCTGGCATCATTCGGAAATCAGTGCTCGTTACGAACCAAATGTGATGAGTGACAAGACTTATTCATCAGTGCTGTCGTTCGTTTAGGACTAAATATAAAGGCCCATGATGGTGTCGAACAGTTAGATTTAAGATGTACTACTGCCCCGAACAATAAGGGATCAGAACAACATTGTCCGACCGAGGTAGAGGTCATATTCGGGTCAAAATTGATTTGGTTTGTATTCACCCTCTGCCACATATCCTAGCATTGGCTTGCAGGGCACTAAAATATAAAATAATGAAATATAATGATGGCAGAAGTGGCCGGCCGTCTGTGATGAACAATGAACTGCATCTGAAAATTGATGAAAATTCGTAAAAACCGGCGTTTTACGAAATCTGATTTATTTAGAAAATTTTCCACAGAAATGTTGAATGAAAAAACGACAGAAGAATGACTCTGTTGCACAAAAACGACATGTTCTAGTTCTTTCGACAATGTTAGAAAGAAATAGAACATGTTTTGAGCTCGTCTCGACGAATAACTTCTAGATGTAGTCATCGGTTGACTGCGATCTCAGGCGGCAGAATTTTTTGCCGAAGGAATTTGAAATGTAGTTCAAAGATATGACAAATTTTAAAATCTGTTTGACGATTAAGCATAAAAATAGTAAATTCAGGGTCCGTATAATAAGTGTCGGGACTGGTTCCAAAATCAAAATTTACTGCAGTTATCATCACCATTACTTAATGATCTTCATAATACATTCCTCCTGCATCGATACACTTAGTTTATGGCGTCTGCCAATCGTCAAAAGCCCGCTGGAAGTCCGTTTCCGGAATACTGTTGAGAGCCTTTGTTGTCACGACTTGAACCCCCTCGATGGAGTCGAACCGATATCCTTTGAGCTCCTTTTGAGCTATCCTTTGTGGCAATAAAGCTTACGAGATAATCTTCATCTTCCTGGACTCAGTCCAAAATTTCTTACAAAACTTCCACCCGCGACAGTTTTTGTTCCTCGCTCAAGACTTTCGGCACCAGCTTCGCGCACACTTTCCTCTTCGCAAGATTCTCTGTTACAATGGTGAGGATGGTTCCGACTGAAAGCCCTGTCTCCTCACCGATAAGGGCGATGGTTTAACGCCTGTCAGAGTCCAAAACGTTTTTCACTTTGGCCACCTGAGAATCGGTTCGAGCGGTCGTCGGGCGTCCGACGCGGTGCTCGTCTTCAACGAGCTCCCGGCCTTCCTTCAACATTTTGTGCCACTCAGAA
This sequence comes from Hetaerina americana, assembly GCF_022747635.1. Classification (NCBI taxonomy): domain Eukaryota; kingdom Metazoa; phylum Arthropoda; class Insecta; order Odonata; family Calopterygidae; genus Hetaerina; species Hetaerina americana. Next base: position 117,937,745 of record NW_027286069.1, read on the forward strand.
ACTCTTATGCAGCTTAAGGCATCATCCCCATAAGCCTGTTTAATGAGTCAAGTTTCAAGAGTTTCCGACGCGGATTCCCCGAGTTTAACGGAAAACTTCACAGCGTAGCTTTGCTCGACGGTTGGCATACTTTCTGAACACCTCTCGTACTTTCCCCTCCCCTTCCCCGCCTGTCCAAAATTCTCCTCGCCATCACGGCCTTCAACATCCCGCAGCCTTTCAATATCTTCAGCATCCACCTTTAATGCCCCCTCGAAATTTCACTTTACAAACTCCTTTCTTCTCCCTACATTTTTTATAGCTTAGCCATCATCTCTCTCCCTCCTTGTTCGGCACTACTTCCTCCATTCTTCCCTGAGAACCACATCCTAAAGGAATCTAATCTACGAATCTAATCTCTTGCCTCGAAGATCAGATTTTGGATTCGTGAAACACTGCTCTTTGCTTTTAACGTATTCATCTTACTTCAAAGTTTTTTTCGTCTATTTTTTCAAGTCTTTGTTCAGAGCAGTCACCATTTTCCCCCGCCTTATTCTCAACGCTTCTTTTTTTAAAAATATTTCCTAAATGCCTTAAATAATTTTGGAGAATCATTTTCCTCCAAAATGTTATTCTTGCTCAATCAGGGAATGAAGTCAACTGCTAACTCACTCAAAAGTGGTAAAGGCGAAAGAGTAATCAGCAGTTAGGAAAAGGCTAACTTATTAAATTCCGTCTTTCAAAGCGTCTTCATAAATGTCTCATCGAATCCCACCGATAGCTTACCAAATCGTGACGGTCAACCGAGGCCCAAAATTGAAATATCACGTAATTGAATAGAATGTTTGCTGAAAAATATTAAGCCTAATAAATCCTCCGGGCCCGATGAATTACCCGCTCGTATATTTAAATGGTCTAGCTTCGGAAATTACGCCGTATCTAGAAATCATATTTAGAAAGTCGCTGGTAGATCACGAGGTTCTCAGAGATTGGAAAACAACTAAGGTAACACCTATATTTAAAAATGGAGACAAGTAGGAACCAGGCAATTACAGACCTATTTCCTATTGTCTGTTTCGTGCAAGGTTATGAAAGTCCTCTCGCCATAACCATATATATATATAGATATATATATATAGATATAGATACATATATATATATAGATATATATAGATATAGTCGCCAGTTTGATCGTGAAACACCTGGATAATCAAAATTTGTTAATAAAAAATCAGCACGGTTTCCGAAAAGGGAGATCTTGCGAGACACAGCTTGAGCTTTTTGTTCATGATATTCTTACTTCAGGAGATAGCAATGTTCTAGTGGACGCGATTTTAATAGCTTTCAAGAAAGCCTTCGACAAAATATCTCATTGCAAACTTCTCACAAAGCTAGAAGCATAGGGCATAGATAAAAATATCGCTTGTCCACGTGTGGACTCCATGTCTCCATGAGGAGAACAACGCCAAGGCCATTATTGGGAAGAACTTTATCGAAAGGTGAGCAAAAATCAGGAGATGAAAAGATAGTTATCGAATAATTATAATTATTCTCTCGGGAGAGAGCAATATTCCAGTGGACGCGATTTTTCTAAATTTTAAGTAAGTCTTCGACAAAGTACCAGATAATAAACTGCCCACAAAGCTAGAAGCATATGGCATAGATAATAAACTGCCCACAAAGCTAGAAGCATATGGCATAGATAAACATATCCTGGGTGGGATTAAAGAATTGTTGAATGGTCGGGTACAAAGAGTAGTGATAGATGGAGTTATCTCAAATACAGTAGAAGTCATTTCAGGTGTTCCCCAGGGAAGTGTCATCGGACCTATTTTATTCCTACTTTACGTTGGCGACATTGACACCGTCGTCACCAGTAAGATACGTTTATTTGCCGACGATGCAGTGGTTTACCGTGATATCAGTGATCCTGAGGACACGGCAGCGCTGTCAGATGACCTTATTGCTATACAACTTTGGTGCGACACTTGACAATTAAAATTAAACTTTAAAAAGTGCTTAGCGGTGAATTTTTGGAAAACGAGCAATTCTCTTCCGAACGCTTACTGCATCGGGAACACTGAATTCGAATGTGTAGACTCGACTAAATACGTTACCCTCACTCACGATCTCTCCTGGGTGAAATATGTACTGGGATTATGCGGACAAGGTAACAAAAAAATAGGACTTAGAAGAGTGCTGGGTAAATGTGATGATATCTTTCACTTTTTAGGCCTCTTTAAGAATTTGCTGCAAGTATATGGGATCCTCACGAAGTAGGATTAATTGACGAATCAGATCGCGTGCAGCGTAGAGGAGCTAAACTTGTAAAACCCTGTCATGATAAACTTATAAGCGCATCCAAAATAATAGAGCAGCTAGCCTGGGAATGACTCACGGAGCGATAGTTACAATACAGACTGAAGTTCATGCATGAATTGGAAGGACGTCTCTTCAGCAGTGATGTTGAAAATGCATTATTACCCCCATCGTAGTACGGTATGAGAGATCATGTCAATACAATTAGAAAGATTAAGGGTAGAACAGATAAATTTACGATGCCATTTTACCCACGAACAATAAGGAATCAGAATAACATTATCCTTCCTTGATAGGTTCATATTCAAAGGGGCAAAGGTAATCTGACGTGATATCACCCCCGCCAAACACCTCACTGGTGGCTTGCAGTGTAATATAGTAGCTATCTTCCCCACGGTCGTCCCATTGCAGTGCGCGACGCATTCGAAGTGTGATCGAGCTCCCTCCAATAACGACAGGGACAGACTCCGGCAATTGGATATGGGACCGCCTTCTTTCGTGATTATATGCTCTCCGTCCTCACCTCGATTAGAGCTGGATCTGCCCCCGTCCCGAGGGACGGATTTCTACTTGGAAGTAGTCATCATGGCTCCTAACAGATCGTATGGCTGATGGGACTTAATCGGTGAGATGCCACATGCAGTTGGTCCCTCGTTCATTTTATATTCCAATGCAATGGCCGCTTGTGCCGCCAAAAAAGAAAATCATCTATGACTTGGGACAAGGCAGTGTGAGTGAACTGAACCGTTATAGGTCTTGGAAGTGTCCAGCTTCTGCACAGAGGCCCGTGCCACTGCTCTCTCTCGCTTCATCGCCTCGAATACTGCGAGGGCAGGTTGAAAAGTAATGTGCACATGCTTGTAGACCAGAAACTAAAACAAATATCAAGATCGAGAAAATAATACATCAAATTACAATTCTTAAGTTGCAGAACCATATATTTATTTTTCAACAAAGTTACCGTTAACTTTTACACCTTACATTTCTCCCAACGTGTAACAAGTGTTTTCATTCCGTCACTGTAAAACTCTTCCGACTTTTCTCGAATCCAGGACTTGACAGCTCCCTTCACCTCATCGTCCTAGGTGTAATGATTACCCTTGAGTTGTCTCTTGAGGAGTTGAGGAAAAAATTAAAAATCGCAAGGCGCAAGATTGGAGGAATAAGGAGGGTGTGGAATCGGTTTAAATTTCAGGTTTCGCAGAGCCTCTCCAGTTGCGCGCGAGGTGTGTGTACGAGCGTTGTCATGTTGCAAGATTATTGGCGCCAGGCTGCCTTGAACACGAAAAATATTTTACTTGGACATTCTAATGTGGTTTGCGATACGCTTTTGAGTGATTTGCTGGTCATTTTGAATCAAATCTTCGTCTGTGGCAGTGATCGGACGTCCGCTGCGTGTTTCATCAACAATCATGGCTTTTCCAGGCTCACAGCCACGAAATTTTACTACCCATCGATTTACAGTAGACCATTCAACAGTGTTATTACCATAAAAAGCCTTTAATCAACGATGAATCTCAGTAGGAGTCACTTAATCAGCAGTTAAAAATTCGATAACAGCACGCTGTTTCACTGGCGTTGACATAGCACTAGAACACGTCTCCATACTTCCGCTTCTCGAAATACAATGGATGAATTAAACGACCTCATACCTGAGCGTGCATGTTGAGAGGGAATGTTGCTTCCACATGCCACCTGGAGTTCCACTAAAGGCCATTTTTTTGTGGTCTACAATCATGTGTGCATTAGTTCTCATCCTACCCTCGTATTTAAAACTGCGACGACTCACTGGCATGCGTGTGGGCAACAGGGCAATCGGTTCGAAGTTACCCGTTCGTGTGTACACTCGAACGGTTTAAATATCCGTAGAAACTACGAGCATGAGTTTTTCAGCCTTAATCGTGGTATGTCCGAATTTATTTTTTTAAATCCCATCACAGTGCAAAAAGGCATCTCCTCATCGACAGACGTCAATGGAATATTCGGCCGAGTCTTACGTTGAGTGAATGGGTCATCCTTGGCAATCTTTAGCAACGCTCTTCCTTTATATTCCCTGAAAATATCGTAAGCAAATTTTAAATCTTCTCCATGGGGTCCTCTCTTTACTCACTCACACACTCTATTTGTTGTCCTGAAATAACCCCGTAAGAAACACGGAGCACCTAAACTGAGGATTAACAATTCGCTGATTCCAAGGCGATTGTTATAATAGCGAAATGCAGAAGTGATGAAGTTTTCACAATGAATTCATCTGATTATTTAAAGTGATAGAAAAAATTGAATGCATAATATCAAACCTCGATCCCCCCCCTCCACATCTCTCTTCTTTACTGAGGGATCAATGTGTTTTTTACCTTAATTCTTAGGAGTACGCTGTTGGAGTGACTTTAGAG